>NC_073392.1:4625000-4955000 GCF_028641065.1 Leucoraja erinaceus | reverse complement strand
CAAGCAAGAAGTCACAAGCCTGGGGGTAAAAATTGACAATGATCTTAATTTTAAATTTCACATAAATAAGGTAACAAAGTGTGCTTTCTATCACCTCAGAAATATTACTAAAGTCCGGCCTGTCTTAACTCAACGTGACTGTAAAATACTCATACATGCTTTCATGTCAAGCAGACTTGATTACTGTAATGCCTTACTAACCAGTCTGACTTCAAAATCCACCAACAAGTTACAGCTCATTCCGAATGCCACAGCCCGGCATTTAACAAATACCAAGAAAAGGGAACATATCAGCTCAGTATTATACTCCCTTCATTGCCTCCCTGTGAGATCCAGGATAGACTATAAGGTCCTCCTTCGTGTCTATAAAGCCCTAAATGGCTAAGGAGCAGCATCTTTTACAGAGTCCCTCCTTCCGTATGCCCCTACTCGAGCGCTCAGGTCTTCTGATGCTGGCCTGTTCGCCACAATGCCACAGCAATAAGAAAATTGGTGAAGCAGCCTCCAAGCCTCCTTCAATTATGCCCCGATGCTGTGGAAAACCATACCCAGGGCAATGAGAGACGTCCACTCAGTTGACATCTTTAAACGGCAGCTAAAAATGTATCTTTTAATCAAGCTTTTAACTGACTTTACTACCTTGGTCCTTTTACACTCTCAATTTCTTATTTTATATTATTATATAAATCTGTGCTGTTAACTGCCTACGTCCTTACTGTTTTAAATTGTATTTTTGTTTAGACCTGTGTTTTGTGGAAAGCACTTTGGGTTGCATTCATTTGTATGAAAAGTGCTATACAAATAAAGTGAGCAGACCCAACGGGTCTGCCATTGGTCTAGTACTTATTAAAAGTCTGATGTTGTTTGTGTCTATATGTGTGAGTACATGTGGTTGTCTTTACATCTTCGCATAAACATTACGCAGTAACTATTACATTTTTACATACTCTGATTGACATTTTTCCCCTCGAGGCAGAGATCATCTTCACTGAATATTTTATGCTTTATTTCTCAACTTATTCTCGACTTATTACTGATTAAAAGTTAAAGAAAATCAAGACTTTGAATTTAACCAGCTTCGACTGATGACGTCATATTAGCTCGGCTAGTAGTGATCAGCTTCACTGAAGATTTCATCTTATATTTCACGTTATTTGTGATGAAAGCTTTAAAAATGCGAACTTTCACAAGATTTTTACATATTCTGATTCACATTATTCCCCTCTAGGCAGAGATCGCATTCACTGAACATTTTATGCTTTATTTCTCGACTTATTACTGATTAAAGTTTAAAAAAATCAAAAGACTTGAATTTAAAATGACCAGCTTCAACTGATGATGTCACAATGGCTCAGCTAGCAGTGATCAGGAGGAACCACACCTCCAGTGGGGGCTACGGGTAGGGAATGAGTGCGTTGGGGGAGCAGACCCCAACGGGTCTGCACTTGGTCTAGTATATCACTAAAACTCCCATCTTGTTTGTTTGTTTGTATGCATGCGTGTGAGATCCCAAAACCCCGCCAAAACAGTACACAATAGCGCTACAATATTTGGCCATTGTCATGTGATGTAAATAAAATAAGTTTTGTTCAGATTGATGTTATATTTTACAGGTTACTGACATTTTAAACTTTACAAAAATACTTTTCAAACCACTCTTCGACTTGCCATGCCCGTCAGCCGAGTTCAACATCAAAATGACATCACAATTATGTCACAATGGGATATCGTTTGACGTCCCGAATTTCATTTATATAAAAAATTGCTATTTAAAAAAAAAACTCAGTTTTAATCAAATTCTTCTGTTTTCATTATCAGCTAACATTGTGTTTAGGTTATTTTAAAGAATAAACACGATTTTCATTGAGAATGTTTAAGGAACTGCAGATGCTGGAAAATTCAAGGTAGACAAAAATGCTGGAGAAACTCAGCGAGTGAGGCAGCATCAAAGGAGCGAAAGAAATAGGCAATGTTTTGGGTCGAAACCTTTTCTTCAGACTGGTGAGAGTGGGGGGGGGGGGGGGGGAGACGAAAGGAAGAGGTGAGGAGGGTTTTAAACCTGAAACTTTTCATTGAGAATTTCACTTTAAAAAAAACATTGCGATATTCATTGTTGGGGGGTGGGATGGGGGGAGGTTTCATTTTAAAATAGAACATCGCGATTTTTATCGTGGGGGGTGGGATAGGGGGGAGGTGTGGAGTGGTGGAACAGGGAGATAGAGGAGGGGGTTGGGTATGGGGAGAGTGAGGGGAAAGTGGGGTAGGTGAGGAGTGGCGGAGGTGAAAGGATAGAGGGAGAGATGGGGAGAGTGGGGGAGGTAGGGAGTGTTGATAGAGGAAGAGGAGGGCAGTGGGGGTGGTGAGGAGGGAGAGTGGGGAGTGGGATAGGGGGGAGTTGAGGAGTGGGGGAGCAGGGAGATAGAGGGAGAGGAGGGGACAGGTACGGGAGAAGGCTTATGGATGGGGGAGGATGACTGAGGGTAGGGGAAAGGAGAGGGAGGGAGTGGGGGAGGGGAGGAGGTGGAAGTGCTAGGGATGAGGGGGAATGGAGGAGGATAGGGGTAGGAAGAGTGATGGCGAGGCGCAGTTGGGGGAGAGTTGCCGTAACTCACCTCACAACGGGGGTCTCTGGCGTCACAACGGGAAACCCTCAGCCATGCCTACGCAGTTGGGGACTATGGGTCAGTGGTGGAATTTTGCCTTGGGGATGGGCCCAACGGGTCTGCACCTGGTCTAGTTATTATTAAGATCAGGGAAGTCAAAGTCCTCTACTATTATTACCCATTATTTTCACACTTCTCCGTGACTTGTCCACTTATCTGCTCCTACATTCCCACTGAGTGTTTAGAAACCATTTGCACACTCACAGCAAAGTGATCATTTATCTTCATTTTCTAAGCTTCACCTTTAAAAATTGAATCATAAAAGAGAAAATAATTATATTCCTGAGAAGCAGAGTTTTATAAAAGTACTTCAAACTTATAGGACTATGTTTTGCAGCTAAATATTAATGAAATAGATTAATTTAAAAATCATCCTTCCTTTGCTTATGACAATATGATGTATACTTTCACATCTTAAAACCCACAGTGTTCAATTATTAGAAGGGTCCTGACCTGAAATGTCACCCATTCTTTTTCTCCGGAGATGCTGCCTGACCTGTTGAATTACTCCAGCATTTTGTATCTATCTTCATATTCAATTTTTTATATTTTTAGTAACTTCTCTTTTACTTGAAAACTAGGTCACTGCTGAGGATTTATCCATGATTTCAAGAACTTAGCAACATGTCATTTGTTAAGAGTTGTATACTCTGGAGTTTAGAAGGATGAGAGGGCATCTTATTGAAACATATAAGATTATTAAGGGTTTGGACATGCTAGAAGCAGGAAACATGTTCCCGATGTTTGGAGATCCAGAACCAGGGGCCACAGTTTAAGAATAAGGAGTAAGCCATTTAGAACAGAGACGAGGAAACACTTTTTCTTACTGAGAGTTGTGAGTCTGTGGAATTCTCTGCCTCAGAGGGCCGTGGAGGCCGGTTCTCTGGATACTTTCGAGAGAGAGCTAGATAGGACTTAAAGATAGCGGAGTCAGGGGATTTGGGGAGAAGTCAGGAACAGGGTACTGATTGGGGATGTTCAGCCATGATCACATTGAATGGCGGTGCTGGCTCGAAGGGCTGAACGGCCTACTCCTGCACCTATTGTCTATAAGAGTTGTACATTATTTGTTGCAAATATTCTACCGATAATGAAAAAAATGTGCGCTATGAAAGGAGCAAAGGGAAGATTTAATTTTGATTTATGTGATCTGTGAGGGCTTTTGTGAATCAAAATGAAAACAGCTGATAAGAACATATGATTACAACCCTCCAGAGAATTTGATATGGTTGTGTCTGTCTGTCTGTCAAATGTTAGGGGAACAAGGCAACGCATCAATTTATTCCACAAGGATGATCAAAAAGAATGCTTCTGTGGAAGAACAGGTTGATTATTATTGGGGCAGATTCCATGGAGGAGAGTGGAGGGTGGCGATGTTGGGGCCATTGCGGATGGATTTGTGGGGAAACATGAACGCATGTGTCTCTGGGCCCTTGCAAATTTGCTGGCAAAAGCAACTTGATTGATGTCTGTCTTAAAGTCATGTAGGGAGCATGCCAGATTAGTTACAAACGAGATATATGTATTCATATCTTGTGGAGGTAGATGCTAATCCTGGGTGGTTGGGCAGGAATGGTGAAGGTAATAAGTTCTGTTCTGCAGGTGAATTTGGTGGTGAAGGAGCTCATGACGTTTGGTGAAAGGAACATGATAAAGGCACCTTTTCCCACCATAGCTCTTCTCATTGTATTTCATAAATGATCATAATGAGCTATCAGCATGGTTATTAAAGGAAGTCTTTAAAAAAATCCAGAGATCAGTTAAACCCAGTCAGACGCAAAAAACGTGCCAAGTATTTATATTAAAAGTATCCCACCACCTCAAAATGTTTAAGATGCCAATCCATACGTTGTGTCCTGCCTCATAAGCTCGGAGTCATTTTCCTGGAACACTTAATTTTTTTCCCCCCATTTAACATTCCTCAAGCCAATCCCACACATTCACCTATGTTGAAGTACCCTGTGAGAGGTCTTTCATTCGTGAGCTATTGTGTAAAATTGATTAAAATTAGACTGTGGCCTTGCTACAATGACACTATTGCCGTCTTTAGCACAATGTCATCCAGTTTTTGACCAAACATGTTGCTTGAAAGAGGGTCTCTTTCCTGCTTGGTGTATTGCAATGGCTGATTACCAATTGATGATTTTCTGGTATTTTTGCAGCTTGTTCATCAATAAGCACTTGAACTGATTTATATAATGAAACTGATAACTGCTGCAAAAGACATTTGTTTTCATTTCTAGTGAAAGGTCACTTTTCAAATATGATACCTTTGAGATTTATTGAATACAAGCTGTCAGGTGCATGCCATAAGATTTACATAAGATATGGTTTTTCAGATTGCAATTCTTACAATCTTTTGAAATCTAAGCAGATTGATCGGGATCATAAAGATAGATCATGCCATAATCACAGCATGAAATGGGTCACAGTAGAACAAACCAATAAAATGGCCCGAAAATATTCCAAAAGCAACAAAGAAAAGCATCTTTTATGAATAACTTTTTGTGCTTCTGCTGTATTTCCAACTGCGTAACTAAATCAGTCAGGCAAAATTGCAACATTTCACCAAGATCAGAAGCTTCTATTTAATATGCACACAACGATTGTTGATGATACATTATTCATCAATCAAGTCCTCAATTCTGTGATTGTGTGTTTGTGTAAATTTATTTGTCATTATAAACTAGGTATGAATCTGAAATTTTACATGGCCAGCTATTTATAGTACACACATTTTTTTCCCATAGCTCAATAAATAGTGGAATAAATCAGCTCAATAAATAGACTCTGCCCGGTAATGCAATATTTTAAAAATGTAACGAAAATGTTAAATATGCTCATTTATTAATAATCTTTAAATATGCAGGAAAAAATGTATCCCTGGATTTACAAATCATAATAACAAGCACAAACTGTATGAAAAATTAAACACACTTTTCCATGTTCGATCTTATTAGCCAACTCCACATACCCTGGACCATATCTTTCCAGTCTTCCATCTGAAGACATTATTTGCTCATAGTAACTGTGCTTAGTTGGAGAATGCATTATGAAAATTGGCTTCTATATAACAATGATTTCTCTTCAATAGAACCTCATTAGCTGCAACATTTTAGGATGTTTTGAGCATGACTTGATAGGTGATACCTAAATATAATTCTTGATGATAATAATAATAGTAATCAACCTTCTGTTCACAGGGAAAATGTGTTGTAATTGAACTCACAGCATATGCCATTACTGTGCCAGTAAATTCATCCACAGCCAGTAATATTGTTAGACTTCGGGATAGCAAGAACATGTTTTGGAATAACAATGGGATATTTAACTGCCAAACATTCAATACATGGATAGATGTTTGACTTAATTGTTCTCTACTGTACTGCTGTTCTTGCTTCTCTTGCCAAGATGAAGAATGATGCGCAATTTAAAGTATGTGACTTAAGCAAATCATGTTGCTTGAGGAATTAATCATATTCATAATAGTCATGAAAAAAAGGCAAAAAAATTGGGGACGGTGAATCAGCTCTTATGAATATACTAGTTAGGCACCGTGTAACCCAATTAGAAGTAATTCAAAACACATTGAACGGATCATAATTAAAATGTTATTTATGAAAGTAATGTTACAACTAAATTTAATCAGTAAATGGACGAGTTTGCCACATCCATAAAGTACAATGGATTAATGGTACTTTATTGTCATGTGTTGCGAAGCACAATGAAATTAGTTTTTGCATGCAGATCAGTGACAATCCAGTTGTACATTAGGTACAATCATACTAAGTATAAGAGTGTTAAATACATCATTGTACATCACTGTTTTGCTAACATTTATTTTATACCATATTGGGTCTTCCCTAGAAACTCTGCTTCCTCTTCCACAAGCCGCAGATAGAGAACATCCAGCAACATGTCCATTTTGAGATTGAGATTTCAACCTGATCTACGTTGGGGGTTAAAGCTTAGAACTGACAGTACAAGCCAGCTCTCACATTTCACGCAGACATGCACTTGATTATCCTCGGTGTTTCAGGAAAATGTGGTGTTGTTTTAATTTAGCCAGAAATCAAATGTCTAAAGTGAGGTGTCAGAGTGCCTGTCAAATAGAGCTTTAGGTTACTCCCACTGTGACACTTAACCTTCAGTGCAAAGCTGGGTTTCAATCGAATTTTCCTGGAACGTTTGACACATTAGATGAATTGAAGAGGCTACTCAAAGCAAAGCTTCCGCCAGCACTGATCTTCAGGTCCATCTTTCACTCCTTGATCAGCTCAAACCCCGTAAACAAACTCTGTTATCCTACATTCACTGTTATCCAATGGAGACCACAGAAAGCATAGCTACCAATCATGGTGTCAAAGCAAAGCAGTTAATAATGATGCAACAAATAATTAGTGATAAACAAAGAATGCCAATTGTGTCTACACTATTGTGGTATCTATTCTGACAGCTACATGTTATTGGTGAAGCAAAACCCTAGCATTTATAAGCAATGTTTCAAAACAGATTTTTGTTGCTATTATCCAGGAGCAGCAGTACTACTGGCTTTAAACACCGAGCCAAATGCCATGAATCTGATTTACAGATAACATTGGTGATATGCAAGTGGCATGTCTTTGCAATTTGCCATTCCGTTGTTTAGACCTGGTGATCGACATAAAATAAACTAAAGAAAAGAAACCCAAGATTCAAAACGGAAAGAAAGATTTATTTCATGGTAACTCACAGGCTGGAGAGCAGTTATGCAGAGAGAAGCTGTTAAGGGCCTGTGAAAAACCATGTGAAAAATTTCCAAGAGTAAAAAAAATACTTGTGATGAGGTACCACGAGTTTGATTTTTTTTAAACTCGGAAGAGCTCTTGGGTGAACTCGCATCGTGGGACAGGCCCTTTAGTGTTTCAAGTTAACTGTTTCTCTCTCAAAAGATGCTGCCTTATCTGCTAAATATTTCTGACGTTTTCAGTTTTATTTAAGACATCCAGCATCGACAAGTTTTTGCCTTTACATCTATTTTATGTTGTTACGGTTGAAAATGTAAAACTGTCAATTTAACTAAACCCTATTTTAAAGTATCCCGATGAGTGATCCAGACACAAACCTCGACTGACCATTTCCCCCCACAGATGCTGTCTGGCCTGCTGAGCTCCTCCAGCAGTTCTTCTTTATTTTGCTATTTTAAAATGTCCATTTTCATAAATGTAAGAACATTTAAACTAGACGATGAAATGGACAGCCATGTGGCAATTAAAGTGTAAATCAGAGAAGTGTTAATTAATGTGTTTTGGTCGACACAAAAAGTCATATAATGTAAAAGTTACTGTTTTAGATTGGATGTGCAGCCAAAGAGACCTGAGGGCATTTACACACAAATCTTTGAAAGTGGAAGAACAAGTTGTGAAAACAATTCAAAAATAATAATGGATCCTTGAGCAGAGGCATATAGAACAAAAGCAAAGTGTTGGCCCAGATATTACTGGTGATTGATGACAGTTCCGAACGGAACCACTGGTGTTCATCCAATTAAATGCAGCAGGTACATGGCAGGCATGAAAGAGTCGGCAAACATGGAAGTCTCAAGCACACTCGGCATTAGTTAGAGATGTAAAGTGCTGGAGTAAATCAGCGGCAGGTAACATAGTCTGAGATGTTAAAGTGGAGAAA
This sequence comes from Leucoraja erinaceus, assembly GCF_028641065.1. Taxonomy (NCBI): domain Eukaryota; kingdom Metazoa; phylum Chordata; class Chondrichthyes; order Rajiformes; family Rajidae; genus Leucoraja; species Leucoraja erinaceus. Next base: position 4,946,670 of record NC_073392.1, on the reverse strand, counting down.
CTGGAGTCTAAATCAGTTTCGGGCCGAAACCCTGGGTTTCAGGGTAACGTCTATTTCCTTCGATACATGGCTGCAGAGAGCTTTTTTGTGCACGCTTCGGCATTGGGAAACAACATCTCTGAGAACATGGATAGACGACGCTTCGGCTTGGGACCCTACTTCACACTGATTATGGTGAGGGGGGGGGGATGGGTGATGATGGTGGGGGGGAGGGGTGTAGGGAAAGATGGAAGATTCTAGGTGAACACAGGGGAGAGGAAATGGGGGGGAGAGGAACCCAAAAATGGAGAAATTCAATGTTCATACGGTTGGGTTTTAAGCTACCCAAGCAGAATAAGGAGCAGAACCAACCCCCCCCCCCCCCCCCCCCCCCCCCCCCTCCTTTCCTCCCTTGCCTCCCTCTCTCCCTCTGTGCCCCACTTGGACCCTCACCTATTTCCCTCTCCCCCCCCTACATTCCTTCCTAATTCCTTTTGTCTCACACCTTTTATCTTTTCATCTCTGGCTTTTGTCCAACCACCTGCCCTTAACCCCCCCCCCCCCCCCATCTATATCCACCAATTACTTGCCAGGCTTTGTCCTTCCTCTCCCCCCCCCCCGTGAAAATATTGAATTGCATTTCAGAAGTATGTAGTTTAAAATAAAAGGAATGCTACAAATGTTCTTTTGGCTGCTCAAACACACATCTCCCACACTTATACCACTAGTATTGGTACTGAGATTCAATTGGCATCCAAATGTGCACTATCATACTGGCTCGATAGTTTATCCTCGAGCCACTTGACGAATCTAAATTATGGCTGAATTGTACTGAAGCAGCAGAGAAACACAGACTTGGGCGAAACAAATTTGCTGGTATACATTCATCATACTATCAGCCAGAGCTTGCTGGAAAATAGCAATATTCATTTGTAGAACTGACAACGTGCCTCGGTGAAAGATTCCGATTTTTTAGATCCCTGCTGGAGTTGGAATCAGCTTTTATGGTTGATGTTTCAAAAGGGCCCTCAAGCTTGACTCATCATGTTTACAATTATGATTTGCCAAATATTAGATTTGTTTCACTCTGTGTCTGTTCCTTCTGTTTAAATGGTTCAATATCTAACCCTCTGTTTTAGATCTCCAGATTTAGAAGCGTCCTATTTTGTTATTCATTATTTTAGAGTGTATCCCCCTGTAAATTTTAGTTCAAATTTTAAAATTTATGTAAAATCCAACACTTACTTTTTGTTGGATTTTAGATCTTAAAAAGCAGAAAGACGACAATTAAGAAACAAAAAGGATAATTTGAAGGATGGGACTCAAATTAATCCTGTCTCGAGAGGCTCCTGAAACATTGCCAATGGTTTGTTTCATACTGATTACTTCTATTGCCAAAGGAAAAAAAAGCTGTTTTGTGTTGTCTTCAGCAGACCACAGCTGGAACGTGATCTAATTCCCTGATTGTAGCTTCTATTCAAAATCCCATTGCATGATATCACAGTTTCCAATAGCACCTCACTCACAATCCCCTGTTTCTCAAGACAAGGACCAAGCAAGGATCATAATAAGATTGGCAAAAGGCCAATGGACAAGACTCCCATGGTAGCTGAAATACATAATGGGAACTGCAGGAGTTGAGTTTGCTTAAAAACATCATAATGTAACTCTTGCATACTTAAGAGTCATAGAGTCTCACAATATGGTAACAGGCCCTGCAGCCCAAACTTGCCCATGCCAACAAAGATGTCCCCATCTATGCTGGTCCCACCTACATGCGTTTGGCCCATATCGCTCTAAACCTTTCTTATCCGCGTACCTGTCCAATATAGAAATACATAGAGATACAGTAGCTTTACTTACAGGAAGTCAGAGAGTTGGTGAGGCCATGCTGAATTCATGGGATTACTGTATTGTATACAACATGTACTATAAACTATTCCAATCAATTTACAATTCTGGAACAGCTAGTATGTATGCATGTCACATATGCATGTATGCATGTCACATATGCTCAGCTAAGAAACATTTGTATTAAGAGCTAATCCTGCAAGGTGACATTTTATGGGGTTTTTCATGTGATCCCACCTGCACAATTAAATGATAATATCTCAACAGCAAATTGGAATTTAACTCTTCAGCAACAAAGATTAAAGCAAATTAGTGGTTTAGTGGTTGAGGTGGATGGATATATGGGCACATATCCACTGAATAACATGTAAAGAAATAAAATAAATGTTGGAAATGCCTATTGTAATGGTATTTTGCATGGTCATTATTACAAACCTCACTAAACTGGAACAAGATAAATGGTCCCAGTCCATACAATCAGGCATCATATACCATTATGGGTATAAAATGGAAAACCAAATACAAATGATGCCTAATCTCAATTGCAACACTAACACGCAGTTTGAGAGGAGCTCAGAACATCTGAACTGCACATATCACAAACGAAAATACCCGCTGGTGTTTTGATTTTCCATTTCCACTTTGGCTGGGAGAGAAAGATTAAGTGAATGGTCACCGTGGAGCAGCCTCATCGTCTGTTACTGCCTGGTTACACAGCTAAATAGTTGGACTCACAGGAGATTGCTTGCCTGTCCACTTGGAAAACGGCATAACATTGCAGGAAACACGATTGAAAGGGAATGAAGGAAAATATAACTGTCTTCATAAAAGCTGAAGAAAGAAAATACATTCTCCATAAACCAGCAGTAGGCACAACTGTATTCTGTATTCTGCCCTTGTAGGCAGGCTGATATTAAGCAGAACAGGAACCAGTGAGTTATGTCATATGCTTCTCAGTATGACAACTCAAAATAGACACAAAAAGCCGGAGAAACTCAGCGGGTCAAACAGCATCTCTGGAGAAAAGGAATAAGTGAAGAAGGGTCTCGACCCGAAACGTCACCTATTCCTTTTCTCCAGAGATGCTGTCTGACCGGCTGAGTTACTCCAGCTTTTTGTGGCTATCTTCGATTTAAACCAGCATCAGCAGTTCCTTCCTACACATGACAAATGAAAAGTTGGCTCAATGGTGAAATCACAAATGTTACAACTTAGGAAGTCCAACTATCGTATCATTACAGCTATAAATCTGCACACAGTAGGTCACTGGGGAACAAATGGCATAATGAATTGATGTACCTTTATTTCAGGTCGGGACAAAATTGTGGTGAAGCTCTCATACGTGAAATGAGTTCAACTTGTCAAATTCTGTTCCCAATTGGATGTAATCTTCCAAAACAATGTAGAAAATAGTTTATACTTTCAATCACATTAAAACCAGCTTTAGAGATGGCTGGTACCAATGGGGACAGCCAGAACCTTTTTTTCCCCAGGATGGAAATGTCAAAGATTACAGGGCATAGCTTACAGGTGAGAGGAGCAAAATGTAAAGTAGATGTGCAAGTTTTATTTTACAGAGTGGTGGTTGCCTGTAACTTGCCGTCAGGAGCAGTGGTGGAGGCAGATATGATAGTGGCATCTAAGAGATAGGCACATGCATATGCAGGGAATGGAGGTGCATGAATCATGTGCAGGCAGAAGGGATTCGTTTAACCTGATATCTTGCTCGGTACGGACATTGTGTGCCTGTTCTTGTGCTGTGCAGTTTTATGTTGTTCCAAGGTGATCTTCTAAAGTGCACGCTGGTTCAGAATTGAATTTGGTTGTACTCAATCTTGAAGTCAGGAAGCAAAAGTGTTTTCTATTTCATAACATGAATGTGGCTCACACGATTCCAAGATTCACTATGTAACTTTTCAAAAAGGTTTCTGAAACTTACAATATTTCCTTCATTAATTTCAAACCAAAATATGACCCAAGTATATCTGTAACGTACAGGTACTGTAAGCAGGCTAATGAATTGTTTTTGAAATCCGGGTTTGCATTTCTAACTCATCAATGACTATTCTCAAAAAAAAAGATCATAATTGAGACATGATACAAGCAACATCTCAAAAAGCTTTTATAACTCCAGTTAAGTACCACAAAATACCAAACTTCTGATGCAAAACAAGTTCCAATGAATCCACAAGTAAACAAACTCATATCATAGCAATAACAAGCACACCTTTATGATCAGGTGAAATTGCATTTAATTTTAGTTCTGATTTTTCTCACCTCAATAGGATATTTTCTTCCATCTAGACTGTGCTCTGAACCTGGGAAACGCCGATTCAGACCCCAGTGAAATTCCAGTTTTTCTGCTTTAAGTTTGCCTGGAAGGCCAGCTCCACTGACCAAATAATCAGCCATCAGCAGCACGGCAACTGAAAGACAACATGGTGATAACATGCGGTTAACACACAATGGCAAGATTATTAACAATTCAACAAGCATACACACCCCCATTTTCTGCACACTTCCGATGGTCTTGCATGTTTATCAGCTGTTTTCAAACATATATTTCTATGTTCACATCAATTACAACAGCTCAGTGCATCGGACAGCATCTGTGTTAGGCGACGGTTCAGGTTGGGACCTTTCTCCATTTCTGCTCACCCAGCTAAGGGAAGGATGTCATTAGGCTGGATGGTTGCAGAAAAGATTCAGGAGGATGTTACTGGGACTGGAGGGCTTGAATTAGAAGGGGAGGCTGGGGATATTTTACTCTGTAGTGTAAAAGGCTGATGGGGGAATCTTTGGAGGTATATAAGATGGATGGTCACAGTCTTTTTACCAGGAAAGAAGTTTAAAGCTAGAGGACAGGCCATGAAGGTGAGGGGGGAAAGGTTTAAAAGGGATACTGTTATGTTTGCAGCTGGCAAAGCCCAACTTCCATGGTATTGCTTGATGCCATCTCCATAATTTACAATCTCACATGCAAGGTCAAATATGAAGTGCTTTAAGAGCTAAGATTAGATTATTTCAAGTCTTAAAACACACAGAAACTCATCTTTCAGTGCAATCTATTGTCTTCAAAGCTGTAGAACCTTGATAGGTTTTTCAGCACAATGATATAATCACTCAGTTTCCCCAATTCCTGATTGCTGAGTTTATAACTGAACACTATCTCAAATGCCTGTGAATTGAAGTACTCTTCCAACTTCTCAATTACCTCTGCGAACAAGATATCTTTAGCTTTTAGCCAAGCTAGTAAGTTAATGTGTGATATGCGTTCGAGTTGACTTCAGTGAGTGAAATTGCTTTCTTTCATTCCCTCTCAACAGTGCTCCATGCCTGCACATTCTCAGCACCATCTTACATCCCAAGAATATTATTAGCCATGAAAAACACTTCCATCCACCACACTTAGGATGTGATTGATTCACCATCCTTGTTACACCCGGACCTGACTACCTGCGAAACATATTTATACTTGAACCACCAATGTATTTCTTTTCATATCCAATTGGTGTCACCATTTTTAAACTTCATCATGAAGTCCCACAACACACCAACATGTTTTTCAGACCACCATGTCAATGCCAACCACTTATCGATACTTCTCACATTTACCAGCACTTACTCTTAAGCCTTCCCTGCCTTGAAGATTCATTGCTCATCTCGATGTCTATGCATTACCTGATATTGCAAGAGTTTCTACCTCCACCACTCCCTCAATAATGCATTCCAGATTCGGAATATCCTTGGCAGGCTTTGTCCCACCTCTATCTCTCTCCTCCAGCTTTTACATCCCCACCTCCACTCCATCAGTCTAATGAAGGCTTTAGACGCCCCCCCATCAGTCTTTAGAAGATTCCTGAGCTGAAATGCCATTTCTCCATTTACTCCATTGATGCTGCTTGACCCACTGACTTCCTCCAGCAGTTTTCTTTTTGCTCAAGATTTCAGCATCTGCATTTGCTTATGTCTCAAGAACAATAGGTCACAGTTCAGACACACCTGGTATCCGGTACAATGTAGTACGGTCAGAGAGTTTCTGCAATCAACACATTGTGGCAGGTGGCCAGCCACAAGACAATCCATGTACTTTCTCTCTGTTTACCAATCCTTTATCTATGCCAACATATTATCCTTAACCCTAATGAACTCTTCAACTTGAGCAATCGTATTTCAGATGGCACCTTAACAAATACTTTTGAAAATGCACAACATCCATTGGTCCATCTGTACCCAAATATATTCTTGAGGAAATGATAATTTGTTGAACTTGATTCACTTTTCAGAAAACCACATTAATTGATTTGCCTGATTATATATTATTCTCAGTGCTTTAATCATGGGTTCAAGCCCTTTTCGCAATAACTTTGGTTGGTTGACTGGCTATCATTCCTGCTTCCTCCCCTTGCAGAACCCATGCAAGGTGTCCTGGTATTTGATCTCACCATATGTGATCACAGAATGGCGGCAAAGTTGGCTGGTTGAGAAAATGTTACATAGTATTTATATTAGGGTCAGGTATTAAAATGTCCTGGGCCAATACATCTATGCCAGTTGGAGAGTTTGGGCCACACCTAGACTTTCCCACCAAAAAATGGCCTGCAAATAATTTCTGGTCACTGTGTTTAATTGGAAACTCCAGCTATGGATTTTGTGTCTATTACTGAAGAGATTTTACACTGCAATCAAATCCCAATAATTCATACTCCTCAAAAGCTGACTGAACCTTTTGGTACCGTGATTACAGTTTCAAACAATAAACAACCAACAAATTGGGAAGCAAATTGAAACCAGTTATTTTAAGGATTTACCCCATTGGAAGGTAAAGCAGGCCACTCAAGCCAGATCAGATGTTAGCTAACCTATACCGAAGTTCACTGCAATTCTTAGCTGCATGGTAAAATGTCAGAAAATTAATGGCAGGTATAAGCATTTTTTCTTTGGAAGTACTAAAAAACTATTGCAAATAAAAGTACATTTTTTATCTGTTTAATAATGATTTAGTGAAGATAGCAATTGGTTTTTGGTGACATTTCCCTTCACTGTACTTATAGAGCTCTCTGAAATGGCACATGTATATAAAAAGTTTTGGAAAGATGACAGATTTCAAATTGCCTTGGGGCTCCACTCTGTTCTCCTTCTGGGACCTGCAATTACACCATGGTAGAAAGAGGTAATGACAGATGCTGTGCTGGTGGAAGCAACTCTGACAAAACAAAACATGCCCAACAGTTACATTGGAAGTTTGTTCCAAATCACATCAATCAAGACAGATCATGTCTCATCCGATACCAATATACATATCGAAGACAGCTACTCTCATCTGAAGGACAATAAACAATATTGTATTCTACAGAAAATGATCAAATATCATGGTAGCATCCTCATACTTGCAGCAACGATGGCTAGATTGCCAGTTAAATTAAATTTTAATGCACAGGAAAGAAAATAATTTAATCTCCCAAAGCTCTGAATAAGTTTACTTTTTTCAATTTCCCCTTTGTGCACTGTGGGTTATAACTAGCCCTGCAGCACAACTTAATCGGTGCAGGCAGCTTTCTAGTGATTCTCTCTCAAGCAGAAGTCTACACAGGTGCATATCCAATCAATCTTCATCATGGGAAGAACTACAACACACTGACGCTTTCTTCACCAGCTGCTCAAAATAGACGTGAACTTTTATTTAGAAGGTAAGAGAAAGGGGAATGGAGGGCCATTTTCCTTTTAATGGTCAAAGACCAAGAGACATTTATTGTCACATGTACAGTGAAATTTGGGGTCACCATACAGCCATACAAATAAAAAAAGAACAAAACACGATAGTGTATTTAACATAAACATCCCCTGCACAGCGGAATCAAAGTTTCCTACTGTGAGGGACGGCCAAAAGTTCAGTCATCCACCTCTTTGATGTTCTTTGATGTCCACCCGTGGTCATCAAAGGCTCTGCAGAGAGTAGTGCGTTCGGCCGAACGCACTATGGGAACTTCACTCACCCCCCTGCAGGAACTATACAACAAGAGGTGCAACTCCAGAGCAAACAAAATTATGAGAGACCTCTTCCACCCCTGCAACAGACTGTTCCAGCCGCTACGGTCAGGCAAACGCCTCCGTTGCCATGCAGTGAGAACGGAGAGGCTGAGAAGGAGTTTCTTCCCAGAGGCAATTCGGACTGTAAATGCCTTTCTCACCAGGGACTAACTGTACAGAACGTTTTTCCTTCTATTATTTATTACGTAAAATAATATGTGTGTTATGATTGTGTTTATAATTTGTTTGGTTGTTTTGTTGTTCCGCGAGCATTGCCACTTTCATTTCACTGCACATCTCGTATGTGTATGTGACAAATAAACTTGACTTGACTTGACTTGGTCGGGACCTCCCGAGCCCTCCGCTGTCGCCGCTACGGGTGGCCCTAAGCTCAGGACCTCCGACGTTGGAACGGGAGAGTAACCTCAGCGGCTTGGACCTCTGAATCGGCCACTTCCTATTACCGGGACTATTACCAAGATAAGAATTCTTATTCTCCCACTGTTCATCTCCAGCTTCACCACACAAAACACAACCTCTTGCTTTCCCTTTACAAGCTCTGAACATCAGTCCTTCTTCTCCATCCCTCACAACCGACTGTATTAAAACTTCCATGCACTTTACAATAGTGCTTCACGTCTAGCTATTTTGCCAACATAGCCACATGATCTGAATACCTCATTCTCTTCCTCTCCCACTCCTCTTTTATTCAGGACACATAATCCTAATTCACCTTGCACAACCTACAAGGCAGACACTGGGCCCCTGTCGGCTACCATTCAGCACTCTCCTATTTACCCAATGGCTCATCTTTGTCCGATTCATTTACTTCAGGTGCTGAGATGGAAAAGCAGCAGCATTTCTGATTATACAGTGAGATTCATTCTCACTCTTGAACCAGCTTGGATAGTGACACAATGCATACCGTAAAGGAAGTTTCACTGCTGCAGACGTACCATGAAAAGGAGAATGGGCCACCAATGGTGCTAGCTGTCTGGAGGGTGAGATAACTTTGGTCTACTACTTTGCTGTACAGGCCTCAGGGGAATTTACGTCTAGGGCCTAAACCTACAAAGAGAGCTGAAGGGCATTCATCAGGTGCACAGGGCACAATGCCAGCAACTTGAAAAAGATGCCCCACAGCGACAACTTGTTGTCAAGCCTTTATGCTGAACTAGGATACCATTAAATATAGCACATTAAAAATGCACGTTCAGCCCAATGCACGTCGAGCATTACTATCAATTATTTTGTGTTACTCTTCAATAAAAATAGCATAATGAAACAAAAGTACTATTTGATTCAGAAAACAAAACAATTGTAATCTCTAAGTGATCTTACGAATAATACATTATTTTAAATAAAGGGAAGGAAGCCGAGGCTCTGATGTGTTATCCAATTAAACAGATCTCAATTCGGTGGTCAGTGAACAGTAATCAGACCTCTTAACCTAGCCTGAAGGAAAACAAATTCACCTCACCAACAGAACAATTACATTGTCTGTTATAAGACAACCTAAATACAACAACAAATAATTTGATCTATAATGAACAATGCCACTGAAAATTCATTAATCTTTCTTAATAGATCACATTCTAAGTAACCATAAATAGAAATAATGCATCAGGCATATGAAAAAAAATCTATTTCATACCCAGCTTGGGAAAGGCTATTCATAATGAATTGGCAAAGCATACAGAATGATGGACTGATGTTTTTGCATATACATTAACAGACGCCACGAAGCGTTCTGAAGCGATTGAGTGATTTCTTTTTGTCTGATCAATGATAATGATAAGATTCAAAATATAAAGATGTTAAATAACAGCATGAAACTACAAAAGGCATCACTTCCAATAAAAATCTGTTTATCCAAAAATATAATGGAGCAAAAGGACCAGTGGTGGCAAGGTATAAAATGGTGAATAGAATATATATTTTGTTCTGCAAGAGGGTTAATTCATCCCATTCATAAATGAGAAGATTTGTTTTTAGATCATTCATTTTTAAATCTAAAATCAATAATTAATTAGACCATTTGCTGTCATTTTTCTAATCTAGATCAATCATTAAATGGATAATTCCAAAGCAGCACAGGTGTTGAAAGTTCCTATCATTCTTATTTTACAATGGCTAATTAGATATCGATAAATGCAGTACAACTGACAAAACTTTGGAAGACAGATTAAAAAAAAAATGTTTTGGATGTAGGCATCAATAGCAAATCCAGCAACTATTACCCATTCTGAACTGCCCCTGTGAAAGTAGTGGTGAGCCACTCCAACAGTGCTGTTGTGAAGGGAGTTTCAGGATCTAGGTTCAGTAATGTCAAAGACTGGCAATATATTTCCCACTCAATGTACCAATGAAGTGGGCTGCTCTATCCAGGATGATGTGGAGCTTCTTGAGAGTTGTTGGAAATGCACTCATCCAGCCAATTTCTTGTGTTGCCCAGTAGACGATAGCAATGCATTGGAGTGTGAGAACATGTCAATCCCCACAAACCCCACCTATTCTTGCAGCTATCTAGCCAATGATGCAAAGTGTGCTAATGGTGAAGAACATTATGGTAGTAGTTGTTATTAAACATCAAGGGAAGGCAGTTAGACATTCTCTGTCTGGAGGTGGATTTGTGGCATTAATGATATTTGCTTATTATCAGCCCTCCTATGAATGCCATCAGAATGAGGATAAATATTTAAATAGGCTTGCTTTCATCTATTCCTTTATTCAAAACAATAATTATTGTAGTGTATATGTCATTGGGGATATGAATGCAGTTATCTCAGATAGGAACACATTATTTGCCTATCATGTGGCTCAGTCCTGCCAAGATAATAATTAAATATTGTCAAGCAAAGTGCTTTTACCTACAGATAGGTATACTTATATTAGTGAGGCTGTATTAGCACAGCTGATGCACATGCCTCATTGGGGTGTATGAGCATTTTGTATGGGGCAGCAATGACTGATCATATACCTGTTGCTATGACAATAAATGTTGAACACCTACCTGTGGTATCCAGCGATATAAATAGCTTTAACACAGAGAAAATGAACTGGTCAACGCTCACAAAGGAAGACAGCTTAGCCTATTATGCCCATACAGATAAATCCTTAAGCAATATTCATCTAGCTAAAGATGCAATAATGTGCAGCAATGTTAATTGTAAAGATATGAAGCATAGGAGAGATATCTGCTCCACGTATAATGATATAGTAAGCGCTTTATATGTAGGCAGTAAGCCCTACTGCAAGCATAAAAATAAGACACATAACATCAGGCCTGGCTGGAATAAGTATGTAGCTGAATATCATGCTGAAGCCCGTGAAGCCACTAAATCATGGGCTACGGCAGGTAGAACCAGACAGGGGCCTGTGTTTGAGTACAAGAAGCTCACTAATCCAAGGTATAAATATACTATTCGCTTCATCTGTAAAAATGAGCAAGTTCTGAGGGCTGATTCCACGGCTAAAAAGCTGCTAAGTAACAATGCTACTGATTTTTGGAAAGAAGTGAGAGCTTCTAACAGCTGCAAAACATCTCAGCCATGCACTGTAGGTGGAATCTCTCGAACAGATAATAACGCGGAGTTATGGCGACAACATTATAGTACTTTATTCAACTGTGTCCAAGATGATTTGTATAGGGTGGACAATATTGAGAGTAATGATTCAATGGTGATTATGTCACATGAGGTGTATCATGCCATGAACAAGCGGTCCAACAACAAAGCAAGTGGCTTGGGTCATATTTCTGCTGAACATCTTATGTATGCGAGTATGAGGATAGCTCCTCTCCTTGCTATTTGTTTTACTGGCTTTATGATTCATGGCTTGTTACCAGACTCAATGTAGTACCGGTCATTAAGGACAAAGCTGGTAAAGTAGGCAGCTTAAATAATTACAGGCCCATAGCTTTAGCCAGCATATTGTCAAAAGTCTTAAGGGCCCGTCCCACTTACGCGTCCTTGGCTCGCAAATTACGCGACCTCATGGTCGCTTGAGGCGTACGGGCACCGTATGGCTGCGCGGGGCCGGTCCCACTTAGAAGCGCGGAGGGGTATGGAGCTGTGCGGGGCCGGTCCCAAAATCACACGGGGCTCGAAATTTTTGCAGTGAACTAAATCTTCGCGTGCCAACGGCCTGTCGCGGAACTTACGGCCAAGGCCCAAGACCCTGGCGCGACGCAACGTCACACCTTCAGAAGCAGGAAAACGATCGCCGAACTCGGCCTGGGGCTCACGGCCGTTGCGGTCCGGATCCGCCCCCACTTCTACTCCCAGAGCGGGGCCAAGAAAATTGAAGATAGACACTAAATGCTGGAGTAACTCAGCGGGACCGGCAGCATCTCTGGAGAGAAGGAATGGGTGACGTTTCGGGTCAAGACCCTTCTTTTCAGACTGAAGAAGAGTCTCGACACGAAACATCACCCATTCCTTCTCTCCACAGATGCTGCCGGTCCCGCTGAGTTACTCCAGATTTGTGTCCATCTTCAAATGACATCACGCACTACAGACGGCTGTGCGTACGCATGAAATCGCGCCCGACCTTCGCTCGACCGTCTCGGCTCAACGCGACCACAAGGTCGCATAATTTGCGTGCCAAGGACACGTAAATGGGACAGGTCCTTTAGAAAGAGTTCTGCTGGATAGAGTAAATGAGTTTGTTAACTCCACAGATAACCAGTTTGGTTTTAAAGCTAAACATGGCACTGACTTGTGCATATATACCCTAAAGGAGATTGTAAACAAATATAGAGGCAAAAACTCTTCAATTCTTCTGTGCTTTATTGATGCTTCCGAAGCCTTTGATCGTGTTAATCATAGAAAGCTGTTTGTTAAAATGAGTCAAAGAGGGGTGCCTAAATACTTTGTGAGAATTCTGGTTTACTGGTATGCCCACCAGACTATGCAAATAAAATGGGGCAATAGGGTCTCAGCCCCATTTGGGGTTAGCAACGGTGTTAGACAAGGGGGAATTTTGTCCCCAGTCCTTTTTAAACTTTATATTGATGATCTGTCCAACCAATTGAAAGCCTGTAATACTGGGTGCATGATTGGTAATATTTTAGTGAACCGTATTATGTATGCAGATGATCTTGTGGTCTAGCGCTGGTCTTCAGTATTCAGTATTTACTTTTTCACTGAGTGCTTACATACACAGAGGAAACGAAAAATTGTTTCTCAATCAGTTCCTGTCAGTGCAGTTAATAAAAACAGAATAAATACATACAACTTTAAAATTAACTTATCTAAAATAGACTTTAAAATTGAACTAAAAACAGACATTCAGACCGGACAGTGGCTTTGCTTTGACAGGTGTCTAGCTGTCAAAGTATGGGCGAGGTTAGGTGTGTTGGTGTATGATGTATGGGGAGGGGACACGGTCCGTTAACCAGTTTTATTGCCTGTGGGATGAAGCTGTGTAGCATCCTGCTGATTCTGCAGCAGATGCTCCTGTACCTCTTCCAAAATGGCAGAATGGAGAAGATATGGTGTGATGGGTGATAGGGATCCTTAATACTGGAGATGGCTCTGCGGATGCTGCGCTTCTGATAGATCTCCAACAGGAAAGGGAGTGGAACACCAATGATCCTACTGGCTGTCTTCACTATCCTGTTAAGTTGTTTTTGTTCGTAAGCTTTAGAGTTCCCAAACCAGGAAGTGATGCCGTAGGTCAATATACTCTCGATGGTGCCCCTGTAGAAGGTCGTCAGGTGAACAGTAGGGAGACCTGCTTTTCTTAGTCTCCGGGGGGGGTGGAGCCGCTGCTGTGCTCTTTTGAGATCTCCAGAGATGCTCTGCAGCAGCTCCTATATCTTCTGTGTATGGTGTGGAACATGATATTAAATATAATGCTTGTAAGAGTGCTGTTATGATCTGTAGAACCAAAGAGGATAAATGTCTAAAATTTCCTGATTTTAAATTGTCTGACAATAATCTTAGTGTCTGTAATAAGGTAAAATATCTTGGGCATTTTATTACAGAACAAATTACAGATGATGAGGATATTTATAGACAACGACGTATGCTGTATGTACAGACTAAAATTCTCTTGCGCAAGTTTGGTGCATGTACAGATGTGGTGAAGATGTCGCTGTTTAGAGCATATTGCACACCACTCTATACTGCGCACCTGTGGTCAAATTACGGAAAGACAAGTTAGCAGAGACTAAAGGTGGTCTATAATGATGCCATGAGAATACTGCTAAAGAAACCTAGATAGTGTAGTGCTAGTAACATGCTTGTGGCTGCAGGAGTCAGTAATTTAGAAGCTATCCAAAGAAATCATATGTACAAATTCATTTGCAGGATAATTGACTAAAAATGTAAATATCGTGGCTTTATCAAACATAAGGTATAGCACTACACGCTACCAATCCCAGTTGTGGAGACACTGGTAACGCTGTCTCTTTGTAGGACACTGATTTTTCTTTTTTATTCTGGATTTTAAATCATGTATTTTAAAACAAATATATAATATATGGTGCTTTTATAAGTGATATAGTAAGATTGTATATGTATTTTATCATGTTTTTATATGCAATGTATTTTTATGTAATGTTGTCCCTTGTCTGGACCTTGAGTCCAAAATTAAGTTTATTATTATAATAATGTGTTCTGGGCTTTGTCGTACACATGGGCTGCTTTATTTTATGTATAAAGAATGGAATCTTCTGGAATGATCAGCAAACAGTCCCATTACTTGTTTTATGATGTTAGGAAAGTCACTGATGAAGCAAGTTGAAATGGTTGGGTCAAAGTCACATCCCCTGAGGAACTCCTTCAGCGATTCCCTGGGGCTTTTTTAACATTTCATTCTCGATGTGAACATTGACACTAACTCATGCATATTTTTGTCCTTGGAAAATCTCACGTTCGTCTAATTTTTAATAATGAGAAAGCAAAACAACACGGAGGTGGGCGGCAGTGTTTTTTCAGTTACTTTGCATATGCAGTGGTTGCTGTCATGTGAATTTGGTTACCAGAATACAAAATACTCTATTATGCAGTGCTACTGGCTTCTCAAGAATGAATTGGCACTCGGTAGTTTCCATTCTTTTAAATGATTTAAAGCTACAAGCTATTTAAACCAGCATAAATTTGAAACATAATTACCATACAATCTCAATGAGATTAATATATTTCATTCTCCCTTTTGTGAGGAATGACTTTGTGCACAATTATGCACATTTGTACATTTTATGGCAGTATTCAGTGCCCGGCAACCTCAGCCTCGCACTGCAAGCTATTATTAGACATGAATAGAAAATATTGCTTCTTGAGAATGTGCTGATTTCAAAATATGGCAGACGCTTTGGGAAAAAGCCCTGCAGCAAAATTTCAGTGGCGACTTGTGTCAGTGCAAAAGAAGTGCAAAGTTTCCTGAGTTATGGGCACAACTCACTGGGCAGTCAGCATCATAAAATTTTAAAATAAGGTTTTCACATCTAAATATCAAGGATAAGAAGAAATTAAGTACGCATTGATAACAGTAGCACTTTCACTGTTTGAAAGCTGCATCCTGTTTCACCAAATAACGCCAAGTCAATACTTGGGATGTCAAGACTTGGTTGTGCAGTTAATATTGGTTGTAATGTGCAGATTAAAATGATCAAATCAAAAGGAAAATCAACTGGAATTGGCTTTCATACAATTATTAGTTTGTCATTGGTGGCAATGTTTTTGGAATCAGGTTTCAAGTATGGACAGAAGGGCCAGATTTGTTCATTATAATAGAGATTTATCAAGAATTCTAAGCATCATGTTTAATAAAGCGAAAAAATGAATTTATCTGTTTAACACACAGTTTTTAATGCATTATTAAAAAGGCATAGACTGCTAATAGTTTTGAATGACTTAAAGAGTACAAAAGTGTATGACGTACAGTGAGTGAAGCGCTGGGTGGGATAGGGGCAGTTGGGAAAATATTTCACACAGCAGATATTTTTCCAAACCTTCCTTCCCAACCCAACCCTCATAAGAGTTGGCTCCTGTGGTTTCCTCTTCCTCTACTTCACTATCTGTATGATAGTACATTGGTTATTTGAAGACTCTCCCCTGAAGTATGTATATACCAGGGCTCTCGCTTAACTTTTTTTCCCTGTTGCCAGCCGGGCAATCTTGGCAGCTTTTTAGGTTGCCAAATGACAGTTTAGGTGGTCATTTAAGATGGCTTGCATGATGCGTGCGATTATGTGCTCGGATGTCCAGTCGGAATTATACTCAATAAAGCATTCACATATGATTTCTGCTTCAAATAAAGTCACAAACTAAACATTCACCAATCAAGACATGATATATCCCACAATGACATGCAGCAAAATTATAAGACAGTATCTCAACTCTTTTTACACTTTGCAATTAATGCAATTTCTATTAGTTCTTTCCACTTCCAAACAAAAATGTGGTTGGATTATTCAGCGTATGATCAACCTGTGTCAATAAATCCTGGACCATGGTAACATATATGCGTACGTATAGTTGTGAATGTTGCTTATTAAATAACTACAGTACTGATACTCCATATTAAGAGCATTGATTTGCCGTTAAAATGAATTCTGTAATAACGTGTCAACGGTAGCAGTGACAATCGAACACTGCGGTTTTAATGTTTCACATGTTCACAATTTAATTAATCCATCTTTATGGATTAAAACAAATAATAACATTGGGAATTAAAACACATTTGATTGCATTCCGTTATCAAACATAGTCAATGTTCGCTCTGAAGACATTTCCAGGACAATAGGGTCAGGGAGGGAGTGTGTGTGAATCAGTGCGGGGTGGATAGATGGCGGGGGTGGGGGTTAGAAGGCAGTCGGTGCAGAATGGATGGATTGAGGCAGGTGAATTAGTACGTGTTGGTTGGAGTAGGTAAAATTGTGAGGGGGGAGCGAAGGAAATAGGCAACGTCTCGGGCCGAGACCCTTCTTCCGACTGTTCCCCCCATTCTTCTTGAATGGGAGGATCAGTACAGGATGGATGGGGGGAGATCAGCGCAGGATGAATGGGGGTCAGTACAGTGTGGATCGGAGGGTCTGTGCAGGATGAATGGGGTATCACTACAGGATGAATGAGGGGAAGGTGCAGGGTAAATGGAGGGTGGGTCAGTACAGGATGAATGCGTGGATTAGTACAGGATGAATGGGGGTCAGTACAGGATGGATGGAGGAGAAGTGCAGGATGGATGGGAAAGGGGCAAGTACAGGGTGAATTGGGGAACCAGTGTAGGATGGATGGGGGGGGGGGGGGGGTAGTGGCAGGAGAATTTTGACATAATCCGATATAGATACTCCAGTTTTTTGAGTCTATCTTCGGTACAAACCAGTATCTGGTTGCCAAGCCGGGCAAAGTGACTCGGTGTTTAGGTTGCCCGGCGGTGCTTTGAGTGGTCAGTGGCAACCGGGCAACCGCTAATTTTGAGCCCTGATACAGACCTGCACACACACACACACACACATATTATATTTAGGGTAACTCCCCCACCTACGTCGCACCACCATATATATTTGCATGTATATCCTTATCCTTATAACTATAAAACTCTGACCTTGTATGTGGATGTCTGTGTGTGCGTATTTAATTGTTTGTGTGTTGTCACATCTTCTCGAAAAAACGACACAATAATGGTAAAATTTTGACATAATCCGATATAGATTTATGCCGTGATCAAAAATCTGAAAATTTCATGCATTATTTCTTGAGTTATTAATCAAAATGTTCAAGAATCTGAAATAACTTTGAAAATACAACCGAGCGGCTTTGACTGATGACGTCACAATGGCTCTGCGTGCTGCGTCTGCGCTGCGAGTCACGTGCCCCCCACGAGCTGCCCACCCTGCTCCCCTCCTACTCCTCCCCCCTCCTCCACCTCCCCTCCTCCTCCCCCCCCTCCCCCCCTCCTCTCCCCCCTCTCTCTATCCCCCCCTCGACCTCTGCCCCCCCCTCCCCCCCTTCACCCCCTCCTCCATCCACCCCTCTCTCCCCCCTCTCCCCCCCACCCCTCTCTACCCCCCCCCCCCCTCACCTCCCTGTCTACACGCGCCTACGAGTTGGGGGCTATGCGTGAGTGGATGAGGTGGGGTAAAAGGAGAGAATGAATAATAATAATACAATATCAAGGGGGGGTGGTTAGTGTGTGTGTGTGTGCGTGTGTGTTTTTGTGGGGGTGGGGGTGGTGGTTAGTGTGTGTGTGATACTGCAGGCCCCCCCCCCCCCCCCCCCCGCAACCGCATTGAGGGAATGGGACCCAACGGGTCCCACTTGGTCTAGTATATATATATATATATATATATTATATATATACATATATATAAAAAATCCTACACATACACACTTGCAATGCTGAACTACTTCAAAGAATAGATTGCCTGTCAATGCATCTCCTGATGCTGTGGGTACTCTTTTATTTATCCAGTATCTACAGCATTAAGTCAAACATAAATACTGTATGTGGCCAAAGCCAGGACATTTTTAATTTTCTCAGTAGCTGTTTCTGAACTGAAGAATAATCACATCACCAAGATTTTCCTGGGAAGTATTAGAGGTTTAAAGCTCAGCCCATCACAAATAATTATTGCCAAACCTGTCAAGATGTTTGTGTTAGTTTTGGGGTTAATGCTGCCGCTGCAAGTGCAAGCCAACGCCACCTCTTCATAATATATGTTTCATAGAATACTCATAGAGCCTTGTTCACTTTGACAGGGATAATAAAATAACAAAATAAATGGGTTGTTAACGCAAATGCCTCTACATATTTCCTTTAAAGAAAGCACAGATAAATTAGAAGTCCGATCAAGTTTTGGTATTTCAAAGCCTATTTCCGTAATAACATTTTCGGACTCATTTTCCAATACAAGTTAATGTTCTCATTCTATGTCAATTACGGCAACAGTCCTTCACTCTTTTGATTTAAACACTGTCTGGATTTCAAAGGTCAGTGTTTCCATCCTGTAATAGATTTGCACCAGATGAAATTGCACAGACAACAGCTCCAAATATTTCAGGCTTTTTCACATTATTGTTTTACATATTCAAACAGTGTATCCTCATGGAACTGCTTGCCAATCTCAACAAAATGGGCACAAGAGGATATAACAAAAAGTAAACAAGGTAAAAACAAAGAAGGAAATTTTATAACATCCGATTGATTCCCTATCCGTTTCGTAATTCCAATGAGGAAATTGATTTTTATTCCAAGGTGTGGAAAGTATCACCACTGTAATATTTCAAACTTCTCAAAGAACACCTGCTACCCCAAGAGGGAAGGAATAAAATACATAATGGTTTGTTCAATTTATGTGAAGCTACAGTTACCATTTAACTCGTAACAAGTACAATGATTACCAGAAAAACAGCTGCTGAAGCAGAAGCATAATTTCTTCAGCAGCTATCTCATTTTACTCTCAGTCTGAAGAAGGGTTTCGGCTCGAAACGCTGCCTATTTCCTTCGCTCCATAGATGCTGCTGCACCCGCTGAGTTTCTCCAGCTTTTTTGTGTACTATCTCATTTTACTTGTTTAGTTCAATTTAGAGACACAACGCGGAAACAGGCTCCTCGGCCCACCGAGTCCACGCTGACCAGCAATCCCCAGACGCTAGCATTATCCGGCACACAATTTACAATTTTTACAGAAGCCAATTAACCTACAAACCTATACGTCTTTGGAGCGTGGGAGGAAACCGGAGCACCCAGGGAAAACCCACGTGGTCACAGGAAGAGAGGGTATTAACTCCTTACAGACAGCACCTGCAGGCAAGATCGAACCCAGGTCTCTGTCGCTGTAAGGCAGCAAGTCCACCACTGCACCACATTGCCGCCCAGCAAGTCTGATCATGGTGTCAAGAAATTTCCTTCTTGTTCTTTACTATATGGTCTCCAATCGTCTCAAAGGATGGACAGGATGCTTAGCTTGAATTATTATTTGAATTACACCTTTGCAATTCGCTATCCAATGAGAAGGGGCTGGTGCATAACATGGACTTTAAAAAAAAATCCCCCCTGGTACAGATGTCCATCTTTGTGAAGATTATTTTGAACATCTTGACATAACCACTTGATAAATAGAATAATGGCTCTCTCCACATTTTTACCAATTCATATACCCATAAAAAAGACTTTTCTTCCTGAACTGTGCCCTTGAGAAAGAAATGTATGTGCTTTCTAGGTCTGAGTTGATATTCTCCTGATGCGTTGTCAAATAAGACTGGAAGCACAATTTATGTGCTACAGTTATAGAAATGAACAGATGAAACCTTGGTGTCTAGCTGCCTGTATAATAATGAATAGGCACCATTTATTTATTTCTTTTGTATGACATTAATAAATTTACACTTAAATGTATAGACTCTCAATCCAGGCAATGCCTCTTGCATTGTCAGATGAAGAAATAAGGTGCCTCCTCCAAAGAACTGAATGGGAAGGGTGAAGTGATGTGTTCCTTGGTTTTGGACTCAGCCACCATTGCACAAAACCTCATCAAGGCACCTTCCTTTTGTGCAGCAGATGGCCACATTGTACATGGCCTATATATGGATTCCTGAAGGGTTGAGCAACTATTTTGATGGAATGATAAGACTTTATTCCCTCTATTGTATAAACCTCGTAGTTCTTTCATCTCGTAATCTGAAGAAGGGTCTCAATCCGAAACGTCGCCCATTGATGATACAGGAGGGAGGGAGAGAGAGGGAGAGAGAGAGAGGGAGGGAGAGAGAGAGAGGGAGGGAGGGAGAGAGGGAGTGAGAGAGAACGAGGGAGAGAGGGGGAGAGAGGGAGAGAGAGGGGTGGCATGTAAAGGGTGGCATGCATATTTGTGTAGTGAAGGTTATAAATGGCATGAATTAATAAGGGTTAATCTACATCCTTCTTCTTAAAGAGGTAAAGCTTTAGTGGTTAGTGGAGTAAACATGAAACATCAGTATAAGGTGCGGCATTTATTATTTTACTGCATATGAGGGCACATAAAACTAAACATGCACAGTTCAGGTATAGCCAGTAAATTTTCCAAATAGCGGGTTTTGCTTGCAGACACGACCTGCACGTGTATGATAATAACCCCCAGCACACAACTCATCCTTCGCTGGGGAAGCAAGTCCCTTATCGGGTGAACGCGGAGAAGACACCGGTGGAGATTGGGGCACCGGGGAGGGCGGGGATGGCATCGGCACCAGTAGAGGAATCGCTGGAGCAGCATTCGCAGAGCGTGAGGGAAGTCTGGTCCGGGTAGGGACGTGGAGGTGCTGGTTCACAACTGGAAGGAGGTGTTGGCGGGTTCGCCGATAAATGCCATTGTCATTATTGACCAAGTACAAGCATGGTTCCGCGGTGGACCCCGGGCCGTTGGACTGCGGATACTCAGGGCTACTGGCAATGTGGTGGAAGTCCCAGTTTTTCCCGAAATTCCTGAAGAGCTGACTGGAGAACTGAGGTGCATTGTCTGCGAGCAGCTTTAGGGGGGCTCCATGGACAGAGAAGTGATGAATTTGTTTTCTGAATGACCATGGCTGAGGTTGGGCTACTGAACAGGTCGATTTCAAACCATCCTGAGTAGGAATCAACTAAAACCAGGTATTATTGGCCATGCCACTCAAGATACAAGATATTTTATTATGTAATTTGAGCCTAGGTTCAAACGAGATTTAGTTTCTGCAGTCATACAAACAAGGGAAAAAAAACCAAAACACAATTAACACTACTGTGGACCAGGGCACGTCCGGCGTGGGGTGCGAGAGGAATGGTTGTTTCTGTTGGTGCGGGGTCAAACTATTGCAAATCGGGCAGGCAGCAACCTTCTCTAGAATGTAGTTAGTCATGTTTGGCCAGAACAGCATTCCTTTCGCATATTGAAGGGTTATTTCTGCAACAGGATGGCCCCCATGGACAATGTCAAAGTACTTGCTGTGAAGAGACTTCAGGATGACCGCCATGTGTCCTTTCATTATCATGCCATCCTGAATGACCAGTTCATCACGGACTGGGAAAAATGTTTGGATAGCTTGTGGCAGGTGGTGCTGTTTGTCTGGCCAGCCGTGGTGGATGACAGTGGCCAGCGACTGTAGTGTTTCGTCTGCAGCTGTTTGAGACACTAGGATGTCTAAACCAGCAGATGGGAGGCAGGAGGCCATCATAACCGTGTACCCCTCATGCTCATCATCAGACAGGTGTTTTTTGCAGGTTGGGCGAGGTGCCCGTGAGAGGTTGTCAGCTAAATGCATGTCCTTACCACGTTTGTCGGTTAGTCTGATATCATATCTCTGTAGTTCCATCATCATGCATTGTAAGCGCGCTGGTGCCGTGTGGATCGGCTTACTGAGGATACTGACCAGGGGCTGGTCATCGGTTTCAACCGTCATCGGGTTGCCAAAGATAAAGTCCTTGAATTTCTTGCAGGCAAAGGTTATTGCGAGTAGCTCCTTTTCAATTTGAGCGTAGCACTGTTCAGTGTCGGTCATGGTACGGGAGGCATAGGCAACTGGTCTGGAGCCCTTTCCGTCGTCTTGTAGGCAAGCAGCGCCCAGTCCATACTGGGAGGCATCACAGGTAAGGGTGACGGGTAATTTGGCATCAAAATATACGAGTGTTGGAGCGCAAGACATTAGTTGTTTGTGGGTTTCAAATGCCCTCTGCTGGTGTTGGTGCCAGGACCATTGTGTATCCTTGTGGGTCCGTTGTCGCAACGGGGCAGATAGCTCGTTGAAGTTTGGGATGAATTTCCCAAGGTAGTTTACCATGCCTAAGAATCATTGCAGAGCAGTCACGTCCGTAGGTGCTGGCATTTCGTTGATGGTTTTAAACGGGGTCTGGTTTAAGTCCGTTGTTGCTGAACACATGGCTACATAAGTCACTTTGTCGACCCGGAACCTGCACTTGAGATGGTTGAGTTTGAGATTTATCTCCCTGGCATGATCCAGGACCTGTTTCAGGTTTGAGTCATTGCACCCAGTGACCAGGATGTCGTCGACAATTATGTAACATGGGTAGCTATCAAAGGGTTGTTCCATAGTACACTGGAAAACCTCACTGGCTGAATTGATGCCAAATGGCATCCGTAAAAATCGGTAGCGTCCGAATGGCGTTGCGAATGTGGTTAACATGGAGGATGCATGGTCTGGTGACATTTTCCAAAATGAGTTCTTTGCATCTTGGACAGAAAAAACTGTGGCTTTACCCAGGTTGGCAGCGACTTCTTCCACCGTCCGCATTGGGTGGTGTGGCCGTTTCTTGGCCCGCTGCAACCATTGTGGAGACACAAGAGGAGGGGTCGTTGACAGGGGCTATTACACCCAGTGATTCCATTCTGTCTAATTCAGCTTTGACACGGTCCTTCATTGCATGCGGGATTTTGTGAGGAGAACAAACGACAGGTATAACTTCCTTGTCGGTCACAATGCTGTATTCTATGGGAAG
This sequence comes from Leucoraja erinaceus, assembly GCF_028641065.1. NCBI lineage: Eukaryota > Metazoa > Chordata > Chondrichthyes > Rajiformes > Rajidae > Leucoraja > Leucoraja erinaceus. The sequence continues at coordinate 4,923,399 of NC_073392.1, read as the reverse complement.
CTTGCCCAGCTGATTGTCAAAAAGGTCTTTGTATTGTTCGAGTAGTTGTTGGGTAGAACTTTGAGAGGTTGACAGCTGATACACAGTTTTGCTGAAGAAAACTAGGTTCATATTACGGCATGCCTCAATGCCCAGAAGAAGTGGCACTTCTCCTTTAACGATAAAAAATTCCAAGTTGTAAACTAGATGGCATTGTAGTGTAACCGTACCCACTGGTTGTAATTCCCCCCCACCAAATGGGTGTAACTTTGAGTTTGCTTTCAGAACAGTTTCGTTGTTGTGAATGCTTTTGAGATCTGCCAGCGAGATTACGTTACATCTGGCCCCTGTATCTATCTTGGCAGCAGTCTTGGTGTTATTGATACTGAGCGTTGTCATGGGATCACTGTCTGTAGCCACAGAGTCGGGAATATAAGAATGTATGTTTTGGCTGACTTCTTGCAAGTGCTGCGGTTGTGGTTCTGCTGATTCAGTCAATGCTTCGTGGGAGAGTGTGGGTTCAAGTGCATAGAGAGATTGTTGTGACTGGGCTCTGTAGGCACGGGTGCGGCAGCACCGGATAAAATGGCCTCTCTTTTTACAATAGAGACAAGATTTGCCATAAGCGGAGCATTGCTCACAAAATTTTGGGTGTGAGCCACCACAATTATCACAGTCAGCAGAAAATACTCATCCATTGCATCCGCTGCTCTAGATGCCAGCAGATCTATATCGGTGAGACCAAGCGGAGGTTGGGCGATCGTTTCGCCGAACACCTCCGCTCGGGCCGCAATAACCAAGCTGACCTCCCGGTGGCTCAGCACTTCAACTCCCCCTCCCACTCCGTTTCCGACCTCTCTGTCCTGGGTCTCCTCCATGGCCACAGCGAGCAGCACCGGAAATTGGAGGAACAGCACCTCATATTCCGTTTGGGGAGTCTGCATCCTGGGGGCATGAACATCGAATTCTCCCAATTTTGTTAGTCCTTGCTGTCTCCTCCCCTTCCTCAGTCCCCCGGCTGTCTCCTCCCATCCCCCAGCCTTCGGGCTCCTCCTCCTTTTTCCTTTCTTGTCCCTGCCCCCGATCAGTCTGAAGAAGGGTTTCGGCCCGAAACGTTGCCTATTTCCTTCGCTCCATAGATGCTGCTGCACCCGCTGAGTTTCTCCAGCTTTTTTGTGTGCCTTCGATTCTCCAGCATCTGCAGTTGCTTCTTAAACAATGACCACAGTTATTGACTAGATGATCAGTTACTCTCCCTGGGGGTTTAGGCGATTGTTTAGGGGTTAATGCAGGTCGTGGGGACCTATAGAAGGCGTGGACGTCATAGGCAGAGTGTGGCTCCGGTCCCAAGGCTTTGGTATGGGTCAGTGTATTCTGCGACCCGGCATGCACGTTCAACCTCATCAAGTGTAAGCTCCGCATCCCTGAGTAATTGGTTTCTCACCTTATTATTCAGGATGCCATATACGTGTCTGCCGCGGATGAGCACGTCGCGGTCATGGAAGTGGCATCTGGATGCAATGTTCTTGAGGGCACCAACGTAGGATTCAACCGTTTCGTCCTCTTGTTGGCTGCGGGAAAAAAATCTTGTGGTGCTCCATGATAACGTTGGTGCGAAGTTGGCACAGGTCTCTGAACTTTCGGAGGAGGCAGGCCGGGTCTCTGATGGATTCTGCTGGAGGTCACAACATGTGTTACCGGATTGGTATGTTCTGGGGCATAGTAGAAATCCTGTGCCCGCAGGGCAGGCTCTGTGACCGCCACATTGAGGAGAATTAACGCAACGGTGTAGGTTGCAGTTGCAGGGTGAGCAGCATCAATGAAAATCCCGAATTCCACCTCGAAGGTGCGCCATGGTTCAGCAAGATAACTGTCGAATATCAAAGGACCTGGTCTGCGTAATGAACTACCCATTTTTGATGTAAAAAAAATAAACTAAAATAAATTCAGGTAAAATCGTTGGAGACGTGATTCAAGACTCTGACACCATGTTTATTGGTGGCTCAATAAATAAAAACACGTTCATGATAAAGTCCAACTTCATTTCATCAAAGACACTGGAGCATTTCAAGAGAGAGAGAGAGAGAGAGAGAGAGAGAGAGAGAGAGAGAGAGAGAGAGAGAGAGAGAGAGAGAGAGAGAGAGAGAGAGAGAGAGAGAGAGAGAGAGAGAGTCCTTGTGTAGTACTGTAATACCATGTAAAGGGTGGCATGCATATTTGTGTAGTGAAGCTCATAAATGGCATGAATTAATAAGGGTTAATCTACATTGCTGGTGTCTTCCACTGTGAAGCCTGATGCAAAAACGTTATTCAACTCCTCTGCCATTTTCTTTATTCCCCATTATCATTCTCCAGTGGTCCATTCTTGCATCTTGCTTACTCTTTATATAACTCAAGAAACTGGCTATCCTCTTTAATAAGGGTTACCTCTACATTGCTGGTGTTATCTTTTTAGTTTACTTCTGTTGTTCTTTAAAAGCTTGCAAAAAACGCTTCACACAATCTTTGCTATGTTATACACCTTTTTCTTTATTCCCCATTATCATTCTCCTTGGTCCCCTCTTGCTTCCCTTAGAATCTTCTTTCTTCTCTTTGGAATGAAGAAACTGTTGCTATCTCTTGATTATTTCCAGAGAAATTCCTGCCATTACTGTTCCACCGTCACTCCTGCTCGGGTCCCTTTCCAGTCAACTTTGGCCAGGTCCTCCCTCATACCTCTGTAGTCCCCTTTGCTCAGCTGCAATACCGACACATCCGACTTTACCTTCCCCCTTGCAAATTGAAGATTAAAACTTTGCATGTTGTCGTCGCTACCTCCTAGTGGTTCCTTTACCTTGAGTTCCCTAATCAAATCCAGTTCATTACATAACATTAAACCCAGAATTGCCTTTTCCCTGGTAGGCTCCACTACAAGCTGTGAATGATGAGGTTAGTGTTGCCCATCATTCTTACAACTCAGAGGACAAATTTAGGCTTTGCTATATTATTGTCACATGTACAAAGGTACAATGTTTTGCATGCCACCCTGACCGATCAGATATATCATACATATGTGCAATCAGTTCAAACTCAAGTATAGTAGATAGAGCAAAAGGGAAGATAGTGTGCAAAATATATTTCTTGGCATTGTAGCATATCAGTTCCTTAGACAAAGTGCAATGGGGTTAGGGTAAATCAAACAGAATTGCAGATGACACTAAAATAGGTAGCTTCGTAGACAGTGAAGGTGCTTGTCACGAATTATATCGGGATCTTGATCAGTTAGACAATAGACAATAGACAATAGGTGCAGGAGTAGGCCATTCGGCCCTTCGAGCCAGCACAGCCATTCAATGTGATCATGGCTGATCATCCCCAATCAGTACCCCGTTATTGCCTTCTCCCCATATCCCCTGACTCCGCTATCTTGTTAAAATGGAGAACTACCTGGAGATTCAGTAAGCCCAGATATTTTCAATGTTTGAATCATCAATGAAGCATGATTCCAGCCAAATATTCATTTTTTATTTTGTTAGTCTGCCCTACCAGTATTTCAGAATGACCCTGGCTACTGTCAACAAATGCTGTCGAAAAAATCCATTTGTTTTAAGAGAAATAGAGTAATGGTGAGTTTGTGTTAGTAAGAGACAATAAATATGGTTTTCTTTAAGCCTTTTCCGAAACATAATGAACAGTATTGTATTATGCAAGTATTGCTGCTTACTTAGTGTGTACTTTCTGCATCTATTTAATTATCTCATTCACACATTAATTGAGCTCACAATATTAGCCTGAGTAATCTAGTCTAACAGTGAGATGATAATTACTTGTGGAAATGAGAATTTTCAGTTCAGGGAACCAGTAATTGATATTCCAGAGGCATGCTAGGCCAATGAACTGGTGAACTGGTGAGTAAAGGTGGTATTTCACTTCATTTGAGAAAAGTTTAGCTCCTTTTCCTCTGAAATCAAGCTAGCAATATTGGGACAAAATCCCAATTTTAATAGCGTACATGCTTGCCGCATTAACAGCAGAAAGGAAATTTGCCTTCATCATAGGGCAGCACAGTTGTGTAGCTGGTACAGCTGCTGCCTTACAGCACCAGAGACCCGGGTTTGATCCTGACCTGGGGAGCTGTATGTACGGAGTTTGCATGTTCTCCCTGTAACAATATCGGTTTTCTCCGGTTGCTCCGGTTTCATCCCACATCCTGAAGAGGTGTGGGTTTGGTGGTTAAATTGCTCCTAATATGCACTGAGTGGATGAGAAAGTGGGATAACATAGAACTAGGATGAATTGATAATTGATGGTTGGTGTGCACTTGGTGGGCAGAAGGACCTGTTTCCATGCTGTCTGTCTAAATAATCTATAATCAGCAAACCACGTTCCCAATTTACTGAGGATAGTGGTCGCTGGCAAAACACTAAATCAACATTTGAACTACTAGTCGGTGACTGCAGGAATCATTTGAAAATATGGTTGCTTATGCATTTTTTCGGTCCTGTTGTTACTACCTTGCAATCTAAATTGTCTGGTTGTATATCAACTGGAACTACTGCTAGTTCAATGAGCACCTTTTTTTGAAAATGGGTCAGCAATCCAAATGCTCAATGAGATTGAACTGCACTGAAAATAACCAATGTGCAACACAAGAACGTTTTAATTCAACAAGTGGAAATCATTCTGTTTGTAATGCTTTTGTGATGTTTCAATTTCCAACTACTAATTTCTTTCATCCTTGGATCCAGCAAGACTCAGCAAATCAGGGCAAAATTTGAAACAGGTACAACGAACTGCAGATGCCGTTTATACAAATAAAGACAAAGTGCTGGAGTAACTCAGCGGATGATGCGGCATCTCTGGAGAACAGGAATGGGTGACGTTTTGGGTCGAGACCCTTCTTCAGATTGATCAGTCTGAAGAAAGGTCTCGACCGGAGACATCGCCGATCCATGTTCTCCAGAGATGCTGCCTGACCCACTGGGTCACCCCGGCACTTTTTGTCTTTTAAAGTATCAAGGAGATTGTGGGGCATGTTTTTTTTTAAACACAGAGAGTTGTAGATGCATGGAATGCATTGCCAGGGGTGGTGGTGGAGGCTGATATATGATAGTGGTGTTTAAGAGACTTTTCAATAGGCACATGAATATGCAGGGATTGAGGGATATGGGTCACATGCAGGCAGAGGTTAGTTTAACCTGATATCATGTCCAGCACAGACATTATAGAATGAATGACACTATAGTCCCGTACCTGTGCTGTGTCTTTCTATGCTGAGATGATTAAATATTTGTAAACATTAATTGTTTCAAATACCTAGTGAAACATTTAGCTGCCTATATAACAAACTTACTTGTCTTTCCAGTGTTCTTCATTCGGGTCCTGTTGGAGGACTCGATTTCAAAACCCTCAAGATGGATTTGCTGCAGGTCATCTTTTTCATGAGTATTCTCATCATCAATATCAATTGGGGATTGATTAACGCCAGAGCAATTGATGTAAGATGTGGCCCAATTTTCCGGTCCATAGGTTCCTAGAGGGAAAGCAATGCATTCTGTGTCAGCAGGTAGAAAATTAAGATTCAGTGTTAGTCCTTGTAAATTAAAATCTCCAGGCTTATCTGTAACGAGACATCATTTCAAAAGTTTTAACTTTAATTTGGATTTATCTACATGTAAAGTTTTAATTCATATTTTATTTGTAAGTGTACAGTTATTGAAAGTTATAAGTAAACGTAATCCATGTATAAAATACCAAACATAGTGTCACACTGTTTTTGGAAAAATAATCAACTTACCTCTCTCATTCTGGCCCCTAAGCTAATTTTTATCATTATGTTTAGTTTAGAGATACAGCGTGGAAACAGGCCTTTCGGCCCACCGATTTCACGCTGACCAACAATCACTCATACACTGGATCTATCCTACATACTAAGGAAAATTTACGGAGGCCAATTAACCTACACACCTGGCATCTTTGGAATGTGGGAGGCAAGCGGAGCATCCAGGGGAACCCACAGAATCACAGGGAGAATGTACAAACACCGTACAGACAGCACCCGTAGTCAGGAACGAACCTGCCGCTCTAAAGCAGCAACTCTATCGCTGCACCATTGTACCCCCCCCCCCCCCCCCCCCCCCCCCCCCCCCCCATCTAACATAAAAAAAAAATGGTCAACAAATACCATGAAGCACAAGACTGAATTGGATTCACTTAAACTTAAAAGATAAATACTTAAAAAAGAGTTATATCGGGATTGCCTTGAGAAATCATTAATTCACTAATTAATTAATTATTAAATGTTTCTGCAGAAACAAAAATCAACCACAAAAGTTTCAATAGTTATTCTTAAATGCAAGTGAAATAACCTAGTTTGCACAATCTACACCAAAGGGAATCCAACAGAAGAGAGTAAAGGTCACGGTGGCAGTAAAATATTTGTGGTTATAATATCCATCCATTTTTTCAATCAATAGAAGTAACCAAAGTAAAACTATCTCATGGATTAACTAACTAAGAGTCTGCTTCTGGAGAAACTTGACAAGCAATTTATGGAAGTGGATTTTGAATCAGACACTCAAAGCAAGTCAGTGAGTGGTCTCTGGTACCCAGACCACACAGCTACTCATACCATCTTGTACGCCAACTTCATTTACTGTCAAGTACACATTTCACAAGTGTTTCAGCTTTTGACAAGTATACGAAGTTTCCATAGAAACTATAAAAGCAAGACGAGCCAGTTTTCAGACCAGAAAACACACAATCAAGAAAACAAGGCAGAATTCATAATTGAGTTCAAATGTGATATTTAACATAAATATCTCTGCTAAGAATTGTACTATGCTGCTGCTGTAATTGTCCAAATAAAGCAAACCAATAAAAGTGAAATTTATGCTTATACATTTTACAATGATTGTTGTTGTTAGATGTTTTCCAAAACAGTATTCCACTCCTTTTCCTGGCAGCACAGGAACATGTTTGGAAATAAATATGTATAATTCTGAAAAGCAACTGGAGCCTTGCGTGCTGCTCTGGTTGTCCAATTACAGAGAGAGTGCAGAAGAGATTTACCAGAATGCTGCCTGGAATAAAGGGTACCAGCTGCAAGGAGAAGTTGACCAAATTTGGATTGTTTTGTCTGGAGTGTTGGAGACTGAGAGGAGATGTGATAAAAGTATGAGAGGCATAGATGAGATAAATAGTCAAAAAGATGAATATTTTTCCCAGGGTAGAAATGTCAAGGCTGGAGGGCATGACTTCAAGGTGAGCGGGGCAATGCTTGAAGATGTATGGGAGAAGTTTGCACAGGAAGTGGTGTGTGCCTGAAATATGGTGCCAAAGGTGGTGGTGGCGGCAGGTACGATAGTGGCATTTAAGAGGCTTTTGGATAAGTAGGTGGATATAGAGAGAATGGAAGGATACGGATTATGTGCAGGCATATGAGATTAGTTTAACTTAATATCATGTTCGTCACAGACATGGCGAGCTCAAGGACTTGTTCTTGTTCCGTACTATTCTGTGTTCAATTCCAGTGTTCTTAATGGGAAATTATTTTACTTGCAAAATATTAGAAAAAATATATTTTTTAAATCTCATTTTTAAGATTAAATGAATGTCAATTTTTGCAAGTGCAAAAAAACCCCGATTTCTTCAATATTTTTTGTCTAATTATTGTGCTTGGGCTCTACCAACAGATAATAAATGTTGAACCTATGAAGCTATACGTGCAGTCGGAATGTGCAGGACATATTATGCAGATTGAGCAAAACACAAAGAGCTAGAGGAACTCAGCAGAGAATGGACAGAAGAGGTTTCTGGTCAGGACCGTACTTCAGGCTGATGGATGCAGATTATTGTTCTATATGGTGGCAGAATTTGGATATACCTGTACTTATAACTGAATATCTGGAGGAAATTTGCAGCAAAAAACATGCTAATTGATTGCACATTATATCCCACACAACAGTTTTTCACTGAGAATCATCTTATCGAGTCCACATCACAAGATTAGAAATTGTTCAACCCGAGCCAAACACACTTCTCGGCGTCTTGTGCGTGCTGGAGGAAAAACTGGTGGAAACAGGGCCATTACGTGAACATAGAAACATAGAAATTAGGTGCAGGAGTAGGCCATTCGGCCCTTCGAGCCTGCACCGCCATTCAATATGATCATGGCTGATCATCCAACTCAGTATCCCATACCTGCCTTCTCTCCATACCCCCTGATCTCCTTAGCCACAAGGGCCACATCTAACTCCCTCTTAAATATAGACAATGAACTGGCCTTAACTACCCTCTGTGGCAGAGAGTTCCAGAGATTCACCACTCTCTGTGTGAAAAAAGTTCTTCTCATCTCGGTTTTAAAGGATTTCCCCTTTATCCTTAAACTGTGACCCCTTGTCCTGGACTTCCCCAACATCGGGTGCAAACTTCCTGCCATCTAGCCTGTCCAACCCCTTAAGAATTTTGTAAGTTTCTATAAGATCCCCTCTCAATCTCCTAAATTCTAGAGAGTATAAATCTATCCAGTCTTTCTTCATAGACAGTCCTGACATCCCAGGAATCAGTCTGGTGAACCGTCTCTGCACTCCCTCTATGGCAATAATGTCCTTCCTCAGATTTGGAACGGTCTTTCCTTGTCCCCTCACTGGGAATGAAATTAATTATGCGGCTGAGTCGGCCTAACCTCTCTAGATCAGGTTTTTTTTCTGTAGGTCATGTTACCATTTTCTCATTTCCTTGCTCATAAGTTTCACAAGTATTTATTTTTCATGAACATTTTATTTTTCATATGCTTATTCTTCATTTAACATATAGGAAGTGTACCTGAAGGACAAATTATTCGGTCCAGATCTTTCAATAAACCAGACAGTGGAAAATGGCTTCAGTGTCCAACTGTGAAAATGTAAGCAAGGCTGGTGGGATTCAGCAAACTAAAATTGAACATCAACAGATCTAATGTACCAAACCAGCACTTCCCCTTCTGTATTAATTCTGGTGAGAATTTGATTGGGACTGATCTTTTAATTCAAATTTGAAATTAAATTGTCTTCTGAAGCATCAAATGACAGTTACTTGTTGATGCAAAATCTTTTCTAACTAATAATAATTGGAATTTCCCTCTGTATGGTAAATTTGAAACTATAAAACAGAGAATGTATAGTGCACGGTGAAACTTATATACCAGACCCACATTGCTCTTGTTTAAAATTAATGAAGTTGCCGAATCTACTGTAGGCTCTGGGCAAATGGCCAAATGTAACTTGGGCCCTACTGGACTGATGAGCATTTGAGATTCAAATCCCACTTGGAATTACTGTGGTGTGCAGTGGTATGAAAGTTCCGTGATGAATTGCCAGTTTTCCAGTGGGAATTTTGGACTATTATGATTCTGAATTATGTTTGAGCACTAGAGTCACCAAAGCTTCTTGATTACCTCTCCATAAATCGAGAAAACCCAAATCTAGGTTCAATGATGCTGATCCAAAAACAGATGCATAACCAAATTCTATTAGAAGCTGACCTTTAAGTGCTGTAACACTCAATTACACATCCATCTTTTGTCTGAAGATTGGCTGGCGAAATACAAATAACACGAAGCAGAATCATGATAAGATGATAAAAAGATAAGACATTGAGGTGGAGAGTTATATATGAACTCCAGTTGGCTATGAATTCAAAACAGTCAGGTGTTATTTAAAATTTAAACTGTGTGCCAAAATGTGTTCAATTGTAGGGGTGAAATTGAACTCTGACAATAGCAAACAGACAACAATGAATCAGTATCCTATTTTACACCTTGATGGATTTTCTTCTCAGATGAAACCAACAGCAAAGAAAATGGAATCAGGTGTAAACTATGCTGCCGATTTTCTGTTGCACATTTTGTGGTTTTCCAAAGTCCAATTTCACCCCTGTAAATTGAAACTAGGATAGCTTCTAATTATTTTACCAGACATCACAGGCAACATACAATGAAGGTGCTGCTGCAGAGAAAGCTTCTCCTGCCAGCAGTCAACATCTTCAGACCTCTGCACTATCACTGTAGCCGGCTTACAAAACAAGAGTCGTGCAATATTAAAAAAGTTATCATTTAAGTGTTTTATGCATTGCGCTTTGTGAGATTCTTAACCGATCTTCCTGTCCAAACACCTGATTAAAGGCTCAATCCCAATCTCAACAGCTATAAAGAGGAGGACAAACACAGATAAATATTATGACTTTAGGCATAAGGATTATCCAAAGATGCCTTTACGGCTTGTGTCTACTTATTTAAGGATGAAGCACATGTATCGACTTTTTGTTTTTCTGCATTGAAGGAGATAAGAAAATGAAAACAACTCCTCAATGCACACATTGGTGAATAGAGGAAAAATAGGAATTATGGATAATTATCTGTTCAGTCTTAAGGCTGATTTTAACATTCTATGAACTATATTAGCATAGATTCACCGGAAATGCCAGCAATCATGAGCTTATATTATTCATCTAACTTAATGTTAGCACCCTTGTGTGGGGGTACAAATGACTATATATGTTGAAATGCCACTTTTCTGAAGCCTGCATTAATATGCATTGAGGAGGCAAGTTGAGAGCTTCAATCGGTTGAGTATTAACAAAAATTAGAGGAAGAGACAGAAGATGATTCTGAGATTAGACACAAAATGCTGGAGCAACTAAGGGGGACCCTTCTTTGGGTCTCGACCCGAAACGTCACCCATTCATTCTCTCCAGAGATGCTGCCTGCCCCGCTGAGTTACTCCAGCAATATGTGTCTACCTTCGATTTAAACTAGCATCTGCAGTTCTTTCCTACACATATGATTCTGCGATTCATTTCTACTAAATTAATTAAACTAAATACCTGCATAATCTCCCCTTTCGAGAGGCTTCAAAATATGTTAAAATGTTACACCAATGATGTACATATTAGTTTAAGGCATTGTTGCAGTCCACCTGACTGGAGATGATTTGATAATCTCAGTGTCAATTAAGGTTCTCAAATCACCATGAAATAAATGACTGATTTTATGCACATAATTTAACTGCAAATATCACTGCAATTTGCCAGAGAATTACCCAGTTATTATTGGAAGAAGCCACCCATACTTTGGCTTTTCCCTCTCCTTAAATTGATTCTGTTTACTGACTACATTAACATTGCTTATTGTACAACAAGCTGAAGGTCACCTTCAGTTCATTGGCTTTTGGTTTCAAATTCTGAAAAAAAAATTGACCTCAATGTGTGAGCAATGAATTCCTCCCCTTAAGAATATTCCATTCAAGACATTTGGGCAGGAAACAACATTGAGTTAAGGGCCTGTCCCACTTGGTGATATTTTTTCGTCGACTGCCGGCATCATTGACTGACGTATCAGGGTCGCCGAAAGATTTTGAACATTTCAAAATCCAGCGGTGACAAAAAAATGTTGTGACACTTGAGGAGACGCCGCGCGTCAATACATCATCACGTCGCGTCACGGCCGCATCACACAGCGACTTTTTCGGTGACCTGATATGACAGTCAATTATGCCGACAGTCACCGAAAAAAATCGCCAAATGGGACAGGGCCTTTAGACACTACAGTGCAGTACAGAGGCTGCTGGACTATTAGAGGTGACGGCTTTTGGAAGAGACTTTCATACCTCATCTTCTAATTTGTCAAAAGAATATTCATCTGAAGCATTATATTTTCCTCTCTCCGTGAATGTTGCCCGACTACTGACTATCTCTGGCATTTTCGTTTTTATTTCAAAATCACAACATCTGGTGTTTTATTTGCTTTACAATACATCCCCTGCACTTTCATATGGATACAAAAGATCATATGAGGGACAGCACTGGAGATAAGGGCAATATAGCATTGGAGATAAGGGCAATAAGGGCAATCACCACTGCTAAAAGTATATATTATTTGGTTATTCTACCATTGCTATTTGTGGGAATTTGTTGCGATTAGATTGATGGTTGTGTTTCCTACGTCACAACTGTGACTACTCTTCAAAAGTACTCCATTGTCTCAGAGTGCTTTAAGCTAACCTAACATAATCAAAAGGTACAATGTGAATGCACTTTTTTAAAATAAGCTGCCTGCAGCACCATGGGGTAGCTCATCCACCAAGTAACATAACTTTAAAAGCTCACAATGACATCATTGTTATTGATATTGCTTTATATTCAGGGACGGCACAGTGGTGCAGCAGTAGAATTGTTGCCTTCCGGCACCAGAGACCTGGGTTCGATTGTGACTATGGGTGCTGTTTGTACGGGGTTTGTACATACTCCCTGTGATTGCGTGGGTTTTCTCCGTGTGTTCCGGTTATCTCCTATACTCCAGAGACGTACAAGTTTGCATGTTAATTGCCTGGATAAAATTGTCCCTGGTGTGCAGTGCTAGTGCTAGTGCATGGGGTGATTACTGGTCGGAGCTGAATCGGTAGGCCGAAAGGCCTGTTTCCGCGGCGTATATCTAAAGTTTAAAATAGTTGAGATGTTATGTTATAGTTTTACAAGACGTTGGTGAGGCCACATTTGGAGCATTATGTTCAGTTTTGATCACCCTACTCTAGGAAGGATGGAGCTGGAAAGCGTACAAAGAAGATTTACAAGGATATTGCCTGGATTTGAGAGGCTGTGCTATAGGTAGAGATTTTGCAGGATAGGACTATATTCCTTAGAGCACAAGTAAATGTTGGACCTTATAGAGGTGTATAAGAACACGATGGAGATAGATGGGGTGAATACACTACACCTAAAGTAGGGGAATCAAGAACCAGGGGAAATGGGTTTAAAGTCAGTGGGGAAAATTTAATAGGAGAGCTTTTTCACACAAAGGGTTGTGAGTATATGGAATGAGCTGCCTGAGGAGGTATTTAAGGCAGATACTATTACAACATTCAAAAGAAATTTAGATAGACACAAAAAGCTGGAGTAACTCGGCGGGTCACACAGTATCACTGGAGAAAAGGAATAGGTGAAGTTTGTGGTTGAGACCTTTCTAAAGACATTTGGACAGGTACATGAATGGGAAAGGTTGAGAGGGATATGAGTGAAATGCAGGCAGGTAGGACAAGTGTAGATGGGGCATTTTGGTTGCCATGGGCAAGTTCGGCCAAAGGACCTGTTTCTGTGCTGTATGACTATGGCACAAGTACAAATACAGAGTGAAAATCTTTTGTTTACGTGCTATAAAATTAAATAGACAACACTACAGAAGAACACAATCATGCCATACACAGGTGCAGGAAGTAGAACAAAGGATGCAGTGCAGAATGAAGTTTTTCAAGTCTAAGCATTTAGCTAAGTGCTAAATTTTCAGTAATGAAGTTTAATTCTAGATTGATTTCAGGCAAAGGTGTGAACTATGAATGTATAATTAGGTCAGTTAATACAGAAATATCATAATGCTAATTGAACTGCCTTTGTAATCTTCATTGATCATTCCATTTCTCACCCGATCAACTGAACCCATGTATAATCAATATCCAAGTGTAAGAGTAATAGTGAGGTTGATAAAATTGTTAATTCATGAAGCGTGGTTCTGTAAAAGGTTTTACAAAAAAGTTGTTCACATTTGGAGTAAATAGTAATATAGTTCAAACTAATTGACAGTTTACAGACGAATTGGGTTTTAAATATCCTCAAAAAATATTCTTGTCGGGATACCAATCCCAGTTCTTTATATTGTACAAAAATGTATTGGCCATCATTGAAATCTTGTAAGTTTTGTATCTTATAAATAAAAAGTTAAAATGTCAGATTGATGACAATCAATAATTATGATCATGGGTGAATCACAGTGTTACAGACATATGGCATTAACAGTGTTAGACCTAAACAGGTTATGAAAAGGACAGAGGGAAAAGACCTGGAAAAGGTACAAGAGAATAACAGTGGGTAGAAATTATTATTGATGTCTGGAGATGAGGAGAGGGTCATTTGCAGGAACCAACATGACAAATTTAACAGCCATCTGTGGACAACTGTGAAAAAAAGTTGTGTTTTACACCATTAGAGATATATTAAAATTGCTACGACAACTTGTTAATTTGAGTGATGTCAATACCAAGAGAAATGCTTCCTGCACGTAAACCTTCAATGTTTCAACTTCACAAAGTTGAGTTGCAAGTTTCCCCGCAACACATTGTATGATAGGAAGGATGTTCAATGTGTGAAAACGATACAATAATTATACCAGACTGATTCCTAGGATGTCAGGACTTTCATATGAAGAAAGACTGGATAGACTTGGCTTGTACTCGCTAGAATTTAAAAGATTGAGGGAGATCTTACAGAAACTTACAAAATTCTTAAGGGGTTGGACAGGCTAGATACAGGAAGATTGTTCCCGATGTTGGGGAAGTCCAGAACAAGGGGTCACAGTTTAAGGATAAAGGGGAAATCCTTTAGGACCGAGATGAGAAGAACATTTTTCACACAGAGAGCGGTGGATCTCTGGAATTCTCTGCCACAGAAGGTAGTTGAGGCCAGTTCATTGGCTATATTTAAGAGGGAGTTAGATGTGGCCCTTGTGGTTAAGGTGATCAGGGGGTATGGAGAGAAGGCAGGTATGGGATTATGAGTTGGATGATCAGCCATGATCATATTGAATGGCGGTGCAGGCTCGAAGGGCCGAATGGCCTACTCCTGCACCTATTTTCAATGTTTCTATGTTTCTAAATGCAAACCTAGTTCTGTCGAAAACCTATAAAGAGTGTTATACACCGATATATAAAATAATGTGGAGGTAGGAAGCGATCTACTGTTCACTTTTTTTAATTGAAGATTTGTGGAATTAATGTTTGATTGTGGAATGCAAAAAGAATGACAATAAACGGTAAGAGTTTTTGGTTCCTCTGCTGGTTACTGCAACATAGATCTCTTTCCGCACAGATTACTACCATGGCTCAGAAAATAGAATAATTGAACAGAGATTTGAATAAACGTTGTGACTAAAATATATGAAAGGAGATAAAGGAATATCAAGTATGACAATATATTGGTCCCTGAAAGGGAAGAGCACACTCAAAGGTATTGAGTAGAATGGTCATCTAGATTTTGTTGATAAGAATGTCTAGTTTCCTAAGAATAAATGAGCATGTTTTAAATGGTGTAGTTGATCATCAGTAATTACAATCCATTATAGATTAAAGCACACGATTCTGAAAAAAATGAACAGCAGCAAAATGGAGCTAATGGAAGTGTAGCTCTTAACTACAGAACACCCTTTCATTCCTATATATATTCTCATTGATCAATGTCAGCTCTGTAAAGAATAAATATCAACAAAATGGCTTTAGTGCTTTGTCAGAACAGAATGTGTTCCCTTGGGTGTAAGCTGATGGTGTCGAAACTATCCAAATTACTGCCCCACAAGTCAATATCTGATGATCTGCACCTTCTCTAGTGCTCATGCAAGCCATGTTCCTTCATGGGTAGCCAGCATGAAGCAATGAGGAAAAGGGAGAATTGGGAAGCCAAGCTGAATGTACTTATGACTGTAATATACTTTAATAATGTAGAAATTGCAGTATGCATTGGAATAATACAATTTGCTTGTGACACATTTTCAAGCCAGAATTGTTATTCCTTTAAATGATCAAACTGGTAAAAAAAATCATTCACTTGAGAAGCACCAATCCTTGTTGCATGTTTTCCTGTTTTCTTGTGCCATACTCTTTCGCATCAGATTATTCGACAGGAGATTGAAGACCACAGCGAGTTCAGCAATGAATTAAACTCTTGTGGTCAGCAGCAAGTTAAATCCATATGTAGTTAAATTTAAGCAAAACAGAAGCTTTCAGTAAGTAAAATAGTGGAGCCAAGAGTGACTTAAATATCAATAGAGACCAATAAATGTTTGACAAACGTCTCCAAATTATTTTGTTGCTTTAAAAATACAATTGTGTTTTGGAGCAGTGCTCTTAAATGTCAAATGTTAAATCAAATCTTTCTATATAACATTTTATTTTTGTTTACAATTGCCAAGTAAGTTTAACAAGAAGATAGAAAAGTATGTACCAGTTCTAAAGTGATCAAAATAATAAATTATTTTAATACTGGTCTTGTAAACATTTTTTTTTGGTTTTGTCTTCAAGAGTATTCACTTTAAAGTTTTTTATGAGAACATTTGAAAATCTCTCCTATCTGAAACTACTACACAACCTGATTGTATGTCCTCCTCGCCTTAAAACTTCGGGGAAGTGGTAAAAGTGCGCAATGTCTGTGATTAAACGTGGTTAAGTAATTATAGTTTGCCCGCTGCCAACTGTTCTTCACAGTATTTCTGGGAATATGACATTTTCTTATTCTTCGCCCACCTACTGAATGTCAGAAAGGCATATTTTTTGTGAACAAGCAGCCTGCATCCCATGTTTTTAGAAAATCTGACGATTACATGACAAACAAGTAAATTACAATTAAAGCTACAAGCAGATTCTCCTTTCCTTCTTCGAGGACGACCTGACATGAGCTAGACGTACCTTCACAGTACTGAAGACAAAATTGTGAACTTCCACCCAGCACTGCGATGCAAGTATCTAACATCAAACTGGCAACACAACTGCAACCGTTACACATCTTCTGCATCATGACTATCAAACGTGCAAAACATCAATAGATCAGTACATCAAAGTAGATATATCTGAAGAACATGGTACAATTTTAAATCTCTGCTTACAAAGCGTGGATTTTTTGTGGTGTATAACCCTGAGGTAGTGGTTCATCATGTAGGCACTATTGGGCTGAAAGAAGACAAGATCATTTGATTGCTTAAAGCACTGCTGTTACATCTAATCCTGTACTCCCTACAATCGTTCAGACATATCTCCTGCTGCCGTTGGATGTGGGAACAATATTTTATCATTCTTTTTTAACCTATTATGCCAACAGAAATTGAGGATTCCTCATCTCCTGAACTGAGGATTCTTGACTTACAACAAGAGGTGAAGGAGGTCAGCCGTGTGAAGTTCCTCCTGTGATGGACTTTTTAGGCTACACAAAGAAGTCACTGGAGGGTTGTAGGTTTAGATTTAGGTTTATCATTGTCACGCGTAATAAAGTACAGTGAGAAGGTTTGTTTTGCACGCTATCTAATCAGATATTACTATACAAAAGCACAACCAAGCCAAATGCAGGTCCAATATGTAAACGGGAAGATACAGAGCACAAAATATAGTTCTCAGTGTGTAAAGCATCAGTTCCATACACAAAGTCCAATGTCTGCAATGCAATAGAGGTGAATTGGACAATACCCTAGCTAATTAGATGGACAGTTCAAAAGCCTGACAACAGAGGGGAAGAAGCTGTTCCCGAGTCTGGCAGTGTGTGCTTACAAGCTTCTGCATCTTCTGCCCGATGAGAGTGGGGAGAAGAAGAAATGATTGCAATGAGGCAAGTCTTGATTAAGTTGGCCGCTATTTAGAGGCAGCGTAATGTATAAATGAATTTGATAACGGGGAGCCTGGTCCGCCCCAATGATGGACTGGGCTACATCCACAACTCTCTGCAATTTCTTGCGGTCTTGGACTGAGTTGTTCCCAACCGAGCTGTGATGCAACACAATCGTTTGTTTTCTATGGTGCATCTGTGGAAGTTTGTATGAGTTATTGGATACTCACTGAATTGTCTCAGTCTCCTGAGGATGTAGAGGCACTGGTGGGTAAATCAATTGAAATGCTTCTTAACAGGAAGTGAGTTTTTAGCCGCTCTGTACATAATTTCCAAATAGGCTAACACTGCACAAACCAGTACAGTTTCCTCATTGTTCAGATGGACCCAAATTCAACCCCAAGATTTGCTGTCCTGAAAGATAACACAAATCCTAACCCCAAATCAATTAGGGATTAAATAATTTGAACATTCTCATCTAACCCCTTTTTGATGACTTCATGTATTTCAAAAGAGCACATCTTTTGACTTTGTGCATTGTTTTATGAAACACTCAATTCACTCAGAGGGGTGTGCAGAGTTTATACCAGCAGAAGTTGAATCAATCACCAGCAAAGCAAATACTAATCCATACTACAGTATTACAGGGATTTTCACTCTGTCGGCTTGAGAAGACTTTCCTTCCAACATTTACTCCAGGGAATTCCTACATACGAGTCACAGATTTAGATTTGCAGTTCGGTACAAAGAGTGTTAGAATTATTCTCCTGATCTCAATTAACATAAAACATGTAAATCGTTTTAAGCCAAGCTTTGTTTAAAGATTTTTTTATATAGAAGCATTTGTATAGCATATATATAATATGTATAATATATTATCTTTAATATATTTAAATGAAACTAAAGGAAGTTATAAAACTGTGAGTATATTCACATCCAGTCAATGGGCTGATATCCAAGCCAGTGGATAATAATCAATAAGCTAATATGACAGATTATAAAATTTTAGGTTCACGTCACGCTGTAATGTTCTCATCTGTTACTGGTTACATTACATTTTCAAAGAACAGAACCACACACGCTTCATCTGAAACATGAAGAAGTGAGAATGCCAGTCACCCAAGCTAGAAAGTCAGTAGGTGTTCTCCAAAAAGACAGCCAAATTAAAATACATTAGCAAACACTAGCTTCATTGCATTGCACTATTTAAATCAGTTCATTGCCCTGGCCCTTTCACCTATGCAAATACACGTCCACAATTAATTGCAAGCAGCAACTGAATACTACTCGCCATCCATTATACTTACACTGGGCTGCAAGTCTGACTTTTTCCACTGTAAGTAGCACTAATTATGCTGAGGTGGTTTATACAGGAGACCCAGGGTGAGTGTGCTCATGGCAAGCAGTGGAGACAGTCTGTAAACAGGCAGGTGAATAATTCCTTAGTGACAACCCTGGGCTTGCAATTTGTGGATAGGCTTGGAGCATGGAAATGAGTCATTTCAATGAGGATTTTACGAGTTCGTAATAGGAGACAATTATATTTTGGTTTGTTTTAAGGCTTTTTGAAAACTTAATTTTTAATATGATTTTTAATAGATAATTATTTCAATTGTATTAATTTTAAACATGTCTTAATATGAGAAATATTTTAAAATGTCTCTCATCACCTTTGAAGTCATCAATGGTAGGATAGGACTTTGTTGACTGTCGAAACTTGTTGGGCTGGTTGGTGAGCTTTTCAGGATTGTTCAACATTCCAGTTCTTGAACCATATTCCTGTGGGTTTAGGGAACTCCAAGCGCTCATCCTGGATTTATTTTTAACTGCAATAAGGGTTTTCATCTCCATCGCCGCCTCTACCCATTTCGGGCCATGACCTTTCTTCAAAATTAAGTCTAAAAAAGGGCCCCAATAGGAAATCTCACTTTCCCATGCTCTCCGGAGAAGCTGTCTGACCCACAGAGTTCCTCCCGCACTTTGTGTCTCTTTTTATCCACGTTAATAACATAGATCAGAATTTCAAAATGTATAGTATCTCAAAGCATTTTACGTACCGATTTCACAGAACAGGAAGATAGCAGCAGTGAACATTACCAAATTTCCTTTGCTTGGCTTCAGACCATTGTACATGTATTTTTGCTTACTTTCACTGGCAGGTTTCAGGAAGCTCAATAGAAGTGTGATGCTTAAGTTAACCTCTGAAGCTGTTTTAACCTGACTGTAAATGAAGATTTAAAACAAATGCAGGTGGCACAAATCCATAATGTGAAGCAGCAAATATTAAGTTCAGGGAGGTAGCAGAAAAATGAGAAAGATTCTGGGTGTCAAGGACCCAATGTCAGATTTGGGAAACAAATACAAAGGTAGACAAAAATACTGGAGAAACTCAGTGGGTGAGGCAGCATCAATGGAGCGAAGCAAATAGGCAACGTTTCGGGTCGAAACCCTTCTTCAGACCCGAAACGTTGCCTATTTCCTTCGCTCCATAGATACTGCCTCACCCACTGAGTTTATCCAGTATTTTTGTCTACCTTCGATTTTCCAGCATCTGCAGTTCCTTCTTAAACAGAGAACACGATTTAGTTTTGAGTTGCAGAGAAGGTGGGGACGAGAAAGACAGAACAAAGGTGATTCAAAGTGAAAAGAAGGTGGAGTATTAGCTTTGTTTCTCTGTGAAATGAATGTAAATGAGCAAGTCTCACCTCACAATCGGCAGCTCATCTAATGTGGTGGCTAGTACTCAGCTGAAATGTTGGAGTTAAAGAGTGAAATTGGTTGAGTTGGACCAGGCACTGCATTTTTCAGGATTTTGCCCACTTTTAAATAAACCCATGTTACTCATGTTAAATAAAAACCTGCAGCATCTCAACCAGGAATTGTGCGTTAGAATTAATTTACATTAATTTACTACCTCATTTTGAGAAAATAAATACATAAATTACATGCTTAAACTAGAGAGCAAATAAAAAATATTTTATATAGAGAGCAAAGACCAAATAAAAACGATTGAGATTTAAAACTAAATCTTTAAGAATAATTAAAATCTGAAGGAATTAAGCATTGAATAGATTGTTGCTGTTGATTTTCTAAGTCACTTACAACACAACAAACTTTAATGCAGCTTTCAGCACTGAGAACTTCAAGTATAGCACGAAGATGCATTAACTCAGCGGGAGGATGCTGCCTGTCCCACTGAGTTACTCCAGCTTTTTGTGTCTATCTTCGGTTTAAACCAGCATCTGCAGTTCCTTCTTACACACTAAGATGTATTAACCTACTTTTGCTTCAGTACCAGCTTTACCCTCACTGTGACCTTTTGTGTGAAATGCAAAATGGTTAAAAGCCATCAAGTGCTATGTTAGGATTTCAACAAAGTAGCTTTGAAAGAAGTTGGCTTGAAACATAAAATATCACATGCCCTACTTTACTACTTTAACCTCTTAGTTCATTAATCTTCATCTGAACTCTGAAGGAATGTTTTCCAAAGATAGAAACATGCCAACAATGAAATACCATACCTCCTAAGGAAAACAAGATTATCTGTAAATAATGAGCTGCTGGGGGTTTTTAAATGATTTTTGCTTATTATCTCTGTAGAACGTTGGTAACATATATCTTTTGTTTAAGCTCTAAGCAGAAAGAAAGATTGCTTTTATTTCACCGTAGAAATCTTCAAAATCAGAAAACAGCAAGGAATCATGGAATTTGTTAAAGGTCGAACGCTATAAATAAAAATCCAACAAAGCGTTGAAGATTCAGTGAGTATAGTTTGGGTCCAGCTCTGGGCTGCCTTCAGACCCGACCTGGTGTTGGAGTTGGCCCAGACTCTGGGCTTGAGGCTGGGCAAGGGAGGGGGAGAAGGTTGCTGCTACCGCCAGCACCACCCTCACCAACAGTACCCGCACCTCCAGCGGGCGCCCGGCCTGCCCATGGCCGACAGGAGCCAGTCCGCAGACTCTCTCTCCGACCAGGACGACTCCAGCAGTAGTGGCTCCGAGTCGCCCGTCTTCGAGCAGGGCCGGTGACTGCCCATCTTCAGCAGGATTTTGGAGTCGGACTGAGGGGGGAGGGGTGGAGGTGGAGGGCTGCCGGCCAACCCGGCAGGATAGGCAGAGCCGAGCTGGAGTCATTGGTTACAAGTCCACGGCCGCCCTGCCAGCCCGGACACCTCCGGACAGGGATGGGACACCAGGGAGGGGGCGGGAACGATCCAACAACAACTCAACAGCACCCGCAGCGACAGAGAGCCAATCCCGACCCAGAATACGGACGATACGCAAGCCTGCACACAATGCAGCACCACCATTGCCAAGACTGTCTTACAAAATTCTTAAGGGGTTGGACAGGCTAGATGCAGGAAGATTGTTCCCGATGTTAGGGAAGTCCAGGACAACGGGTCACATTTTAAGGATAAGGGGGAAATCCTTTAAAACCGAGATGAGAAGAACTTTTCTCACACAGAGAGTGGTGAATCTCTAGAACTCTCTGCCACAGAGGGTAGTTGAGGCCAGTTCATTGGCTATATTTAAGAGGGAGTTAGATGTGGCCCTTGTGGCTAAGGGGATCAGGGGGTATGGAGAGAAGGCAGGTACGGGATACTGAGTTGGATGATCAGTCATGATCATATTGAATGGCGGTGCAGGCTCGAAGGGCCGAATGGCCTACTCCTGCACCCATTTTCTATGTTTCGATGTTTCTATTCTCCAGCAGCCCAATGTCCACTCTTGCCTCTTTTATATATCAGTGGAAACGCTTGATATCCTCTTTTATATTATTGGCGAGCTTACATGCGTACTTCGTCTTTTCTCTCCGTATTGTCCTTTTAGTTACCTTTTGTTGTTCTTTAAAAACATCTCAATCCTCTGGCTTCCCACTAACGATTGCAATGTTATATGCCTCATTTGCTTTTATTTCATTCTTGACCTCCCTTGTCTCCCCCTGAAATTTTTCTTCCTCTTTGGAATCTTTATTTCCTCTTTCTCATTTCCCTGTCAATCTTCCTACTTCAAATTTATTACCTCTGTTTCTTGACGAATCAGTGAAGGGAAACAGGACCTGTTCACTTACTTTTAGATACTCAGATTAAGTTTCTCCTCACACTCCACTGTTCCAAAGAAAACAACACCAGTCTATCTAATTTTGTTCCATTGTCATTTCTATTTCTTTTTCTGTTGACAACATCCTCATAAATCCTCACTGCACCCTCTGCTGTGCAGTCACATCTTTCCCATTATGTCGCGACCAAACAGTACTTAGGCTGCGATTTGATCAATGTTGCATATGATTCTACCATGACCTTGCTGCTGTTCTATACTTCATTTTGGATATTACGAAAAAACATCCACCTCCTAGTCTAAGTTACAATTCCCACATCAAACACATATTAAATTACATCTGTCACTGTGCGTTTTCCTTTTGGAGACTGCATGAGAAATTGGGCCCTGTTGTTTTGAAATTGCCCATTCTCAGGAACACCAGGTTTTTGTAGCACAGCATCAGACAGGCACTCCACAAAGTTCCATACTTGATATTTATCCTCTCGGTACTCCACATTACAGTGGATCCCAATTACCGATTGCCTCTCTAAAGTCCGATGAGCCCAAACTACATGCACTACCACAAACCCCCACATCACCAATTACCTCCCAATTGCCACCGAATGAAATCACTGTGGAAGTTTGTCTTACCCTTCCCCTTACTGTGGCACAGTGGTAGAGTTGCTGATTTACCATGTCAGAGACCGGGTTCAATCCTGACTACGGGGGCTTGTCTGTACAGAGCTTGTATGTTCTCCCCCTGACCTGCATGGGTTTTCCCCGGGAGCTCCGGTTTCTTCCCACACTCCAAAAACGTTTCGGTTTGTATGCTAATTGGCTTGGTATAATTGTAAATTGTCTCCTGTGTGTAGGATAGTGTTAGTGTTGTGAGGCAGCAGCACCAGACGCTGTGCTATCTTGCCACGTTGTACCTCAACATGCTATTGATCCATGTGTGGAGATTTGCCAGATAGTTATTCTTCTTCAGAATAATCTGTTGGAGCGGCAGTTGAAAAGTCACGCAACAGAATCTATTATTTTTCTCTTGCGGCATCTGTTCAAAGACCCAAATGGGATATAGATCTCTTTCTGCTAATTGTGAAAATCTCTGGGCAAAATTGAGATATTATCCATGCATTTCATAGCATGTGCATGAGTGCACAACATCAAACTGAAAATTGATTTATATCTTCAAACACAGGTGGAAAGACTGGACTTACTGAGAGAGAAAAAAAATCATATTAGTGCAAAAGAAGAGATAGCAATGCTAAATTCTGAGCCTGGCACATTGTGAGATCAGAGCATTTTGAGGTACATTCCATAGCTGACTAATTTACACTGGTAATGGAAATGCATGATATCCAGACTAACTTCCTGAAACATAATCACACATTTTAAATATATTTGATTTGATATGAAGAAGATATTTACAACTGTAACTGAGATGGCAATCCCTTTCACAATGTGACAGTAAAATTAGTGGCTGGAGAGATACAATAAAAGCAAGTTT
This sequence comes from Leucoraja erinaceus, assembly GCF_028641065.1. Taxonomy (NCBI): domain Eukaryota; kingdom Metazoa; phylum Chordata; class Chondrichthyes; order Rajiformes; family Rajidae; genus Leucoraja; species Leucoraja erinaceus. The sequence goes on along the minus strand of NC_073392.1, from coordinate 4,899,504 downwards.
GGTGAACTTACTTTTAATTGAGGAAGACACAAAGTACTGGAGGAACTCGTCAGGCCTCTGTGGAGGGAATGGGCAAACAACATTTCGGGTCAGAACCATTCTGCCGACTGAAATGTTACCTGTCGCCTATCTGTTCCCTCCACGAGTATTGGCTGACTTGCTGTTTTGCTCAAGATTCTAGCATCTGCAGTTTCTTGTATCTCCATTGAATTGAGGAAGGTTGTGCAGTCTTCAGTTGGCAGCTTCCCACATGCAACAGTCAAGATCAGCGATTCATGTGCAAAATGATCGCTGATGTGGCACATGTAACTCCATTATAAGGGGTACCAAAGCGATGACATATGGGATCACCACTTTGCTTTCAATGTGTGGATCATGTGCAGGTTTATCTTTATTTCTGTAGGGTCAAAAGTCTGAAGAACACGCTATTGCAATGGAGATTTTAATGGACTAGCTGGGAAGCATAGGAATCGATACACCAGTACATTCATTAAAAGCTAGAATATATTTGGTTAAAAGAACCTGCACTATAATAAAGATTAATGGGCTAAGAACTACTCTATGCTAATATTTAAAAAATTGTCAAGCAGAACCGAGTCATAATTACATGGACCACATGACTAGGAATTAGTGAACAAGGATGAACAACAGATGACTGAAGTCACTTATTTGACCTATTCTTTGCCAGAATGTGTATGATTTTAATATAGCAAAGTTTAAGTAATATTACTTGCATATGATTCACTGGCTGAATTAGTGAGCTGCACTCCACTGCTGAAATACAGTCCTACTGCCCTCAAATACATATGGATTTAATATGTATGCATTTAAATGCATTTAGCAGGAATCAACTTTGGAGACCAAGTACAACATTTAGATTTCGACTATTCATATTTTTAAGTCAATGATTAAAAACAAGCTCCACAATTGTGCATCTTATTTTGTAAATCAATACATTACTTTCTTTTAAGCTCATCTATCATGATTGCATTTTGAACCTGTGCTGCATTTTGTTGTCGGGCTGTTTGGAAGGAAAGAAATGGTTGAGAAATGAGTTATCAAAGTCAAATAAAGTGTAAAGTACAGATATGAATTTTTACGTCATTTTTATGAAGAGTATAAAAATGGACTCTTGTTGTGCATGTTACTTCTGTAAGAAGAGGTAAAGAAATTAAATATAGAAACCAGGAACTGCAGATGTTGTTTTACAAAAGAGACAAAATGCTGGAGTAATTCAGCAGGTCAGGCAACATCACTGGAGAATATGGATAGTCAATGCTTCGGGTCAGGACCCTTCTTTAGATTGCATGTAATTCAAACTAAATCTGTAAAGCATATCTATATATATATTTGTTCATGATTTCTTCTGAAAGAGGACGAATTTTTCCAATTTATGTAATGAACACCTCCGCTCAGTCCGCCTTAACCTACCTGATCTCTCGGTTGCTTAACACTTTAACTCCCCCTCCCATTCCCACGCTGACCTTTCTGTCCTGTGCCTCCTCCATTGTCAGAGTGAGGCCCAATGCAAATTGGAGGAACAGCACCTCATATTTTGCTTGGGCAGCTTACACCCCAGTGGTATGAACATTGACTTCTCTAACTTCAAGTAACCTTTGTTTCCCCTCTCTCTCCATCCCTCCCCTTCCCAGTTCTCCGACCAGTCTTACTGACTCTGACAACATATACAGTCTGAAGAAGCGTTTTGGCCCGAAACGTTGCCTATTTCCTTCGCTCCATAGATGCTGCTGCACCCGCTGAGTTTCTCCAGCTTTTTTGTGTACCTTCGATTTTCCAGCATCTGCAGTTCCTTCTTGTACATTTTATCTGTTTGCTTTGTTGTAATCTTTTCCCAGCTAACAATAATCTACGTTACATATTCATTGATCTCATTCCCTTTGTCCTATTTTCACACCTTACACGTCCTTATCTGTGTATCTCCCTCTCCCCGGACATCAGTCTGAAGAAGGGTCTCGACCCAAAAAGTCACCCATTCCGTCACTCCAGAGATGCTGACTGTCCCGCTGAGTTACTCCAACATTCTGTGTCTAGCTACTGCTCTCGTTGTAGTGTTATTTAAAATGGGTGGCAAAGCCAGAGCAGGGAATTAAAAAGATGGTAAGCTCAATATCAGTAGTGGATAAGTTACGTGATATGATTATGAGAGACACCATCTTCCAGCATTTGAATAGACAAGAACCGTTTAGGGATATTCAGCAACGGCTTTTTGCAGGTTAAATAATATTTCAAGAAAGAGTTTTTTGAAGAGATAACCAAGTAGAATGAGAAGGGCAGTGCAGTAGTCACTGTCTCTTTGAGCTTTGCCTCCATGGACCTGAGCAAGACCTTTGACAAGGTTGCATGTGGTAAGCCAGTCTAGAAGGGGTTAGATTGCATAGGATTCAGGGTGCGTCCAGTTAATTGAATAAATAATTGGTTGCATGATAGGAAGCAGAGGGTGCTGATGGAGTGTTGTTTGACGGATTTATGAGCAGTAGTGTGCCACAAAGCACGATGCTGGGCCCAATGTTGTTTATATCAACATTTTCGATGAGAAAAGCACAAGGCATGGTTGGTAAGTTTGCAAATTACACTAAATTGCTGGTATTGCAGACAGTGAAGATGATTACCACAATTAAACCAGTTGGCTAGGAATGGCAAATGGTGATCAATTCAGATAAGTAGGCATTTTGGGAAGTCAAACGAAGGTAGGACTGTCACAGTGAATGGTAGGGGCCTAAGGAATGGTAATCGAATAGAGGAACCTGGGATGCAAGTGCAAAATTCTTTGAAAGTAGCTTCACAGGTAGATAGGGTGGTGAAGATGGCATTTGGCATGCTGTCCTTCATCAGTCAGGGCATGAATCTAGAAATAGGGATGTTATGTTGCAGCTGTTCAAGACGTCGGTGAGGCTGCATTTGAAGTATGGTTTGGCTTAGTTCACAGTCCACAACGACCGGCGATCCCCGCACACCAACACTATCCTACACACACACACTAGGGACAATTTACACTTATACCAAGTCAATTAACCTACAAACCTGTACATCTTTGGAGTGTGGGAAGACACCGAAGATCTCGGAGAAAACCCAGCGGTCACAGGGAGAATGTGCAAACTCCGTACAGACAGCACCCATAGTGGGGATCGAACCCGGGTCTCCAGCGCTGCAAGCACTGTAAGACAGCAACTCTACTGCTGCACCACCATGCCGCCCCTTTGTTTTGATTTCCCCACTATCGTCATTGAAGCAGAAAGAATGCAAAGAACATTTACGAGTATGTTGGGCCTGAGTTGTACGGAGAGGTTGGGCATGGGCTAAGACTTTATGCTTTCTTGGTTCTTCTTCTTGGTTTCTTGGTCCTCCAAAATATTCCAAGTGGAATTTAAACTGGAGGTGGTGGAGGGAGGACTTAAGCCAGAAAGGGTTATTGGGAAGAAAGAGCGGCTTTAAATTTAGTTGGAACAAAGGAGACTGAGGGGTGATTTTATAAAGGTGTATACAATCACGATGAGCATCAGGTGAATGCACACTATATTTTTCCTCGGGAAGGGTAATCTAGAACTAAAGGGCATAAGTTAAAAGTGAGAGGCAAAAGATTTAATAGGAACATCTTCACACCGAGTAAGGTGCTATATGGAACAAGCTGCCAGAGGAAATAGTTGGGTCAGATACAGTAACAAGATTTAAAAGACATTTGGGCAGGTATATGGATAGGAAAGGTTTAGAGGAATTTGAGCCGAACGTGGGCAAAAGGACATGCTTAGGTGGGCATCTTAGGCCGGCATGGAATAGTTGGGTCCAAGGGCTTGTTTCCATGTAGTATTACTCTGTGACTCCTTTGTTTCTTTTCTCCTACCTTTTAGATTAATGAAGTAATGATGTTTTTTTCAGTCTTCTGTTGTCGTCTCAAATCGAGAGCTTTGGAGGATTACATCAAGTGATTCCCAATATTCTCACCTGATTACTTTTATTCCCTCGGGTGAAAGCTATTTGGGGGTCAGAGATTTGTTTGGTTTCAATCCTATTAGTTTATTCAATTTCAATTTTCTCTTATAACCATATAACATTTACAGCACGGAAACAGGCCATCTCGGCCCTACAAGTCCGTGCCGAACAAATGTTTTTTCCCCTTAGTCCCACCTGCCTGCACTCATACTTCCATTCCCTTCTCATCCATATGCCTATCCAATTTTTTTTAAATGATACCAATGAACCTGCCTCCCCCACTTCCACTGGAAGCTCAACACCGCTACCACTCTCTGAGTAAAGAAGTTCATATTACCCCTAAACTTCTGTCAGTTCTGAAGCCATGATTTTTTCTTCCCTATTCCAAAGGGAAAAGCTTGTCCACATATCATTTGACATCAGGTCCCCCCTTAACCTTCTGCGCTCCAGAGAATAAAGACCTAATGCTCAATTCTCTGTAACTTAGTTAACCCAGCCATCTTCTCCTTGTACTCATCTCTATTTTTGTTGACATCATTCAAAAGGGCGACTTACACCATACTCCATTTGCCCCATTACATCTGTCTGGAAGACTTACATCCCAGCTTCTATACTCCTGCTTTATCATACCCTTTCTTTATCACTACCATTCATATGCACGGTTATACCCAGATCCCTCTGTTCAACTGTATCCTTCAATTCCCTACCAGTCTAATTATATTATATATATTACCAATACATGACATTAAATACAGTCTTTCTTAAAATTTAAAACAAGTCTTCAGTGCAGCCAATCCCCTATTATTGACATAATAAATTTTGCTCAATTCTCCATTAACAGCCTCTTTTTCATTTTTTTTAATCATCAAAAGCTCTTCGGATTATGCCCATTCTGTCTGGAAGACTTTTATCATACGCTTGCATCACTACCATTATTTTCTTGGTATCCTTTTTCCAGTCTAAGATACTGATACAAGACATTAAATACAGTCAAAATATAAAGCAAGTGTTGCTAAAATTATCAATCTTTCAACAAAATTAAATCAGCTTGTTTAGGGAGTTAGTTTGACTCCCTAAAGCAGTCGATCTAATTATGTAATCCATCGAAGATGATGTACAAACAATCAAGATGATAAAACTTTGATATTTCTTATTGGCACGAAAAGCAAGTTGATAAAAAAGATTAGAATACAAATCCAGTTTTAGAATGAACATTTGTAAGCATTATCAGCGATGTGCAGTGCACCAAACCTTGTGCAAAGCCCTTGAACCTTCAAGTACATTCTGGTATTCACTCAGAATGATTTTTCCAACTCCACTTACCTGCCTTTGCTTTTCATCCTTTAATATCCATATGTTTATAAATAATTGTAATATGCACCTTGTTTCGGTATATTGTTTTAAATCAGATCAATTTGGGATGTGATGAAACGGGTTTGGGAGCCACACTCATGATCCTTACCAGTGGCACATCATTGATGCTGCCTATCTAAAAATCCAAACAATTCAAATCATGCGAAAGCACAGGATATATATTCCGAAATAATACATTTTAAATGATTTGAGCTCTCTGACAGGAGCACGTGCTTCGACATAGACACAAATCAGCGTCGCTTGCTGAAAGCCCAATAAATCATGAGAGTGTTTTAACTGGTGCGTGAAAGAATGCTGGCATGAAATTCCACATGGTAAACAGATATCAAATGCCATCCTCCACAAATCCTACAACAATGTTCTTCAATTAAACATTTTTCTTTTAAATTATTGAACCTCTTCATGTATTAAAGCTCATATGCAATCTGATGTGATAGCCATTTCTAACCCATAATAAAAATATTCACTTGAGTTGTTCTTTAGTTTATCTTAATTTAACTTATGATCTCCGATTACCGACTATGATCAAATAGAAATAATTTTTCCTTTAATTTACCCATGCCTTCTTCAAAATTTGTTATTTTGCATCCATTCAAGTTACTCAACAGTTTAACATCTCATCCAAAAGATAGCACGTCCAGCAGTGCATCATTTTCTTCACGAACCAGCCTAGAATTTAGTTTGAAGAAGGGTCACCCATTCCCAGAGTTACTCCAGCATTTTAATTCGGTTTAATCCAGCATCTGCAGTTCCTTCCTATACACTAGAATTTTACATTCATATCCCGGGAATAGGACTTGGACTTGCACCATTCTTGCTCAAGTATGAGTGCCACCAATCGAGCAACAATGATACAGGTATTGTTTAATTAAATAAAAACACACAGGGTTTTCAATTACTGAACAACAACTTGCAGGTATTAAATGTATGCAAAATCCCAAGATGCTTAACTTAGATATAAACAGGAAAAATGGTACAAGACAGGTGGACAAAACCAGGCAAGGATGTGAATGTTATACAGGATCATGAAATAGGAGCTGCAGCTGAAAGGTTAAAGAAGCCAATTAGCTTCTATGGGAGGTAGGTGGGCACAGAAAATCCTTGGATTTTAACTGAGGTGATGAGCAATTTATTAAGATGGGTGGGGGGAGGAATTTTAAATCTTAATAGGCCTGTCCCACTTGGCGATTTTTTAGGCAACTGCCTGCGACTGTCACAGTCATAGCAGGTCGCTGATAAATTGGCGACAACCTCCGTCATTCTGGCGACAACCTCCGTCATTCTGGCGACAACCTACGACAGCACCTACGTCAGGAGAGGTCAAGCTCCGCTCATTGGCGTCAAACCCACTGTCGCCAAAATTTTTCAACATGCTGAAAATTTAGCGGCGACCAGAAAGACGCTATGACTTTTTGCGCGACTGAGGAGACCACTCCCGGCGAACATGTGGCGACAAACTAGTCGCCTGTAGTTGCCTAAAAAATTGCCTATATGGGACAGGTCCATAAGTGTTCAAGGAACAACTTTCAAAGGGCACCACTGATGAACAGAATTTGGTACATAGAAGGATTCAGGCCTTAAGAGTTCTGGATGAGTTAACTTGTATTAAAGGGGGAAATGGATGAAGGTCAGGAGAGTGTTGCAAAAGGATCTTGTGGAACAGGTGGTCGAGCTGTTGCCTCGCTGTACCAGTCACCCAGGATCGATACTGACCAATGGTCTTATCTGTTTGAAGTTTGCACATTTTCCCTGTGGATGGATTTCCATGTAGGTGCTCCAGTTTCCTCCCACATTCCAGACATGCAGGGTTGTTGGTTAATTGCCCTCTGTAAATTGCCCCTTGTGTGCAGGGAGTGGGTGAGAAAAATAAAATAACAAAGAACTAGTGTGAACGGGTGATCAATGGTTGGCATGGATTCGGTGGGCAGAAGGACCTGTTTCCATGGTTCACCTTTCAGAAATTCCAAGTCAGCTAACAAAGATTCAATCAGATAATTAACTGGCAGATGGACTGTTTTTTTTGCAGAAGTGGAAAGCTTTTCTTTGAGAGTGCAAGGGGCTGAAAATTTAACATTTATTAGAATTGGTGGCTGAACTTGTTAAGCTTGCTTTCATCTCCCACAGTAGTGAGATAAACACACAATCAATAAACATATATGCTACGTGGTCAGAAAAGAAAATAACGGTGTTTGACTTTTCAGAGGCACCAGATTACATCACCAAAAAACACTGGTATTTAAATAAAGCTTCTCAACCCTCTAAGAACATAAGAATGAGGAGCAGGAGTGGGCCACATAACCTGCTCCACCATTGAATAAGATCATGCCCGATCTGATCGGCCACAATTCCATTCTCCTGTCCCATTCCCATAACCCTCAAATCCCCTATAATCTAAAAATCTATCTATCTCAGCCTTGAATATATTCAAAAGCTTTCACCGCTCTTGGTAGTAGAAAGGTTCAATGACTGACAGCTCTCTGGAAGAAGTAGCTTTACCTCATCTGTCTTAAATGGGCAACCTTTTATTCTGAACCTCTCCACCTTTGTTCTTGATTTCCCTTGAGGGAAAACGCACTTTGAGCATCTAGGTGTGAATCCCCCAGCAGGAATCTCATGTTTCAATCTTGCAATCTCACATTTCTCTCAGCTCCAACAAGCGTAGGTCAACCTGGTCAATCATTCTTCATAAGACACCCGTTCATCCCAATAATCAATCTGTGAACCTGATATGAACAGCCTCTGATTGAAGTATATCCCCCTCTTAAAGGAGAAGACCGAAAGGATTCCAGTCTGGTCACGTCAATGCCCCTGTGCAATTGCACCATGGTTTCCTTCTTTCGTACTCAGTCCACCTTGCACACAAGACCAGCATTCAACTTGCTTTCCTAATTGTTCCTTGAGCACATTGTGCTAACATTTTGTGCGTCAAGGTTTAGGTTTATTATAGTCTCATGTCCCGAGGTACAGTGACAAATGTTGTTTGGCGTGCTATCCAATCACATCAGATAATACTATTATAGATAATACATCATAATACACATAATACGTCAATATAATCAGGTCAAACAAAGGGGAAGATACATAATTCAGAATATAGTTCTCAGCGTTGTGGCGCACCAGTTACATAGACAAAGTCCAATGTCCGCAATGGGTTAGAGCTTAATCACACAAGCCTCTAGTTCATTCATGGAAGGATCATTCATAAGCCTGATAACTGAGGGGAAGAAGCTTTTCTGCAGTCTCTATCTAGTCTAATAATTGTTTTTAGAAAACAACCCTCTCGATCGTTCCAATTTTTTTTAACACAGTATTGCACCTCCAATAATCTAGTCATGTTTCTTCCCCAAATTAAGCATTTCCAATTCACCTTGCTGGTAGGATCCCACAATATTATCTTTGGTTTCAACAACATCCTTTATTCTGAACACCTACATTCCACTCCTTTGTTCCCCAAAGGCGTCAGGTTCATTATTACGGTTGCTTTTGATTGCAAACATCTATTGTCTTTAATTAACACTAAAGGACCTTCTCATACTTTGGTGAGAAAGGAGCTGTTTTTCTTTTTACCAGAGACTGCAACAGTTAGCATATTTCTTACTATAACTGTGCATATGCCAAATAATAGTTTTCAGTAGTTTGAATGTGAGTAATAAAGACAAAAAATTGATATTGTTTTGCAAGTGTTATAGCAATGCCAAATGTACATAAGTTTAGGAACTATTGAAGTCAATGAATCTAAATACAGGGAGGTGTATAGACCTGACACTTGTTACTCTTGCATATGTCCAGTACCAGTGAAAAAAGATGAATTCCTCAGCTATGCACGCAGTTGGTGTTCAGGCAGATGCACATTTGAAAATCTGACAAAGTGTGACAATGAATTATTGGCTGCCGATAGCTTTTGGAGCATTTATCAAAGACAGATTTCATCACAAATATCACTGGCCACAGTGTACTCCTGTACAACGGGAGACACAATGAAACTATCTTTATAATTAATGCGGTTAGATTATAAAAGCAACCTGATTAGAAATTAAATGGATAATGAAATTGCCAGATAATTAGCAAGACCATTATTGTGTGATTTTTCAATTTATTTCACTGAATAAAAGAGTAAATCATTTATGTGTTCTTGCCCGCTCGGGTCTTACAGGCCATTAGTTCCCTTTCATGGAAAATCTGGACTACGATCAGAAAGCTGCTGAAGAGGCAGAAAAATAGACAACATGGCTGACTGATTGGAGCAGAAAGGACAAAGTAAATCAATTCTGCAGCAAATATTAAAGCAGTATTAATTTATTTTACATATTGCCACACCTGAGTGCTTTCTTTGAATTAGATATTGGCAGGAAATTAAAGTGTGCAAACCCAGCCTGCTGAAAGCAACCAGTGAAGTTTTGCTGAGAGGTAAGATCAACAAAAGGGCCACAGATCTCTCACACTCCAAGACATAACAAGACATTGCACTAATTTACTCAAAATTAATAAATGTGGAATTATAGATTAACCGAGTATGCTATGCACTTCTAAGCTTTAAACCAAGAAATATAATGTAGACTCTCGCTTTCACAAAGTGAGTCTACAATATCTTTTTTTGATATAAAAATTTAAAGTTATAAAACAATATTATTAACTCTTCAATATTAATCCTGTTTATTTACACTCAACTATTATATACCAAGTTATGGTCTAATAATATAAATGAGTCACAATTTGAACACAGAGGTATGATTAGTTGATACATTTGGTATTGCATCTCAGTAAAGAACTGTTTGAGACAAGCAAATTTACACCGAATACTCTGACCTGAGCATGTATTATATGGAACATCTTCAAATACTAATTGCATAACAAAGTGAAACATAGGGGTTAAAATAGTGCCGGGAATGTAACTCATAATGAAAGCACATTTTTTAAAAAGAGGTCAAATAATTTGCTCTGGGCTGACAATTGACTTATAGACATTGCAAAGACAGTGAATGCACATTGTACACTCACGTAATTTACATTTTAGAAATACATTGGACAATGTTATTGTTTGCAGCACAACACAGACACTGATAATCAAAGAAGCATCCCAACATTCCAATGTTTCTCATTCAATTTTGTGCATTTATTTGAATAACCTTGGTTGTTATTATGGACATCAGTCATGTATGAGCACAGATGTGTAACATCAACCTTTCAACCAATCCTTTGTTAATGGAACAGCACCTACCAAACTATGTTTTGATTTTCTTCATTACAAATTCATGCTTTGTAGTTCCATGCTTTTAATATTGGATCAAGACCAGGCAGTCTCTCAGCAACACAAACCCATAGATTTACAGTTTTTATTTATTAAATGTGCATCTCACCAGAATCTGATTTAAATGCAAAAAGCAGCCAGCCTCTTTTTACATCACACTTTCCCTAACCCCAACACTTGCACCACACATTTCAATGAGTAAATAACTTGACCTTGAACTCTTGTGTCATAGAGTCTTAGAGTCATAGAGTGATACAGTGTGAAAACAGGCCCTTCGGCCCAACTTGCCCACACCGGCCAAAATTATCGAATATCCTCTGTTCTTGCCCAGGTTTCACTGGCTAGTTTTAGGGACATTAAGAAACCTGTTCATTCTGGAAATAAAGTCAATTGTACCTGATTATCACATTTCATTTTCCAAAATATATCTGTTGTGAATTACTCCCTCATTGCTGCCTGCAGACATGTTAAATAACCAGGTAGTATCGAAGTTTGAGATCTCACACTGAGAAATGCAAGGTATCTGAGGATAAATCACCCACTATATTGAAATCCAGTATCATTACATATAATAGGCAGTTGCACATTATGATCATTCTCTGGGTAAATAGTTTCCACATAAATTATATGAATTATTTTCAAGAGAGAGAGAATGTATTCAAGAGAGAGTTAGATATAGCTCATAGGGCTAACAAAATCAAGAGACATGGTGAAAAAGCAGGAACAGGGTACTGATTTAGGATGATCTTTTTACAATACCACACAAAAAATGTGACAAGGGGGGTCAAATTTCAAATTCCTTCAAAAAAGTTGACAAGCACTTTATTGGGTTCATGACTAACATTGTATCAACAAAAAATATAAGAAAAGATAGCGTATTGATTGCAAGTTTCCAAAAATGGCATCAGAATACACAAATACACATTGCGCGTGGACACTAAAAGGTTTGGTGTCCCAGAAAACGAATGCTACATTATTAGCAAGAACCAAGCATTTTCACCAATGTGATCTAAACGGTACATTCGTTTATGGATTTGAGCTATCGATGGCCGATGATTCATCAGTTCGATTGATTTGGGCTGATTTTTTTGTAAGTAAAATGTCTCCATAATGGTCGTTGCGGAGCTTCCTGAAGTTGACACGAAGGAATGAAGTTAGCGACTTGGTCCATATGAAAGGTAAACAAGAGACAGTGTGTTACCAAATTAAAGATTGGTTCCGTTTCTTAGTTTTGATGACCAATTTATGACCAACATTTTTTTTAATTGATTTTAAAAAGTCGGAAAATATATCGTAAATGGCCGTTGCATTTTTGACACCACGATGTTTTGGATATATTAAATTGGAAAATGTGAAAAAATAATGAAATCACTCAAAAATCGCTGCTACCATAGGATACCTCACTGTGTTTTTGAAAAACATTAGAGGTTTGGAGCCTTTGTGATTTAACTTAGGGAGGTACCAACCCCGATAACGGTCGTTGTGACAATGGACATCAAGCACAACGATCGTTACGGGATCTTTACTGTACTGTATTATCTTTATGTTACTGTATTTTTCTCCTGGTATTGATGAAGATATTTCCCTCGATCATTATCAAAATGTATATATGTATGAGTGGCCATATGAAGTTTATTTATTAATTAAATATTCATGACTAAATGTGGCAGCGTTTTTAATGTCACATTTTTGGTGTCCAAATTGGTGGTAAAACGATGAAGATTTGTCTGTCATGAAAAACGTTTTTGACTTTCGGTCTTGAAGTTATCTAATTTATATCTGTTATTTATAAGGTTTCACATGATGGGTAGATTTTTGTTATGAACAGCGTATTGGTGTAAAAAATGGAATAATAATATTGTTCCTCAAAATCACTCCAGTATTGTAAAAAGACACGTATTGAATGGCGGTGCTGGCTCGAAGGGCTGAATGGCCTACTCCTGCACCTATTTTTAATGTTTCTATTTTCCCTCCTTAAACACAAGCTAATCTGACTACTTTGTAGACTTGAAAAAGAAAGAAAGAAAGAAACAATACTGGTGAGACTATTTTTTTTAGAGCTTCCTCTCTAGCGACTCAACAAACTGCAGGGGTCGAATAGCAGGTCCATTGAACTTGTTTTTTTGAACTTGCAATCTCAAGTGTAGCTTCAAATTATCTCTTCAAAATTTGTTATTTTATGTCTAAATACGAGTCTCAGTTGGTGCTGAGTTTTGATGCATCAATGTCCTCGTGAATGAATCTTATCTCAATGCTGTAGGATTTTGGTTAGGCTGCATTTGGATTATTGTGTACTGCTCCGGTCATGCCACTATAGGAAAGACGTGGAGGCTTTGAAGATGGTACAAAGGATACAGCTGAATGCTGCCTGGATTAGAGGGTTCCAGCTTCAGGGAGAGATTGGGCAGCCTTGGATTATTTTCTCTAGAATGCAGTTTGAGGGGAGACTTTATGGAAGTATATGAAATTATGAGAGACATAGACAGGATAAGCATCAGAACCTTTTATTCCCCCAGAGTGGTAATGCCCAACACTAGAGGACATAGCAATAAGGTGAGGGGGTAAGTTTAATGGAGATGTGCGGGGCAAGTTATTTTTACACAGAGAACGGTAGGGGTAGTGTTATACGAGAATTTTGCCCGAACAGTCCGTGAGCCATAGCGCTGTGGGCATAGCACTATGTTTAAAGCCCATAGCGCTGCGGCCGGTAGCGCTATATTTAGAACCATAGCGCTGCAGCCAACAGCTCTTTCCACGCGCTAAGCCGACACTGCTCTGTTTGAACCTTTGCGCACCAAACTGGCAGCGCAATGTGTATTGCTTTGTGCGCCGTCTGTTCAGCTGTGTAGTGGTTTATGCGTTAGTCTGCGGCTGATAGCGCTTTGCTCCCAAAGTAGGGGGGCGCCTCGCTCAGATGCAGTTCCCTGCCATTAGTTATAGTTTGAATTTGGGAGCAGTACAATTGGACATGACTTGCCGGCGGTTATTTCAACGACTGATTTCTTACCTGTATAAAGACAGGCGCCAGTAAGCCAGAAGTTAGTTTATGTACGAGAGGGGTTCACCGACGGGCTGAGTCGCGATCAGCGCCGCGGACGGAGGCAGAGAGAGAGAGAGAGAGAGATAGAGGTGTGTGCTGCTGTAAAACGGACCCCACGCATACCAAGACATATTGTTTTTGTTCTCTCTTGCCAATAAAACTGATTTGTAACTAAACAGACGAGTGAGCCTTTTTCTGTTCTGCTAGTCAGATCCTTGAACCTGTTCCCTTGAAACAGGCAGATAGTGGCATTTAAGAGGCTTTTAGTTGGGCACATGGAAGTGCAGGGAATAAAGGGATATGGATCATGTAACAGGCAGATGAGATTGGGTTAACTACGTATCATGTTCAGCAGAAACATTGAGGGCCGAAGAGCCCATACCTGTGCTGTACCTTGTTTAGTTAGGTTTAGAGATACAACGCAGAAACTGGCAATTTGGCCCACCGAGTCCACACCGACCAACGATCCCTGCACATTAACACTATCCTACACACACTAGGGGCGATTTACAATTATGCCAAGCAAAATTACCTACATACCTGTACGTCTTTGGAGTGTGGGAGGAAACCGAAGATCTCGGAGAAAAGCCACGCGGTCACGGGGAGAACGTACAAATTCCGTACAGACAACACCCATAGTTGGGATCGAACGTGGGTCTCCGGGCTGCAAGCGCTGTAAGGCAGCAACTCTACTGTTGTGCCATCGTGTCTAAATAATTTTATAAGCGGTTTTTATAAGCTATCATCTCAATTAGGTCCAATGGCAATATTTTATCCCACATCCGACACGATTCAAATTTGTCTTCGCAGTCACAGCGCAAGTTTGACAAAAGTCAAAATCTGTCTTTTACTTTTGGAAATGTTATCACACCATGCCAACTATCATCTGCTTGATATTTTACTGTCCTAATTTTAAAAAAAATCTCAAAACCTATTTTTCTGTGCACATTAGCTTGGGCCACGGGCAAACTCACCAGAGGTCACGGTGGAGGTCGCCCAAGTGGGACAGGGGCTTTATGAAGGGATTTTGACAGGAAATGTTAACACTATTATCTCTTCCGACAGATGCGAGCTGACCTGCTGAGTAATTCCAGCATTTTCTGTTTGACTTTTAGAAGAGTTCCAGCACCAACTGTTTTTTGGATTTTCAGCTGCACATTTTATATTGTTTCAGATTTTTATTTCCATGGAAGCCAAAGGAAAAAGACATTGCGACTGAGTAAAATATGCTTCCAATTTGCTGTATCCATTTTACACTACAAGACAAATCTAAAGAACCATCATAGCGCTCTAGTCAAAAAATAATTCTATTTTCTGTTGCAAAAGTGTTTGTACGCACTGCCACTTGCCAAATAAATTTTACATTTATTTGGTGGAGGATATTTATTGCCTTACTCTGACACTAAAAAACTCAGGGGGAAATAAATAAATAAATCTCCAGAAATTCAATGTGTCAGGTTAGATTGGGTAAAATTTAAAAACTGCCATTCATAGCCCAAGATAAAGGTGACACTCTTTCATGGATGTCAAAGTGATGCAACATGCTGAATGTTTTTGAAGAAGCTGCTGTCTTTCATAACCTATGAAGTGATCTGTATCACTGTGCACTCATTTTATTTGCTTCACTGCTAATCCATTCTCATCAGTGCATCTCGGAAAATGCCCTTACCTTTCAAACTACCAGTTATGAAAAACTTATAGCTCCCAATCTTGATTAGAAGCAACATTTGTAACAGGACAGATGTGGTTGTTGAGGGTAAAGAATGTGTCCTCAAAATCCTGCTCCAAGATTTGAAGGAAAAAAGAAATAGAAAATTGTATGCAATGTTCTGTATTCTGATTTTGTTCATGTGTGCATTACCATCAAGCAGTTGGACACCAAAGTCCACTGCAGTGCATGGGCAAGGTCCCACAGGGCAACACATTACAATATTAATCATTTTACTTGAGAGAGTGATAGAGAAATAATTTCCTTTTCTTTTTCCACATTGAAATGAAATTTTCAATATTCGCGCACACTGACAGAATTGATAAGGTAATGTTTAAGCCGAAGGATTCAGCCTCACACGGTGCAATGTCTCCCTGAAATTGATTGAATGCAGTGGCCTGGATTACTTTCATCTTCTTACACATGATTATTTACGTAGCATAGAACCGTACAGCACAGGAACAGGCCTTTCGGCCCCCAATGTCTGTGTAGAACATGATGCCAAATTAAACTAATCTCCTCTGCCTGTACGTTATCCATATCCCGCCATATTAATGTACCTAACTAAAAGCCACTTAAATACCACTATCATATCTAACTCCACCACCCCAGGCAGCACGTTCCAGATACCAACCACTCTTTATGTAAATCTCTCTGTGCACATCTTCTTGAAATGTTGCCCCTCTCACATTAAAGCGATGCCCTCTAATCTTTTGACATTTCCACCCCGTGACTGTCTACTCTATGCCACTCATAATTTTACATAATTCTATTAACCTCTGATGATCCAGAGCAAACAATCCAGGTTTGCCCAAGCTCACCTTATAACTGATGGACACTAACCCAGGAATTATTTTGATACATCTCTTCTGCTACCTCTCCAACGCTTTCACATCGTTTCTGTAATGGTGGTGACCAGAACTGCACTAAAAACTCCAAATGCAGTTTAACAAAAGTTTTACAAAGCAGCAACATGATTTCCTGATTCTTCAACTCAATGCCCCAACTTATGAAGGCAAGCATACCATGAGCCTTTTTTACCACTCTGTCTACTAGTCTTGCCACTTTCAGGGAGCAATGGACTTGGACCCCAAGTACATTAATGCAGTTAAGAACCTTGCCATTAACTGTATACCTCCCCCTTACATTCGACCTTCCAAAGTGTAAAGGGCCTGTCCCACCAGCATGCGATTGCATGCGTCTAGTGCGACCAAACGTGGTGGCTTGAGGCGTACGGCCTCGCGCGGCCGGTCCCAATTCCAACCGCGGAGCCATCTGGAGTTGTGCGGGGCTGATCCCGACATCATACTCACCAATCAGCTGGGCAGGAGGCGGGCCGGCTGAATTTGGACGTCGCACGGCGTCGGGCGGTTACATCATCACGCAATGGTGACGTCATCACGCAACGCCACGCGCTACGCATTCACCATCAAGACGCTGCGTACGGGGTCGAGACGCTGCGTACGCCCGTCGAGGCGTTGCGTACAGCCTCAATGCGGCTGCGGGCCGACAGGCCGTTGTCGCGCTGAATTTTCGGAGCCCCGCGCGATGTCGGGACCAGCCCCGCACAACTCCATGCGGCTCCGGCGATCAAAGTGGGACCGGCCCCGCGAGGCCCTCCGGCTCAAGCAACCATGTTAGGTCGCGCTAGCCGCATGCAGTCGCATGCTGGTGGGACAGGCCCTTAACACTTCACACTTGCTCAGATTAAATTCCAGTAAAAGCCCTGTCCCACTGTGCGACTTCATTCAAGTGCTCTCCCGAGTTAAAAAAAATAATCAAACTCGTGGTAAGCACGGAGAATGAACGTAGTGGGTACGTCGGAGCTCGGGGACGTCTCTTAGCGGCTTGTAACGCTAACGGCAGGTACACGGGAAGACTTGCTAATGGCAGATAAGCACGGGAAGACTCATGAAGATTTTCCAACACGTTGAAAAATGTCCACGAGAACCCCGAGTACTGACGAGTGGCCATTACCGTAAATCTCCAAATTCGAATCAGGGCAAACTTGGGAGAACTCTTGGAATGAACTCGCACCATGGGACAGGGCTATTAGTAGTAGATTAAAACTTTACATGGAGACTTCAAATCTACACTGAAGAAAGGTCTCGACCTGAAACCTCACCTATTCCTTTTCTCCAGATATGCTGTCTGACCCGCTGAGTTACTCCAGCTTTTTGTGTCTATCCACTGGCTTTGGGTTTGGCCACCTGGATAAATATTGTCACTGTTAAGGGAAGATTATTAATGATAATCTGATTGACGTAGCTACAGTTGTGGCTTGAATTCATTTTCCACAGGTGAAGCAAATATGTGCATTTTTTAAAACATATTCCTAAATTAGTTCAAAGTTGGATTATGTACTCAAAGCCTTAAATGTAATTTAATTATACCATTACATAGACTGACACCCCTGAGCAGCATGACAGGAGTGTGACAGTCCAAATGTCAGTCCATGAATATTGGAATCCCAATCTATTGAGGAAATATTAAAACCCCTGTGGCAGTGTTAATTTGGTCTTAAATTATTTTTCTTCAAGTTTCAGCCAACATCCCCTCTTGGATACGACAAGGGAGTAAACTTAATGTGCACACAAATATTTCATATTTCTGGATAGGTACTATTCTTCTTTGCAAATGAAGTTCAATGACATAGCAGGATGAGGCAAATCAAGTGTCATTTTCTATAAAGTCTGAAAAACTTACATTTAAGGATTCAACTGATGTTGACCATCCCGTTCCCCTGAAAAACATCATGCATTCAGGGGCAGAGATTGAGCATGACATGTACGATAACGGAATCAAAGCCAGCACTAAAATGGCAGGCTCAATCTACGAGCAAGATCACAGTGGAACACAAGCTTTTAAAGAAATGTCAATGATGTTGGTATTGGTGGAAATATCAAGGCTCCAGCTGGGTTGTGTGGTGGTGAAGAGTGAGCCTGGCTTTCAACCAGAGATTCTATCCACACCAAAAATGATTGTGAACCAGATTTGATTTTGAGACCCTCGGAAATTATCCATTTTAAATATTTTTCAAGAGACCCTATACCTCTTTCTTCGTAATATCGACTTGGCCAAGAATCTACATACCTCACCCTAAACTCATCATCATCCATGTAATTTCCCTTCATGAATACTGATGTGAAGTACCCATTAAGAACATTGCCCCACTTTCTCTGGTTCCACAAATAAATTCCCTCCTTTGTCAATGGGTGGATCTATCCTTTCTCTTGCTTTCCCCCTGCTCGTAATATACATATGCAACACCTTGAGATTCTCTTTATTCTTAATTGCCGAGGTCATTTTGTGGCCCCTTTTCGCCTTCCAAACTGCCTGTTTAAGATTTTTACTACATCCTTTATAGTCTAGGGTCTTCCCAAACTCAGCTGATAATTAATTCCACAGCGGTTCAGCTTCTGAAACTTACATATGCTTCTGTTTGACTAAAATTTATAATATCATGTCATTAAGAGCCTCAACTATTGATTTTTAAAAGACTTCCATAGATCAGATAAGAATTTACATTCAAACTCCCCATATTCTCATTCTATTTTCTCAATTTATGGAATTAATTTATGTAAATGCTGAAGATGTATTCAGATTGCACCATGGAGTAAAGATTTCCATCATTTGACCACTGAGCTGCCTTGAACTATCAACCATGGATCAAGATCAGTATCCATGTTTACTTTATTGAAAACCTTGAGAGAAAATTATAAAAATGCATCCTTAGAAAATGTGTTACAGTGCCCTCCACAATGTGTGGGACAAACCCATCATTTATTTCTTTGCCTCTGTACTCCACAATTTAAGATTTGTAATAGAAAAAATCACATGTGGTTAAAGTGCACATTGTCAGATTTTAATAAAGGCCATTTTTATACATTTTGGATTCACCATGTAGAAATTACAGCTGTGTTTATACGTAGTCTATGTATAAACACTGGTGTAATTTCTACATGGTGAAACCAAAATGTATAAAAATGGCCTTTATTAAAATCTGACAATGTGCACTTTAACCATATGTGATTTTGTTTCTATTACAAATCTCAAATTGTGGAGTAGAGGCAAATAAATAAATGATGAGTCTTTGTCCCAAACATTATGGAGGGCACTTGCCTTGAACTAGGATCAAGATAATTATACATGTTTACTTTGTTGAAAAATTTGAGAAAAATATATAAAAATACTTCATTGGAAATGTACTACCACTTGGCACAGGAACTCAAAGGAAGCTCAAGAAAACTACATTCAGAATGAGTCGTCTTGTCTCTTCTCTGTGGTGTCCACATCAAAACAGAAGATTGTTTCAAAGGGCAGTGGGATCACTTGAACTGGTCCCATTGTTACGTTATCCATAGCTTATTGAAATATCTTTGTGGGTCTTGGCTTCCTTTTATAATTTTCAAAACCAGTCATTGCAATCTGAAGTTCCAAGGATCGTTCAAGGACAAAGATCAGCAATTTGCATTCCCACCCCATTCCCCCAGAACATTATATGGAGTAAAATAAAATCTCAATTCATCACGTTCTGCTGACAGGTCAAAAGGTGACACTTGGAATGATCAACATTATAAAACTGCAAGAACAATTCCAAAATCATCCGGTGTGAAGCAATGCTACTTTAAGATGGAATAGAAAATACCATAAAAGGACTCTACACATCTGCTTGTGTCCCGAGGTTTATTTCCCAAACTCATCTGATGATTAATTCCACAGCATTAGTAACATCAATACAGTTGGTGCTCAGAACCTCTTGTGGCACCGTATGCTAGGTGATGAGGAGTTATCAGTGCTGTTGCTTGTGCACAGATGGTATCCTACTACTGGCAGCTGTGGCGTACCAACATCTTTAAAAAAAAGATCAAATATATGCCATCAGCACACACAGTTCCATTCCTGCCAATAATTTGAGGTAACACAAAATATCATCCAGCTATTGTCTGAACCAGATGGCTTTGTTATTCATTTGTAGGGATACTTTTCATTAAAATATTCTTGGATAAAAATGTATGCAGATTTAGGAACTTAACTTGATTATAAATAGAATTATAATTGTGACACTGCCTATTTTAGTTTCTCATTAGACCTTTTGCCTCTACTTCTTCTTCAACATCCAACCCAACAGCATCCAACACCTGTCCCTTCACCTCCCCCCTCGACTCCATCCAAGGATCCAAGCAGTCGTTCCAGGTGCGACAAAGGTTCACCTGTATCTCCTCCAACCTCATCTACTGCATCCGCTGCTCTAGATGTCAGCTGATTTACATTGGGGAGACTAAGCGGAGGTTGGGCGATCGTTTCGCCGAACACCTCCGCTCAGTCCGCAATAACCTGCCTGAACTCCCGGTGGCTCAGCACTTCAACTCCCCCTCCCATTTCCAATCCGACCTCTCTGTCCTGGGTCTCCTCCATTGCCAGAGTGAGCAACACCGGAAATTGGAGGAACAGCACCTCATATTCCGCCTGGGCTGCTTGCGTCCGGATGTCATGAACGTTGAATTCTCCCAGTTTTGCTAGCCCTTGCTGTCTCCTCCCCTTCCTTAACCCTCGAGCTGTCTCCTCCCATCCCCCCCTGCCCTCGGGCTCCTCCTCCTCCCTTTTTCCTTCCTTCTCCCCCCACCCCCCATTAGTCTGAAGAAGGGGTTCGGCCCGAAACGTCGCCTATTTCCTTCGCTCCATAGATGCTGCTGCACCCGCTGAGTTTCTCCAGCATTTTTGTGTACCATCCATGATCTTTGGTTCCCTCCACTTTTGGTCACTTTGCATTCCCATTATACTCCCCAATGGTGGCCCAGCATACATTTGCTTCAGACCTAAAATTTGCGACTGTCCCCCCAATTCTTACAGCCTCTCTGTCATCCTTTGCATCACACCTTTAAAACCTTGATCATATGAAATAATACGTTTTCAAGTGGTAGGTAATAACTTTTCATATTGTTCTATCCCACATTCTGATTATAATGTTCCAATAAGAAAATTTAAGATGCAACATAAATGCAAGTTTGTTTTATTGTTTTCAACATTGAGACAATTTGCAAATTGCTTTTTGATCAATTTCCACTGCTTGTATGAAGCGTGATGCAATTCTAAATGAAGTTAATCATTAGTTAGTTGTCCTTTGGTCCTTCTATTGAATTAATCATGGAATAGTGATTTCGATAAACATCATTGCTCAGAGCACAGTTGTCCTAATGAGGTGCTTCCAACTGACCCAAAACTAAGCTACCACACCAAGAGCACGACCATGTTTGGGTCAACCTAATGCATTCATGTCCATATCCTGTGGAGGGCCCATGAGAGGTCTGGTGTGATCAGTTGAGGTGCCCAGGTGGCTAACTGATCCAAAGAAGCAAATGTTTCCCAAATCTGACCCGAGCAATCACTGCTGGAAATGTATTTTATCTGCAGGCCGCTCGGAAGTTATACATCTCTGCCAGAAAATATTCTTTGTATTTTAAATTGCATTAATATTTAACTGCCTTCAAAAAATATGAAAGGCGCATATTTGATTTTCTTTGGTCATGATCTATGATTGAACATTGAAAAAAAAAAAAAATTCATCTTTCTTCCAGCCTTTACCATCCATGCAAAATTAACAGGCTCAATCCAAGAACATCCTTTCTCATTAGCAGACAGGCCTGTATTTTTGGCCCTGGACCAATTAAAGCTCCACGTGAAATCAGCATGAACAGTCATTGAAAGGCATGTAATTATGAAAATAGTCTTTGCAGTATAATCTCCTGCTTGGTCCATGTCACATCTCAAAAGCCCTGTCCCTCTGTACGAGTTCATTCAATTCTCCCGAGTTTGCCCTGAGTCGAACTTGGAGATTTACGGTAATAGCCGCTCGTAGGTACTCGGGGCTCTCGTGGACATTTTTCAACATGTTAAAAAATCTTCATGAGTCTTCCCGAGCTTACCGCGTTTCCCGAGTACCTGCCGTTAGCGTTACGAGCTCCGACGTACCCGCTACGTACATTCTACGTGTTTGATTTACTTTTAAACTCGGGAGATTGAATGAACTCGTACAGTGGGACAGGGCTATTACATTTACAAAAGGTGCAGACACACAGTTTTTTTACTTCCACTGCTGTAGCACCTATATTTTCAGTTCTTGTGCCCCTGACTATCATTAAGCTTTAGCCAAGGCCTATCCCAAACAACAAACATCACAACTAAATCTCATGGAAAATGCAATTAATTGCTCCAGATAGACCAACAAAGATTGAAAAAGGATAGAAATCTGTTGGTCACAGACCGGATGATGAAATATGCAATCAATTCAAAAATTGCAACTTTAACTGTAGGGTCACTCTCAAATATCAGTAAATTATATTTTAGCATCCATTTCTCATTTACGCAAAGATTAAAACAGTATCATCATACTCATGGCTCAGAAAGTTAAACAAAATGAGTTATTGTTCGTGCTTAAAGATGTTACAGCAAAGGCCAAAGTGAACTTAATTTCAGATTGGGTTAACCATCAATCTACATGTATGTCACTGATTATCCTTCCTAAAGTTAAACTGGCTTTCCATGAATAATGTTTGCGGTAATGTTTAGGCACTATTTACCATCAGGCTTGCTTATATTCAGTAGTTTGAAGTGTAGTCGTATAACAATTTCCCAGTGAATGGTGAAAACTATCAAACTGTCGCTGCAATCATGGTTCAACTTGATTGCAGATAGAATGTATGTACTTCGCTTTAAATTTGTGTCTTTGAGAGAAGGGAGTGCTGAGGTGTGGCAGCTTCTATCTTGTAAATCTATATTGTAAATACCCGAAAGGATTCTGCAATCTGCTGCAATGGTGAAAGGCTTATTCTTTTCTTGGCTGAAATTCAAAAGGTTGTAAACGGTATTATTGCAATCATAGTCCATTTCTTTTGCACTTTGTACAACTCTAAATTGCTTCAGGAAATAGTCTGCCAAGGTTTTACGATGGTTGATAAAATTTCACATACAATTTTTAATCTGTAAACTAGTTTGTTATTAACAGAGTTTGCAATTTTTGCATAGTTTGATGGTGCATTCAGAGAATAAAAGCAAAGGTTCATGAATCAAACAAAATCTGCTGCACAGGCCAGGTGATTAGACAAGGAAAATGCAGATAGAATATAATGTGGAAAACTTTGAGATCGTCTATTTTTGTACAAAAAAAGAGTCAGATTATTCTAAATTGCAAGAGCTTGAAAGGTGTTCATAAAGACAAGGGTATGCTTATGATGAATCATTGAAATGATTAATATGCTGTTCAGCCAGCAATTAGGAAGGCTGACGATATGATGGTCTTTAATATGAAATGGATTGATTGCAAGAGTGGAGATGTCTTGCTCCAATTATATATAGAGTCCTGGTGAGATTACAACCGGAATATTGTGTACTGATTTGGTCTCCCTATACAAATAAGGACTTGAAGAAAAATAGGTGATCTCATTGAAATTCTTAAAGGGCACAGTAGATATCGACTTGATGTTTACCTTCGGGTCACAGTCATAAAATATGGAGCTGGCCATTGCAGTCAAAGATGAAAAGAATCTTTTTCGCCCAAAGGGTAAAAAATCTTTGGAATTCACGACTCAAGAGGCAGTGGAGTCTCAGTTGCTCAGTATATAAAGTTAGATATTATTTAAGGGATAATCTTAAATTTATTTGAGATTACAGGATAACTGTTGGAAAGTGATGCTGAGCTAAGTTGAAATCATGCAACAGCTAATATTTCTTATATTCTTATTGTACACTCTTACATTATGATAGTGTTTCACCTTTACATTCAATAATAATGTGCTGTCGATGGTCCAAGTAATTTTATGAGCTATTACGCTGTTGACTCTTAAACACTAGTGTATTATCAGGTATTGGGCATGTGAAATCACAGTGGTCCCTAGGCTGTGAAGGATTGCTTACCACTGTGTCCTTGGGCACTGAGCAGCAGAGAAAGATCTCTTGAAAGCCTAAAAACAATCAATACAACTATTAAGGTACACTATCTTGCTAGAAATAGAATAGTATTATCAATCTAACCACATCGATTTGATTGCAGTCTCTAGATTACACCACAAAGATAAACAAGATTTTAGATAGGAAGGGACAATAGGTAATAGGAACAGAGATTCGGCAGTATTTAAATGGATACTCAACTTACACTAATAGTTTCTGTAATAAAGAGAGTCGTATAGATGGATCTGCCACCAAAAGGGCATTCAATTTAATAATTCAATTTAAGGGAAAACTACAGAGAAATCAGCACATCTTAAAACTGGTTATGAAAATTCCAGTTTTCAAATGCAGGGAGATGTTTTTGATTGGTGATGTAGCATACACGCCTACAAAGAAAAAGCAAAAGCAAGTCAATCATTGATATTAGCTATTTAAAATAAAGCATATTTTTGATGTTGAAGTAATTTCTTTTGAAGATTAGATTGTATGCCATCAGGCCAACGTAAATAAATTAAACTTCACACAATTCTCAATGATATAAGAAAGCACTTATCACCTGAATAAAAGAGTAAAAAGTTGGCACATAAAAGCTGCATTTGCGATTAATCTATAATTGATGAGCACAAGAATTAAGAGAAATAGAGTTGTAAATTCTTAAGGCACAACATCAGGTTAAAAGCTCTTCTTGATTGGCAGAACATAATGTCATTTGCTCTAACAATCACTGCCAGACCCTCAGTTCTACTCTCAAGAGAATTCCTTAGGTCCACTTTCAAGAGAATATATCAAGGCACTGAGGGACCATGTGGCCTCCTGGTAAAACCACTTTTTTAATGCAAGAATGGGATGACACTCATTGAGGGGTGGTCCATAAAACTCTCAGATTGGAGTCATAAGAGACTACAGATGTTGGAAACTTGAACAAAATATAAAGTGTTGGAGGACCTCAGTATGTCAGGCAACATATTGGGAGGGAATGGACAAGCAACATTTTGAGTCAGGACCTTTCTTCAGACTCAACAAGGGTCCCAACCTGAAATGTTACCTGTCCATTCCCTTCCCAGATGCTGCCTTACCCACTGAGCTCCTTCAGAATTTTGTTTTTTTTAATCCATTTACAGGATGTGGGTGCCTGTACAAAGCTAGTATCCATAAGGTTATAAGATCATAAGTGATAAGAGCAGGATTAAGCCATTCGGCCTATCAAGTCTACTCCACCATTCAATCATGGCTGATCTATTTCTCCCTCTTAACCCCATTCTCCTGCCTTCTCCCCATAACCCCTGACACCCGTACTAACCAAGAATTTATCCCAACAAAAATATCCATTGACGGCCACTACAGCCTTCAGTGGCAAAGAATTCAACAGATTCACCACCCACTGACTAAGGAAATTCTTCCTCCTTCCTAAAGGAACGTCCTTTAATTCTGAGGCTATGACCACGAGTCCTAGACTCTCCCACTCGTGGAAACATCCTCTCCACATCCACTCTATCCAAGCCTTTCACTATTCGGTAAGTTTCAATGAGGGGGCCCCTCATCCTTCTAAACTTCAGCAAATACAGGCCCAGTGCTGTCAAACACTCATTGTATGTTAACCCACTCATTCCCGGGGTCATTTTTGTAAACCTCCTCTGGTCCCTCGCCAGAGCCAGTACATCCTTCCTCAGATACAGTGCCCAAAATTGCTCACAATACTCCAAATGCAGCCTGACCAGAGCCTTAGAGGGCCTCAGCATTACATCCCTGTTTTTTGGGATGTAGGTGTCCCTAGCACACCTATCCCTATTCCCCTCAAGAAGGTGACTGCAAACAGCCTTCTCGAACCACTATAATTCTGTCATGGTCTTCAATGAAAACTAAAGCAGGCCATAGCCTTCTATTTAAGAGGAAGGGTCTCAATCCGAAACGTCACCTATTCGTTTCCTCCAGTGATGTTGCCTGCCTGCTAAGTTACTCTAGCTTTTTGTGTCGAGCTCCTGAATTCTAGCATGTATACAAGCATCATAAACATGATCTTAAAGGAGAAGAGAAAGATAGAGGCAAATGAAATAATTCCAAAGTTTCTGAAGACAAGGTTAGTAACAGTGGACCAGTAAAGTGGATTAACAGAAATGAAAGGATAGAGGAACTGAGTAAAAAAGTGGAGTCAGTTTGATATTTTAGCCATGATCGCAATGTATGACAGAATGGGCTTGAACAACCGTATGCCCTATTGGTAGTCCTGTTATGTTCTTTGAGCAAGCTTTTATTCACACCTAATAAACTTCTTGGCAGCATCATTTATTTCTTTGTGTATTTGTAAACGGTTTTAGAATATTAAAAAGGCACTATGTAAATGAAAAAGTGCTGTTATTGTGGTTTACATCTGGGTGGTTCATTTAGATGTTAATTTGCTTGGAATTAGTTGAAAAAGTGCAAATTAAAATAACATCACAGCGTACAGAGTTAAAATTCAAAATCAACTCATGAAGAAAATGAGTTCCTATCCGTAACTTCAACTTCCCCCTAAATGATCAAATACTATGGTGCATTCATGGATTCTACCAATGGAGAACCCTCTCCAGGAGCATTTTAATGACAGAAGCATCCTCTGATAATATTATTCTATTCCATGTTACATCTTTTCAAAAAATTTGTAAGGTGGTCAAGTTGGATCGCAAGACATAATGTACAATTGTCCTGATTGTGATTCCGAACTTTGTCTGTCAGATGCTGTAGAACATAGCATTTACAATATATGGTTGTATACTATCTGATTGAGTTTCAAATCAGAATCAGATTGCAACCAAAGAACAATTTACATGTCCACCAATAAATATTAATTTGGGCAAGTGCACCTGTCAGCAGAGCTTACTTAGATCAACTTCCCATCCATTACAATAAAAGCAGGAGTTCCAGCTGCAAAATAAAACAGGCACTTTTTCATTGCTAATGCATTTGAAATTCTGAACAACAAAAATCAGTAGAGCCAGCTGCTACTTGATTGATACAAAATTGCATCTTTTGTGGAGGAAATAATTAAAGAAATGGTAGGTCGTATCGAACCCTAATCCGAAGTATGAACTAGCTGCCACTTTGTCGACAAAGCTAGTATATCATCTGAACTGCGTGCATGCAGCAATGATTTTGTGCATGGACTTGGCAAGAAATCTAATACAGAGCATTTCAGGAGGACTCCAATTTGTAGGAAAAGATTACTTCAGTTGTGACCTGATGGAAAAGTAACTTCTTGCATTTCTTTTTCATAAATGGCAGAAACAGGCTAAAATTATGACTCCACTGGAGAAATGCAAGAGGCGCTGATTCTGTTATAATTAGAATGTTCATCATCAATATAAAAATCCAAGGTTAGTGTTCCAAATTTGAAAAAAAACTGCTGTCATCATTTCAGTTCTGTTTATGCAATAAAAGATGCGTTTGCAGCATCATTCTTGTTAAAAAAAAGTTTTTTTCATATGAAATTTGACATACAGACAAAGGAGGTAGAAAGGCTTGGGGAAGGAGGCAAGTTTATTAAGGAGGAAAAGAGAGCAGGAAGATTTAGAAAAGGATTTGCAGATTTGGGGGCTTGGCTGCCAAATATATGCCTGTCAATTACGTTGTAATTAAACCTGCAAATGACAGAAGCCATTGCTGGAGAGTACAGAATGTTGAAAGGATTATCCTGTTGCAGAGATTACAGAGATAGGAAAGGCCAAGGCAGGATCTGAAAACAAAGGTGGCAATTCAACAATTAAGGGACTGTTTAACTAGATCATAACACATAACAAGTGCTAAACTGATGGATAAAGTGGACTCACTGGGATGAGGCATGGCAGCTAAATTTTGGGTGAGTTTTAGTTTATAGAGTTATGAAAGAGGCTATAGATTCTGGAATCTGGAACTAAAACAAAAGGTGCAAGTTGACATTTCACGTCAAGATGTTGGTTCAGGGAACTGGAAAGATTGAGAAAAGGGGATAACATTGAACTAGTGTGAACAGGTGATCAATGGTCGGCATGGACTCGGGGAGCTGGTGTGCCTGTTTCCATGCTGTATCTTTCAATCAATTAATCAAGGCTAACGGTAAGAAAGACAAGAATGCAAAGTGAGATGAAAATTGCATTGTATCTCTATTCCAAAGTTACAACAATCTGGTTCAATTTCAGACACACACCAGACAGAAGGATATTATCAGTTGTACGGGAACAAATTCAGTGATATGACTCGAAGACGATAGTTGTGGCCTTCCCAATTTTTAAACGAGAAAATATCTGTCTAGACATTGGGCAAACTTGTGACAATATGAGAGAGTGAGATGGTCAGGAAAGGAGGTGGCAAACTAAAACTGATTGCTACACGTGGCAATATATATGTTTATATATATGTATATATATACAGGCATATATGTGGAAATTCCTCAAGGGGAACACATACTTAAGAAATGGGAGGGAGCCCAGAGTTCATCCACAGGGAACACCATAGGTAATACTGTGTTGGCACAGAGATTACAGGTGATCCTCTAATTACAATTGGATAGATCACCAAACGAGTTGACATTGTCCTTAACTCAGTAATGCAGGTCATCACAGGGACGCTTAAGTTAACACCTTACAGTGGCTCCCTGTCCTCTCATATTGCCCCTCCCAGCATACACAGAAGGGAGAGGATGTTGAAAGATTGGTGCACCATCGAGGCTAACCCAGACCATCCCCATCCATGCTGACTTGAACAATCTGTCCAACATGCATCTGAAGTTCCGCAAACCCTTCTGGTCTTCCGTTAAATCCCTGGAAGACTTTGACTCCAAGACTGAGTGGCGCAGAGCCTGGAAAGATGCCAACACCAACAACGGAGAGGTCATCACAGACCCCACAGTGAAACCACCAGGTTTTGACCTCCAACGCAAGAAATGGCTATCCCTGAACAGAATCCGCACCCTCCATGCAAGAACAGTCCATCACCTGCATAGGTGGGAGATGACAGGCAGCCCTACATGTGACTGCGGACATCCAGACCACACCATCCCACACCTCGTGAATGACTGCTCACTGAGGCTTTTCCTTGGTGGCATCAAAGCCATCCTCTCAGTTACTGATGTTGTCCTGGCCTGGATGTCTACCCTTGATCTAGGCTTTAGGCTGTGCACACCATACGCAAGAAGAATTGGATAGATAAAGCCGAGTAGCAATGGTCATACCCAGATGGATAATCGTGCTGAAATGTTGGGAGGAATGTGTGCGGTCACCCTGTTAAAAGCCGCAGAAAGCTGAAAAATAGAGGCAAAATAACCCTCATCACAATTATTGGAAATTTTGATATAAGGATTTTTTTGGTAGCATGGTAGATGTGGTAAACTATATAGAATGATTCAAATAAGGAGTTCCTGGAACTAACACCTGAGCTTGAGTATCGAAAGGATACAACAGACTGAGCTAAACATTTTTTCAACGTTAGTTACTGAAGAGGCTTTAAATTCAGTTTCTTTCCACCTACTGCAGGAAAATATCTTGTTCTCTTGTAAATAAGGAACAAATGAAAGCCATTGTGCTTCTCTCCCTAAATTCCCGCTTGCAACACTTTCTTATGAACATGAAGCTGATCTTATATTTAATACTGTTTTTAATATTATCATGGAGGTCCAGTAACAGTTTGCTGAATCCTAAGATTTGCAGGATCGTCTCACTTATCCCATTAGCTCATAAATTCAGTTCCCTTGTATATATGAGCATAAAGCTGGAACAAGCAAGTCAAACCTAGCACTGCAATTGCTGGTTGATTACTCACAACATCAGGTTCAAGAATCCAGTAATAGACTATGTGTGTATAAGGCATGTAAGTAGTTCTCATGAGAATTGTTTACAAATTCAAGCTTATGGCATAATATAGAAGAGTGGAAATGGATCATCATTTAGTAAATAGACTGAGTGACTTTGACAGCACTATCTTATTCCGCTGGTCATGTGAGAATTTTAGGCTTTCTGGGAGATATAAATTAATAGGAAGGAACTGCACATGCTGGTTTAAACCAAAGATAAACACAAAATGCTGGAGTAACTCAGCGGAACAGGCAGCATCTCTGGAGCGAAGGAATGGGTGACGTTTCGGGTTGAGACCCTTCTTCAGACTAGTCAGGGGAAGGGGAAACAAGAGATATAGACAGTGATGTTGAGAGATATAGAACAAATGGATGAAAGATATGCAAAAAAGTAAAGATGATAAAGGAAACAAGCCACTGCCAGCTGTTTGCTTGGTGAGAACGAGAACCTTGAACCGCTCAGTCCACCTGGACCCACCTGATCTCCCGGTTCCAAAAAACACTTTAATTACCCACCCCATTCCCACACTGACAGCTTTGTCCGAGGCCTCCTCCATTGTCAGAGTGAGGCTAAGCACAAATTGGAGGAACAGTATCTCATATTTCACCTGGGCAGCTTCCAACCCAGTGATATGAATATTGATTTCTCTATCTTCACATAACCCTGCATTCCCTCTCCCTCCATCCCTCCCCCACCCAAGTTGCACCAGATTCTCATTCTCACCCAGCAAACAGCTAACAATAGCCTGTTTCCTTTATCATGTTACATTTTTGCATATCTCTCATTCGTTTGTTCTCTACCTCTGATTAAAATGTGTAACTCTGTAAGAATGTTCAATAAGCACAAGAAAAATTCATGCCACAATTCCCAGATCACATTCACTTCAAGCTCTCTTTCATTTGCGTCCTTAGACACTTCCCTAACAAGATCATTTGGCACAGTAAGACATAATCTCTGGTATTTGGCCATTGGTGTAAACAACTAGCAAGCCAAATAACAGAATAACTTTAAATAAGATCATGTAAATTTAAGATTTTAAGCAGATGCAAAAAAAAAAAGCTCCAAGCAGAAAGGTCAAATGATGGGTGAGGCAGATTAATAATTGGAAACCCACAAGCTCATAGGAGTTTAGCACAACATCCAATCTGCCAATAAAATCTAATAGGATTGGTCTTTGAGAACAACTGATGCAGTATTTAAAGAAGCACTCGACCTCAGCTGAATAAGTAATAGGATTAATCTGTCATTCAACTGCTTGAGATGCCAAGAGAATTTTCAATTTCTAGACTGTCTCCAACTGACATTTCTTATTTGCTTACTCTCAACAAGCTGGAAAGTCTTATCATAGGTGCTATTATCACCAGTGTCATTTTAATTGAAGGCACTATTGGAATAAGAGAAAGAGCAGGAGCCTCAGCGATCAGCCTGAACAGTAACAGGGCCTATTAACAACAGCAGGAGACACAAGAAATTGCAGATGCCGGAATCTTGAGCAAAAAACAAAATGCAGAACCCTATGTGTCAGGAAGCATCTGTGAAGGGAATGGACAGATGATGTTTTGGGAGGAGGATATAAATGGAAGGGGATACAAAGGAAATGCATGAGTTGGAGATGAGAAATTAATGCACGAAGGGGAGGAAATGAGGTGGAGTGGCTGGGGTGGGGGTAGGAGTGAGATTTGGTTGGAGAAATGGATACAAACCTAGGGGAGGAGCACAGGAAAGAGAGGGTTAGACAAAAATACTGGAGAAACTCAGCGCGTGAGGCAGCATCTATGGAGCAAAGGAAATAGGCGGCTATCTTTGGTAGGAGGAGCCATCTTGGGGAACGGCTGCTGGCCAGCAGCCGTCCGTTTTAATTCGCTTTTTTAAAAGTTTTTAGTGAGTCCTGTTTTTTGTCTGTTGGAGATATGGACTTTTTAATGTGGGGGGTAGGGGTTAATTTTACTTCTAGGTCCCTACCTGGTCGGTGACGCAGCTTTTTCTCCGGGCTGCCAGTCGACCTGTCCTCGTGGCCTACCAGCGGGCTTGGAGCGCCGTTTCCTGACGGGGACCGCCCAGCACCTCGGCCTCGGTGGCGGCACAGCGCTGGAGCGCTATCGTGGAGCGGAGCGGGCGATGCCTTGCCTGGGTCGCCACGCTGGATCGACGCTCTGGAGAGAGCTGAGACCGCCGTGTTCAACACCTCCGGGCTGCGGGTCTGCGGAGCGGAGTGGGCGGCGCTGATTTCAACATCGGGAGCCTGGGAGCTCCAAACCGGCGCGGCCTTGTCGGCTTCGGAAGCCGCGGTCTCCAGCTAGATAGCGGCCGTTCCAGGTTGCCCAGCCGCTGAGAGGACTCTCCCGACGCCAGGGCAAGACCACCCGGTGAGAACGGCCAGGAACATCGGGCCTCCGTAGAGGCAATTGCAGTGGCCTCAATAAGCCTGACTTTGGGGTGAACTTGGGATAGGGACTGGACATTGTGCCTTCCCCCACAGTGGTGTCCATTGTGGGGGGATGATTTTTTGTCTGCAAGGTAATCCTGTTAGTCTTTGTCCAAGATGGCTACCGTGAAGGGAGAGTGGACGCTGGCGCGCTTTAGCTGCCGCTGCTCTCTCTTCACATTGTGTTTTTGATTTTTGTTTTTGGACTGAATTCTGTTTTTAATTTGTGTCTCTGTGATGTCTTTATTATTTATTTTATTCTGATTATATGTTTATATTCCTGTTAACCTATGTAAGGTGTCCTTGAGATGTCTGAAAGGCGCCCAATAAATAAAATTTATTATTATTATTATTATCTTTGGCGGCTATATCTAACTCGGAGTGTGGAAGCCAAGCATCATTTTCTTGGAATGTACAGTCCCTTGCAAAGATGCATTTCTTCATGCAGGTTGTTGCATATCTCGAAAGCTGAAAAAATACTGACAGTCGGCATCTGCTTTACTGGTTGAAATCTGCCTCGCATCCTTTCAATTCACTGGAATCCCTTTCCCTGCCAACACTTTTAACTCACAAATACTCTGGAATACTCTTGTTCTCTTTAAACTGACCAGAATCCTGATTCCCACACTCCCTACTTATCAAGTACATTGGAAAATTATAATACCAAGGAACATCTAAAAAAGTGAAGTAAAAGTTTAGAAACATAGAAAATGGAAAATAGGTGCAGGAGTAGGCCATTCGGCCCTTTGAGCCTGCACCGCCATTCAATATGATCATGGCTGATCATCCAACTCAGTATCCTCATCTAACTCCCTCTTAATTATAGCCAATGAACTGGCATCAACTGCCTTCTGTGGCAGAGAATTCCAGAGATTCACCACTTTCTGTGTGAAAAATGTTTTTCTCATCTCGGTCCTAAAAGATTTCCCCCTTATCCTTAAACTGTGACCCCTTGTTCTGGACTTCCCCAACATCGGGAACAATCTTCCTGCATCTAGCCTGTCCAACCCCTTAAGAATTTTGTAAGTTTCTATAAGATCCCCCCTCAATCTTCTAAATTCTAGTGAGTACAAGCCGAGTCTATCCAGTCTTTCTTCATAAGAAAGTCCTGACATCCCAAGAATCAGTCTGGTGAACCTTCTCTGTGGGGATTGGGATTGTTTATTGGGATATTAATAGGAGTGATGTTGAATTGTCCAGAAATCTACCAGTCCAAAGTATGCCAGATTATCAGAGCTTTACGGTATTTGGTCACGTGTGGTTTTCTGAAATCTTATGGCATTTCCCCCCAAATCTTCCCAGTGTGCAGTATATAGTTGAATCAAACTGATTACCAATGCACTGTCTCCTTCTACTACAACTCCATCTCTCTCTCTCTCTCTAGCTTTAACAATCAGCAGGAGACTCGGGAACCTGCAGCTTCTATCATGTACAGGGAATTATTTTACTACATTATTAAGTATTAGTATGCAAGTAATTTTGGGATTAGAATAAAGCAAGTCTGTGCAAGGTCGCAGGCAGAAACCTTAAAGTTATGATTCTGCAAGCCTTCACAATTCCCAATATTTAATCTTCCACCAGAGTAACCCGATAATTATGGCAGTGCATGCATGCATGCCTCATGACATTGAGATAATAAAAATAGAAATAATTAACCATGAGATAATCAATAGTTAAAACTGCAACTCGGTTATTTATGTGACAATAGTTGTTTTCCAAGCCCAAATATTTGCTATTTCTCAGCCCTACCCCAAGAAAGTAAAAGCAATCTGCAAAGTCTTCTTTTTTTTTGCAGTTTTTGACCTGAAATGTCCACAATTTTTGTTTTCACAGATGCTGAAGACATACTGAATGTTTCAATCATTTTATGCTTTCATTTCCAATTTCATCTATGATTTTCTTTTATTTTTAATCTCATAATATGTCTTACAATATTTAAAATGGAAGGAAAAATAAAGTAAAATGCAATATATTAAAAATATTTTGGTTCCACCATAATTTATGAAATAATCCCCAATGCAGTCCTACTTTACCACCTTAAAATAAAGGATGCTTCAACTAGCTTTACATTCAACATTAAACTTTAGAGGTATATAAAACAATGCCTTTCTTGGGATGATACTCCCATGAGAATTAAACATCTGGGGGTCAAGTGAATTACTAAAAATGAAATGGAAAGTGGACTGAAGTGGAAACAAGAAGCTTGTTTCTGCAATAGTAACATTTATATTTAACTATATTGTCCATTTTATCAACTAATTTCCTCAACTCATATTTTTCACAAAGTATTCAGATATAACAGGAATGCAAACATTTTCCCAAATTATTTTGAGAGTGATGAGCTTTGGCTAACTTTAGAATTATAATTATATTTGTAATTTTATTCAAGAATACTCCTTCATGAATAGGAATGAGGATTTTAATATTTTTTTCCCACAGAGAACAACATGCAAAACAGAATCTGGCTGGTGCAGCAAAAAACAAATGCCGAATGCATTGAAAATGTTGGCGTAAATTTTGATTTCATGCTCATCCAGCCACTTTAAAATAAATGTTTGGTGATTAAATGCAGTTGGGGACCTAAAAACAAGATTACGATTTGTAAATGGCTCCTTACATACAAGTGATGAAGAATTGAATTGAATCTTTAAATGGAACAAATCATTGAAACACATATGTGTATTAACATATATTTTGCATTATGTAGATCACAAATTCAGGATGGGAACCGTAAAAATCTATCATTGATTTCTGGTGGCTGATGAGTGTGTTCTTAACACCTTAATGAAAGTGGCTGCAGAGATGTGGGTGGATTTACAATAATTCATTGAAATGCCAGAGGGGTTTCTGAAAGGTTTGGAAAATTGAAAGTGTAATGCCCCTTTTCACAAAAGGATGAAGACAGCAAGCACAGAAAAAAACTATAGGCCAGTTGGCTTAAATGCTGGAATCCACCATTAAAGATACAAGGGCAAGATTTAAACAATCATACGGCAATCAAGCAGAATAAACAAGGTTTCATGAAAAAGAAATCAGATGTAACAGATTTGTTGTAATTCTTTGAGGATGTAACAAACTGGGTGGATAAAGATAAATCAGTAAATGCAATGTGTTTGGATTTCCAGAAAGGATTCACATAAAAGCTTTCTACAAAAGAGCACACAGGGCCTGGAGTAATTGTCTAGGAGTACGTTGTCTTGTCTAGGAGTGTCAATAACGAACAGAAAACAGAACATAGGCATAAATGGGTCATTTTCATATTGATAATTAATAATGTGTAGATTATCACTGTGTTGGGGTCTCAACTATATATAACATAATTGGATGGATCATCTGAGTGTACATAGCCAAATCTGCTGATAAAAATTGTATTTTTAAAGCATGGGACTCAAGTGTGTGTGTGTGTGTGTGGCACAGCAAGTGACTCTGCAACCTCACAGACTCAGAATTCTTGGTTTGATCCTGACTTGAAGGTTGACTGTGATAAGTTTGCAAATTCTCCCTAGGGTGAGGTGGGTTTCCCCTGGGTGCTCCTCTTTCCTCCAAAATTTATAGACATGCTCGTTGTTAGTTTAATTGGTTCGCAGTGTATAGAATTAGGATAGAGTTGATGGCCAATTGGAAAAGAATAAACTTCAGGGAAATAAGTAGGGGAATGGGACTGATGGGATTTCTCTGAGAACCAGTATGAATTCATTGAATCAAATGATCTACGCTAACTTTATTATTAAATATGAGGCCAAATAAATGTTTAAAACTGAAATAAGCTCTATGGCGCATCATATCTGTTTCGATTCTTCATGAGCAACCCTAACATGATCACACTCTTTCCACACCATTAAAGCTATTTTATGTTTTTCCAAAAGTATAATATTAAAGTAAAACTGAAAATACAGGAAGTAAACATCTCTGGTAATGCCTTGTGTGAGAACAGCTACATTAATGCATTTCTTGTCACATTCTGAAAGCCAGTGGTCTTTTCACAATTGTATTTTTAGCTGGGTCAATTTCATAAACTTTGTAACAATGGCTTTTGTTACTACTTACCTCTGTTTCTGTCCTGAAAGATATGTTCGTCCTGCATTGTCTTGCCTCAGATTTTACACTTCAAAATTTCTCTGTAGATTATTTATGTATTTTTGATTCAGTTTGAGAATATCTGTTTGGCCAAGGGACTGGATATTGCATAATGACTTGCCAACCCAAAACCATGGCTTCCTGTGTGAAAGTGATGGTATGGCAGACAGGATTTTGCATCCATACTGTGAGGATGAGCATATCGCAGTGGTAATAAGGCCAGACACATTCTGACAGAGGATCTTTAGGATCCTAAAGCTCAGCCTGTAAAGCCCACATCGTTGGATGAACATATATATTAACTCTGATCGCCTTCTGTGTTAATGCGCACACAGGTGCTGGAATTAAGTATCAGTAGTATTCTAAAGAATGCCTCCCCACACTAAGTATGATTCATTCTGTTGTGTACTGTACCGTGAATTATGTTTGGTTATTCAAAAATATTAGACAAATGTATCAACTTCTGATTTCTATCATAAATTGCATCTAAACTGATAATGATTATCAATAACCTTGGCAGGTTTGAAGTCATGCGTTGAAGCCAATGTTTTTAATAATTTAGCTTTCTTCCTTCCTCAGAATTATCCAATGTTGCCATCTTAATACATATTACACCACTGTACTCATTTAATTGAACAACAGTGTGCATAATAACCACATTTAGACAGGGTAAAATTTATTGGTCAAAGAAATAAAAACAAGATGTTCAATGTGTTTCTTGTTTATTGGTAAAAACTAAAATAAATCTAGACGCTGTCTAACGCATTTCTCAATTATCTTTTCTACATATATGCTTGCTGTGCCAATTTGGTTAAAGATTTTCTCTGATGCAATATTTAATTTGTTACTGAAACCAGAGCCTGTAGAAAGCAAGGCCTGGTTTTGTAACCAAGCATTGAGTTTTCTCTTAATCTTTCTTTCCAACACTCTCACCTATATTGGGGATACATTCCAGAGAATGGCAGGTTGAATTTTTGTTTACATAGCAAACCGCTTGAACTCCCTCAGCAACATTTACTACGTAATTGAGGCCATTCCATAAAGATGAAGTTCCAATATGTTTTTATTGTCACATGACCGAAGTGCTAACAAGCAGCACAATGTATTTCTAACAAATAGACCAGTAGAGTATTGCCATACCCATGATTAGCAAGTGTAGAAAAATAGTAAGATTAAACGAGAACTTACCAGTTCGAAGTTTGATCATTATTTTATGAGGAGTACGTTGAGGGAATACGTGAAGAACCCCGCCAGGACGCATGCGTGTCATTCTTCAAAGCAGCGGTGTGAAAACACAGATAACTATAATGACTGAACATAGTAAGATTAGAGAAAAAATACCAGTTGAGTATATGATCATGGGTGGGAGCGGAGGACACGTATTCCCTCAACGTACTCCTCATAAAATAATGATCAAACTTCGAACTGGTAAGTTCTCGTTTAATCTTACAATTTTACTTCGGAGTCACGTGAGTGACTACGTGAAGATTTCAAAGCTCTGTGATTTCATGCCATGGAAACAAGTCCATGCATCACATCTGCCTTAATGACTGTGGGAGGAATTGTGTCAACATAATTTAGACATGAATCCGACATTGAAATCCATGAAAATTTATTAACACAAAATTATAGCCCCTATTTATGGGGTAAATTAAATTACAGAACTTAAAATTGTTTCTGCAAACGTTCCAGGTTTAATGACTGGTTTATGATAAAATAGTTGGAATGTTTTTTCCCCTGACCATCCTGCTGTCATGAGGATTTGGTCCATTGGTACATCCAACTGCATAGCTGCCGATGTAGCTGCAGCCCGGTGGAATGAGATTTAAAAATATTAGTATCCACCCCAGCCTGTATTAGAACCTGTTTCAGCCATCTTGAGATGGTCTGGACCGTCACTTTTTTGTGTGGTTGCTTGTGGCTGACTAAAAGTGCCTTCTCATTGCCTCTGATGATTTTCGTGTTCTCCATGTATAACAACAAATGTCTTACTATACAGAGACGATCATCTGTTGGGTAAGACCTGAATTCTATATTGAGGCCTGCTGATCCCTGTCTGTTCTGCTTAACTAATTCATAAATATGAAACGTAATATTTCCAGATGAAGAAGTCATGTTGTCCAGTCTTAATTTATGTAATGACTGTACCCTTTGTGCCGTGACCCAAGCCATTAGCATGACTGTTTTTAATGTCAGTCTATGTAGGGACAGAGCTGTTGCTGGAGACCAATTCCTGAGCATCGTCAGGACAATACTCACATCCCATATTTGAGAGTACCTGGTTCTTGGGGGATTGGTATTAAAAATTCCCCTCATAAGTTTTGTTACCAGTGGGTGAGTCCCAACACAGTAACGCTCTGTTCCTTGCCATAGATAGGTTGATATGGCACTTCTGACGCAGTTGATGGCACTATAACTGAGCCCCTCATCATAATGGAGGCCTGCCAGGAATTCCAGAACAGACGGGAGGTTCATTTCTCTGTAGGTGATGCTGTTTCTGTGACAATACATTTCCCATTTCCTGATATAGACCAGATACTGTTTTTTGGAGGACTGTCTGTGGGCCGCTGAAATCATGTTCACTGTTTGGTCCGTCAGTCCCAGTTGTAGTAGAGGTATTTTTAGACTCTACAAATTAATAAATCCATATAGTTATGGCATGGGTGGCTATCCCCTGTTACGGGATGAACCAATAAATCTGGTCTATTCGGGATGGTGATACATGGTTCTAATACCATGTTGAGTATCACAGGGAACCATGGTTTAGTAGGCCAATCGGGTACTACCAAAATACCAGACGCAGAGTCTTGCTGTATTTTCCTTAATACCCGACTGATGAGGCAGAAAGGAGGGAATGCATAAATAAATAATTTCCCCCAATGCAGCGAAAATGCATCTGTCGCCGCTGCCCCAAGGTCTGGTTCCCACGAAACATAGTTTGATAACTGGTGATTAAGGCTTGATGCGAATAGATCGATATCCGGTGTTCCATATCGGCTGTAATATCAGCAAATACTTTTTTATTCAACATCCATTCGGTGTTTTCATTAAATTTGCGTGACCTGGTGTCTGCCACTAAATTTAGTTTACCTGGTAGGTAAGTAGCTGATATCCAAATATGTCTCTGGATACACCATTGCCAAATTGTATTAGCCAGATTGTCACATGATGTCGATTTGATTCCACCCATGTGGTTGATATATGCTACCACAGTGATATTGTCAATCTGTAGTCTAACATGCTGGTGATATGACCCAGTACAATATGACTTTAGGCCATAGAATGCACCCAACATTTCCAGGTAGTTTATGGACAGTGTTAGTAATAATGATGCCTCCTGTGCAGTCCATCTACCTCCACAGATGGAGATGGAATTGGTGGCACCCCAACCAAGTGCACTGGCATCAGTTTGTAGCACCATAGAAGGGTTGCTGATAATGATTGGATTGAAACAAAACCGAATGTTATCTATCCACCATTTTAGTTCCATTAAAGCTTTGATTGGTAGCTTCATTGGTCTGTCAAAATGACCAGCATTAATTTTGAGTACTTGTATTTTTGCTCTCTGTAAATTTTGGTAATGTAAAGGTCCGAATTGTGTGGCTGGAAAAGCAGCCACCATTTTGCCAATTACTTTTGCTGCCAATCTGATGGACGGTTTACTGATGTCAATGAAGTTATTGCAAGCTTCTATTAAGTCTATAGCCTTTCCCTTTGGCAAAGTCACCGACATGTGAACTGAGTCAATGGTGAACCCCAAATAGTCCATAGTAGTGGAAGGCGTTAATTTTGATTTAACTGGATGGATAATAAACCCAGTTTTTCAAATAACTGTTTTGTGGCTGTTACAGTTTGTTTGGCCAATTCCAAAGTTTTGCCCACAATAAATATGTCATCTAGATATGCCATGACCATGTGTTTTCGTTTCCGTAGAAACGCTAGGGCTGGTTTTAAAATTTTTGTGAACAGCCTGGGGGCTGATGTTAACCCATTTGGCAGCGCTCTATATTGCCAGATCTGTCCCATCCAGTTGAATTTTAAGTAACATCTGTGGTCACCTCGTATAGGCACTGAATAGTAAGCATCTTTTAAATCGATGCTAGCCATGAAGTAACCTTTGGAAATCAATTGTTTTGCAGTAACAAAGGTTTCCATTTTAAAATGAATATATTGTACAAATGTATTCAATTTGGTCAGATCTATGATGATGCGACAACCACCATCTTTTTTGTTTTTGGTAAAGATATTGAACACGAATTCTAGCGGTTCGTGTTGGGATTTTTCAATTACCCCTTTTGCGTAAAGCCGCTCTAGTTCAGCATGCGCTTCTGATTTTTCTTTACCGGAAAGTACGAACATTCGGTTCGGTACATGCTGAACTGGAGGGCTGAATTTGTGTATAAATTCTATGGTATATCCCTGGATACTGCTTAAAATATATGTGTCGGTAGTTAACATACTCCATGCATCCAGAAAGGAGTGTAATCTCCCCCCAACCTCCATGCTCCCTGCAATTTGTAGGGAACCAGACCCACCTACCTCTATAGTTACCAGTGGCAGGTTTACTTCTTTTTGTAAATCCTTCGTTGATGTTGAGGCGTCGGTGTCTGGGTTTGTGGTTTGGTTGATGTTGGAGGTTTGCGTATCTTCCAAGAAGGCCGGCCTGGGCCATGGCCTAAAAAAGACTAATGTTCGGTGTACCGGACCTTCGAGCTTTCACCAGTTAGTCTAGTTCTACTGGTGGGTGCATAAGGGTGCTGTCTATGGCCGTAGTGGGTTTTTGATGAAGTCCCTTTTATGAGCCCCAGGGTTTTTGCCTCCTCATCGAGCTCCTTGACTTGCTT
The DNA here is from genome assembly GCF_028641065.1 of Leucoraja erinaceus. NCBI lineage: Eukaryota > Metazoa > Chordata > Chondrichthyes > Rajiformes > Rajidae > Leucoraja > Leucoraja erinaceus. Next base: position 4,858,093 of record NC_073392.1, on the reverse strand, counting down.
CGATAGGTTACCTCCAAATAGTAGAATTGGTGGTTTTACGTTTCCAGGTTTGCACAGACCCGCGAATTACGGGTTTAAAGTAATGGCACTCTTCCTGATGCTGTTTATTTCATATTGTGTGTTGCAAAGCAGTGCCAGTGCATCCTGTTGGTCCTGCGACATGTCCTTCTCATCTACTGTACGGGTGAAAGCTGTTATCGCCGCTGTTAGGAGCTTTAATACCTTTTGGAGTTTGACATCCATGCCTCTAACTCCTACTCCGATATGTTTCCATATGCAATTGTTTACAACAGGAACATTCAGGGATATACAGTTACCCGGTGCCAAGTGTCTTGACGTGGTGTCCAATACAGCCTGTTCCTGTAGCTGGTTAAAGGACATATAATCTATACTGGCAGCTAGTTTTTGTTCCAGGTTTTGGCCAGTCTGGTCTGGCTGTATGAAGTTGGACACCATGTCCAGTAGATTTTCACGTTCCTGCACCCCCTGCACACTTGATTTCTCTTCTGCAAACTCCTCTTCAGGATCAGCCCAGAACTGACCCCCAGTACTCCCCTCTGACGAGGGAGATGCACTGTGCAGCCCTACAAGAGGTGCTGCTGTGGGCTTAACATAGTGCCCACAGTGACTAGACTCCATCTCCCGGAGCCTGTCACGTTGGAGCAAATGCTCCACACACCGCTCCATCCGGCTCCAGCGCTCATGGTCGCTGGCCGCCCGCGGCTGCTCAAAATCAGACTCATCTGAGTTCACGACTTTGTTGGTTTTTTGTTTTGCCTTACCGCCCGGCCGCAGAGTGGATCTGGCCGGTGCGGAGGCGACATCTGATCCCATTATAGGTGATTGATATAATGGGCACAGCTGATCCCATTATAGGTGATTCTTGTGCCGCTGGCCGCTGCTGGCTGCCCGCTACTCCGCGGTCCTCCCCCACCAGCTTTGTCGCAGCCCTCGTTGTTTTCTTCGACTTGTCCATGCTCCCCACCTGTAAATCAGTATAGGAAAACACAAAAAGACCGCAGAGTAACTCTTACCTGCAGGTTGGGGCTTTTAAACTGCCGCTGCGGGGGGACGTCGTTCCACCCCGCCTGACTGTTTCGCAATTCGTGTAGCGATATGACACGCATGCGTCCTGGCAGGGTTCTTCACGTAGTCACTCACGTGACTGCGAAGTAAAATAGTGTACTGAGCCCATATGCAAGAGGTGTATGTGTTGGCAGTTTGGTGGCTTCCCTCTGCTGTCCGCCTGGTCTTGCATTCGGCCCGGCAAAGAGGCTTCTGGGAACGTCACCCGCACGGCTCTCTCATGTACTCTTTACTAATTTCAAGATTTGCTCTTATTCATCTCAATCTCTGTCTTGGTACTTAGAAGTCAACATGTCATTTCCTCCACAGAATATCTCAAAACCGTCAATCACCACATTATAATCAGCATGCTTATCTCTTCCCCATCCAACCGCTCCAAATGGTTCTTTGCGCCAAACATTAATTCAGTCAAAATCCGTCTGATTCACAGTCATCATTCACATGATATTTGCACAGCAATGTAATTTAAAAATGCTTGTTACTTGCAATGTTCTAACACAATTTTTCAAAAAGGTGCAACTTAGCGACCGTCCTCCAGAGGGAGATTTATGGAGGTTGCCAGGCAATATTCATTTGCATATCCATTGATATAAAACTGGTGTAAACAGCTGAATTGGCAGAACTCTGCACTGCTTTGAAAATGCACGATTGATTCGGTGTTTCTCTGCAGAATACGGGGACACGGGGAGGTAAACACTCTTCCTGTGTTAGAGGGAAGGGGGGCGGGGTCGGGGGGCTTGCGGGCAACGGCAGAGGAAAGTTCTGGAAATGTTTTTGTAAAACTCCAATTAATCAATGTCAATGAAGTCAATACATTGAGTCAATGATTAGATTTGACTTTTGACTCGACAACGCCACCGCCACCGGTCATACACCCCCCCCCCCGGGGGCCCAGTCGGACTGGTGGTGGCGCACAGCATTCTCTTTCAAGCTGCTGCTGCTACCGTTGGCAACCCCCAGCGCAATGTTCTACCACTCACTAGTTCCCCCAGCGCAACCCGTTTCCACCACTAACCAGTTCCCCCAACGCATATCTCTCTCTCTCTCTCCCTCGATGGTGGTACGCTGCATTCTCCTCCAAACTTCTGTGCCGTTACCGTTGGCAACGTCCCATTGTGATATAATTGTCGCACTCGGTAGCTTGTGTAAATGAGAGCCCATTGTGATTGGTGGACTGTGAGATGGCATTGTAACATCATCACTGGAAGCTGCTGGAAAATACTCTCTCAGAAGCCGTTTTCGGCTTTTTTTAAAAACTTTAATCATCAATAACGTGAAATAAAGCATCAAATCTTAAGGGAGCCTGCTTATGGCGTAGATGGGAAAAATGTGAGTAAGAATGTGGAAAATTTTCACGCTACCTCTTAGCATTTTGACGAAGATACAAAACCAGACATGTACAGACACACACATACAAACACACATACATACAAGATGAGACATATAAGTATATAGATAGATGTCAACCTCAAGAGTGTGATGTTCACATATCCTCGCTGTCCATCTTTATTTATTTCTTCCAGATACCAGTATACCACTGGAACAGGAGAAGCAAGGTGATTCTCAGATTCACGCAGAACGGGAACAGGCCTTTTGGCCCAAATCATCCATGCCGACAAAGATGCCCCATGTAACCTTTGAAACCTAGTAAAAAATTGGATGCATTTGGCCCATATCCCTCCAAATTTTTCTTATCCATGTATCTGTCCAAATATGATTTAAAAAAAGGGTGATACAAGAGATACCAAGGAATCAGTAATAATTTTTTTATCAAATGCTATGTTAATCAGATGCATGTTTAGCATATGCGAAAACCATGGGCAACCTCCTCATAGCAACACATTTGTGAAGCATGACCATATAAAGCTATACATTAGGTTCTGCAGAGGTAGCCATACCTGTAAGGTTTAACTGACTCTCGAGGTCTTTCAGATCACAGATTCCTGTCACTACTACCGGTACAACAAATACCACAGCAACAATTACAAAGGGTTCCCAGATATAGCGTCTGTAATATCCAGATGTGGGGTGCAACGGTCATCTTTAAAAAAATACAAACACTGCTTTTATTTACACCTGAAGCTAGACCTTGCACGTCTCTGCGAACCTGCCTAAATCCCACCATATACAGGAAACAGTACAACAAAGAAATAATGGGGAGGGATTTAATTTTGATCAGCCATGCAAAATTCTGCCAGTTCTATTCGCACCTGCACATTTGCAGTTAATGTACTTTCTATTTTGAGCTATTGGTAAGAATAAAAGATTTAAATCTGTTGCTAAGGATTAAAATATTTTAGACAATAGACAATAGGTGCAGGAGTAGGCCATTCAGTCCTTCGAGCCAGCACCACCATTCAATGTTATCATGGCTGATCATCCCCAATCAGTACCCCGTTCCAGCCTTTTCCCCATATCCCCTGACTTTGTTATCTTTAAGAGCCCTATGCAGCTCTCTCTTGAAAGCATCCAGAGAACCTGCCTCCACCGCCCTCTGAGGCAGAGAATTCCACACACTCACAAGTCTCTGTGAGAAAAAGTGTTTCCTCATCTCCTTTCTAAATGGCTTACCTCTTATTCTTAAACTGTGGCCCCTGGTTCTGGACTCCCCAAACATCGGGAACATCGGGAATATTACAAAAACATCCTAGTCAATGTATTAAAACTAAAGGTACACAAAAAAGCTGGAGAAACTCAGCGGGTGCAGCAGCATCTATGGAGCGAAGGAAATAGGTAACGTTTCGGGCCGAAACCCTTCTTCAGACTTTAAAACTAAATCTTGTTTTAAACAGGAATGCATGTACATACACAGAAATATTTAGGTTTAATGTTTCTGCTCTCAGCAATTTTTGCGAACATCAAGCGATGACTTCTACGTTTCTGCTACTTGTGGGTCCTCAATGAGTCGTACACTCCAATCGACTAACCATCCATCACTGCTTTGGAGACCTTCCTGCCTATGATAACACTAGAGACCAAGAAACACTGGATTGGTGTGTGACCAGCAGTCCCTGAGCCCCAATAATTCTTACAATTTCTCAAATACACTGGAACAAATCCAATGATTTTCCAATAGCGTTACACAGAATGGATGTGAAAATCTATAAACAACTCCCAATATTGGAAAATAACTGTGTTGATAAGACCTCAAGCAAGTTCCATATCTTTAATGATTAGAAAATAATTTACAGCTCACAAATAGGCCATTTGGTTTAAGCCTATGTATAAGTCAACATGCACTTCCCAAATAGCTTAATCTTTGAATACAAGCAGAAATGTCCTTAAAAAGGGCTAGAATTCTCTCATCGTAATGTTAAAAAAATCTGCGGCAAATTAATGGTCATCCTATAGAGACTGTAGTAGCACTTAGGTTTATATATTCATTAAATGTTAGCTCTCCAGGACTCTGGGAAAAGGTCAAACAGAAACGTCCAGTCAGCTGAAGCTTCTTGAATTCAGACCAGCAATGCCTGTAGCTGTAATCTGTATTTAAGACATTTTTAGAATACAAGCAATCCCCTAATTAAAAACTCCCAATTTATTGACACCCTTACATATGAATGAGCTTCCATAATATTAAAATTCAAAACTCTGGTGTCCGTACATGCATTAATTCCTACAAATGTTAAAACTAGTTTCCTCTCTCTTTCTCTATCCACTTTTAGTAATTGTTCTTTCTATTCAGTCTTGTGTGCTTTTGATACCATTCACTACAACACTGCGAATGTATTGTTATCATAGAGTGACTTTGTGTATTTTCCGATTTCTAATCTGTAAAAATGCAACCTGTTCATTACTGTGAACAACCTGTGCAAGAAATGTGAGGTGTTGCATTTTGGGAAGTCTAACATGGGCAGGACCTACACAATGAATGGTAAGGCTCTGGATAGTGTTGTAGAGCAGAGGGATCTAGGAGTGCAGGTTCATGGTTCCTTGAAGGTGGAGTTGATCAAAAAGGCCTTGTGCACATTGGCCTTCATTAGTCAGAGTATTGAGTATAGAAGTTGGGAGGTCATGTTGCAGTTGTATACGATGTTGGTGAGGCTGCATTTAGAGTATTGTGTTCTGTTCTGGGCACCATGTTATAGGAAATAGATTGTCAAGCTGGAAAGGGTACAGTTAAGATTTACAAGGATGTTGCTGGGGCCAGAGGGTCTGAGCTATAGGGAGAGGTTGAGTAAACTGGGATTCTATTCCTTGGAGCGCAGGGGGATGAGGGGTGATCTTATAGAGGTGTATAAAATCATGAGAGGAATAGATCGGTTAGATGCACAGAGTCTCTTGCCCAGAGTGGGTGAATCGAGGACCAGAGGACATAGGTTTAAGTTGAAGGGGAAAAGATTCAATAGGAATCTGAGGGGTAACTTTTTCACACAAAGGATAGTGGGTGTATGGAACAAGCTGCCAGAGGAGGTAGTTGTGGCAGGGACTATCCAAACATTTAAGAAAGTTAGGCAGGTACATGGATAGGACAGGTTTGGAAAGATATGGACCAAAAGTGGGCAGTGTAACTGGGACATGTTGGCTGGAGTGGGCAAGTTGGGCTGAAGGCCTGTTTCCACACTGTATCACTCTATGACTACATAGATGGAGGATGGCAATAATGCTGGAGGGTAAAATAATTGGTTTATAATTATTGCCACATATACTGATTCAGAAAGGCTGATTCAGAGAGATAATAATCAGAAGTGAAATGCAATATTGTAGGTTAAATACAAGATGCAATAGTAATATAATGATCCAACCATATTAGTGTGATTTTACAAACATCATTTTGCACTACATTTTCAGCAGTAAAATAGATTTGTGTGTTGAGTAATATTGTGACCTTGAAAGCTGTCATATTCAACACTATAGGCACTCAATTAAAGTTGCATGGAACTGCATTTCTGTTGGATCTTAAAATCAATTTCTTCAGATTTTTCATGCAGTCAATCACACAGAAAAGAATGTGCAAACCATATCCCACACCATTAGTTCTGCATGTATTGATGAAAAACAAAAAAAAAGTTTGGATTTATTGTGTAGCATCCTAATCATGAGGCATGCAGCATCAATTTTCCTTATAGTTTAGTTTGTTTATTATTGTAAGATGTACTGAGGCAGTGAAAAGCTTGTTTTAATGTTATCCAGTCAAATCACACTATGCATAAGTACAAACTCCACACAGACAGTACCTCAGGTCACGATCACACCTGGGTCCCTGACAATGTGAGGCAGCAGCCCTACCAGCTGTGACACTGTGCTGAACTTTACTTCTTGGCACTGATCTCAGCAGTGGACAGCCTATGCCTGTTTTTAGTCTATCGTCCAGTCTTTCCTCCCTACACTGCACCTCTCCCTAATCAGAACATGCTATTCATTATTTCTTGTCATATTCAGCTTTCACTCTTTACTCGGGGAGAATTTTCTCCATGGAACCAGCACTAAAAAGAACATTAGTTTAACAGTTTCCTTCTAAGAATAAATCATTCTGCCATATAACCCAAGGCTGTGGGAGGTATTGTGGGGGTAAGCCTCCTTGATGCTCTGAAGAAGATTCGGCTGCAATGGAGCTGCTCCTTCAAACATGCCAACATGAAACAAGAAATGGACAATGAGAAAATTGCTTTAGGGAAACATTATTCTGCAGTTCATAAATTATTCAGAAGGAACTAATAGTCATTTTTAACCTTTACAATTATAGCCAAAAAAAAGCAAAAATCTAGCTTTCAGAAAACATCGCAACCTTTCACCAGGTATTTTAATATATAAGCTTCACAATCCTGTCAGTTCCCAGGGTAACCTGCACAAAAGACCATGAAATCTGTGGGTAGGGAGGGAAATCTCTTTCTTCAATACCAATTCCTTTTTCTCTGGTAAATTCCATGCTCAAAGCTGCACAGGAGCAATTTGTTTCCTCCTCTCCTCTTAATGCTCTTCACAGTTTATTATTTTGGGGTGCACAAAAGCCCCCTTCCTTTCTTTTATTCTTCATTCAACACCAATTTGCATGGTATCACAATCAGTGAAATCAGATGTAACCAATCCAAAATATGAACAACAGCAAACGCTCATTTTGGCAATTAGTCAGAACTGGAAGACCTCTGAATTCGTTTACCGAGTATAAATCTGTACTTACACTTAACCTGGTATTACAATGTGCAATCTGACTCGGAACAATGAATTTATTTACATACAAGTTTAAATTGTTAAATTAGCACAGGTTGTGTGTTACTTGCCCCAGGTAATTGGATTTGCTGTGCAGAAACTGCCTTTGACTTGCATTCAGTACTAGTATAGGATTTCCTCCATTGTTGACCATATAGAGCATGTCAATGAAGATATCTCCTTGAACTTGCATGTTGCTAGTGACCAAATTCCAGAATAGCACACAGACAGGAAAATATGTTTCCCTTATAATTAAAAACATGAACTAAAAAAAAGAAAACAATCATGACATTGAATGAATGAATGATTGAATGAATGAAAGGTTGAATAAATGTATGAATAAATGTATGGATGAATGAATGTTTATTGGCCAAGTATTCACATACAAGGAATTTGCCTTGATGCTCCACCCGCAAGTGACAACATGACGTATATTGACAGTGGATGATGAGGCCAATCTGGAACAAGCAGACTCTGCTGCATGGGGCACCAGTTGTTTGGCAAAGGAGGAATGTGCTCAGTTTGGTAGGTGTGAGATCTTTCTGGAATTTGCACGTGATGAAAATAGCATGCTGACCTCATGTAAAGTTGGAAGGTCATAGGAAATTCACTTCTCTAAAAGAGAAGCTGCTGAGATGCCCGATTAGCTCATTCCTAATGGCAAAGCACACCCATAACAGGTTGTTCCTCATAGTCTTTCAGAACAATAGATACTTGTTCTTTGGGCTGGCTATCTCGTGCTCATCTGTCTCGCTCAGGGTGACAATGGTAACATCAAGGTATCCGAGCCCACAGTTATTATAGCAGTGTACTCAGGCCCGGTGCTTTTTTTTGGTGTGGGGGGTCTATGAAGTCTTCGATGTACAAATTTCGAAGATTTATGCACAGAAGTGGAAAGCACCTGTGCATAAATTCTTTTAACACAAAGTACTTAATTTTAACATTTACCTACCACACACCGAGCAATCAACAATGGTCAATTCACCTACCAAATCGCACATCTTAGGATTGTAGGACAAAGTCCACGTGCTCACAGGGAGAACATGCAAACTACAGAGAGCACCCAAAGTGAGGATTGAATTTGGGGCCCTAGCACCGTGAGGCAGTGGCTCCATTACCTGCAGCACTGTGTTGCCCTGAACCTCGTGTTTCTGTCACTGCGGGTGGCCCATGTCCCAGTGAATATTTTCACATGTCCATTTTTATTCATTTGAGTGTTTTTCTTAAAGATTTTCTTAAATTGATGCTTGTCAAGGTTTCTAATCATTCAGCAATGTTCAATGACCACAGCAAATGACTGGTGTTCACTGTTGCGCTCCTTGAATCTGACAGCAAATTTGGGAGTTCAGCGCAGCATGTTTGAACCCATATATCAAAGTGGCTATCAGCAATTCAATGCAACTCTGCAGGGCATTTTCTGGTGGGAATATCAATAAGAAGTTAGACAGGGGAATACAAATTTGGGATAATTGCCATGTATCTTCAGAGATAATTTGACTGAAGATGCTGCACGAGTTCTAAAAAGGCTCAAGGTTTCCTTCCAGTTCATTTGATTGAAAATCAAATCACTTAAAAAAACATTTTTCCAAGACATCTAAAAAATTAGATTGATTTTGATGAAGAATTTTTGTTTGAAGGTGTTTTGATTTTCAAGTTTTTTAAATGTTTTAAAGTATGCATGAAAGCTTTTGTAAGTTTAAACTAGAAATGGTTCCAATTAACACTCGGGGCATGTCTCAGCTTGATTGATTTTATTCCAATATTTGGTAGGCTGTCTTGACAGCAGCACTTGATGTCACTTTCGTACATTACAATAAGAACAAATGATTTCGCAGTTTTTTTCTCTGCACATTCTTGAGAAGGGAGATCAACAGCAGTTTTCTCTTCTCATCATTCCTCACTAATTCAAACTTTGCACATGAACTGATTGATTGTAACATGAGATAAAGAAAGTAAATTGGGGAACCATGATAACACCAATTGGAGACATTTCGAGTCAAGACCCTGCTGGTCTGTCTGAAGAACAGATAGGGTCAGGTGAAGGGTCTCAGTCCGAAACGTCACCAATTCATGTTATTCAGAGATGCTACCCGACCTGATGAGTTACTCCAGAATGTTGTGCATGAGTGCAAATCCATCTGGTTGCTGCCTAAAAAATGTGAAGTGTATTTTTTTTTGGAATAGAAAGAATACATGCATGGCTAAAATGTGTACTGAAATACTGAGGGTGGCAATACATCAGGAAAACCATGAAAAGTTTAGTTCAGGCTGTTGTGTTGTAGAAGACCATCCACTAAAAAGGCACGAGTCTCACCCTTATGGGCCTGTCCCACTTAGACGATTAGGCACTGTAATTAAGACAGTTAAAGCACAGTGTACGGTATGTCCTTTAAAAGAGGGGGGGGAGAAGGATGGAGAAGGAGTGGAGACAACTTTTAAGAAGCTAGAGATAGACGGCTGTGAAGCTTGGCAGACATTAACATTACCGGTTGGTTATCCTTGATTCCGAAAACTACTGCTTACGTTTTTTTCCCAATGAAATTCACCGGTCAGCACCGACTACAGCCTACGAGAACCTACGAGAACCTTCGACTTCCTGGCAACCCACTAGGACCTCCTGGCGACCCACCTACGACACGAGAATTCTCGCTACTCTCCATGCTCTCCATACTCTTCATTCTGGTCGCCGCTAATTTTTCAATATGTTGAAAACTTTGCGGTGACCATAATGAGGCCGCGACTAGTTCCCAGAATGCGGGAACTCCTCGCGACCATGAAGGCAACCACCCACGAACATGTGACGACCGCAGTCTCCTGCAGTCGCCTAAAAAGTCGCCAAAGTGGGACAGGCCCATTAGGATGTCCCAAGATCATTGCCGCTAATGAAGGGTTGTGGCATTGTAATGTTAGAAGTGTTACATTATTATCATTATTATTATTCAAACAATTGTACAGATAAGTAAAACAATGACTCCAAATGCAAAAGGAAATAAAGCACAAGTATTTTGAAAATGTAATCATTCAGAACTTCTTGAAAGAACACATTTTACCCCTTGATCAAGGGCAGGGACCAGGGAAATTCATTAAATATTTAATAGCTTCAACAAGATAAATAACAATTACTTCTTTCAAACTTATAAAATGGATTTACTTCAAAGTAACAAGCATAAATCAGTCAGATGAAGGAGATTAACAAACCAGAATAATCTTTCATACATCATTAAATTAATACAAGTTTTAGAGCTTTTAAAATAAAACTGGTTTTGACTGGGAACGCCAAGCTGCTATGTTTACAAACTTCAGTCAGTCAAATGGTCTTTTTAAAACACTATTCCTCAAATCATGTCAGTTTTCTTTGCTCATAATTTACCTGCACATTGCCATATCCTACTTAAATGAAGCATTCAGATATTTCTTGGGTTTCTTGAAGGTTAATTATCTTTTAATACATAATCTTCATTATATTCATCCAACAGATGCTGAATAACTTCTGGTTTTACATCAACGTATATCTGCAGTAATTATATAAATCATGATCTTTCATTATTTGCCAGCACATCAACGGTACCTCTAACAAGTCGAGGCATCAAGATCAAACAGTACCCATGAAAGATTCTCTTTAATCTATTCAGTTTGCAGTTACAGCAAAATCAATCATTTTGATGAAGGATGCAATTTGGCATTAAAGGGTACCTGCTCTGCTATGTTTTTGTTAAATTTCTAGTGCAAGCAGTTCATCAGCCAGGATATAATCTTCAAACAGCATTCTTTGTCATGACTTGATTTGCATTCATTTTACTATCATATATATTAATGGGTGCAAAGTTGAGAATTTAATTTTTTTGTCCTCTCCCAGTCACACCCCTTGCTCATTCTCAAGTTTACAATTTTTTAAGCTTTGACTTTGAATCAGTTTCAGCATTGAAAGGCAAGGACATTCTGTAATTGCACCGATCAAAGATGAAACAAGATTCGGAGGTCCAAGACTTAGGAAATTGCATATTCTATTGTAACTCTAATCCTCTTTGTCAGCCTCCTTCCTTTCCAACTTCCCTTACTACATCTTCAGCACAACAGAGAACAGGAGTCACGAAAAGCTGGTGTAACAGACAGCATTTCTGGAGAGAAGGAATGGGTGATATTTCGGGTTGAGATCCTTCTTCAGATGCAGCCTGTCCCGCTGAGTTACTCCAACTTTTTGTGTCTATCTTCAATTTAAACCAGCATCTGCAGTTCCTTCCAACACATTGTCCTGTAGCAAAACCCACTTACAACAATTTTGCAATTCTGCCATTTTTTTCTATGTTCCTAAATAACGTGTCAATGCTTCCAAAATGTCAGTGGTTAATCACCTGAGGTCGTCTTGCCATTGAGGCCTCACCACATGTTGAAGACTCTTCCCTGTTAGCTCATGTGTCAGACGATGTAGCTCTTCCCTGTTGCTGAAGGTCAACTCGATTATCTCCCCGTATCTGTTCAGGTAAGTATGCGTGGGGAAGGAGATAGGATGTTGGACTAAATCCAGTTTGATTCTTTGGAGAACAAATGGCCAGCAAGATAAATTGATGAGGGGCATGAACAATGTTGTCATTTTGTTGATCAAAAATGTTACTCTTGCTCTTGAAACAATTTTAATTTGTGTTCACAAGAACATCTTCCTTTCTATACCCCAAGAGTAGTTATCCAATGCAATCAGTAATGTGAGATTAATGTAATCCACAAGAAAACCTATAAAATGCCACATCCATTAGCAGTTCACAAAGAAACCCCAGATGGGAAAAATAAATGACATTGCTTTGTACCAATGAACTATCGTTTTTTTAATGCTCAAAGTCCGCATTACATGATGTTTAGTTGCTCTGCTGTATCAGTGAAGTAGTATATGTTTGTTTTTTTTTAAAAACAGGAATACAAAGCTTTAGTTTTTGTTATTCAGTGGAAGAATTACATCTGCAGCCAAGCAGAATTTATTTTTCCTTGGCAGAAACGCCTCACGAAATCAAGTGCTGTAACATATTTTACGTGGATTGTTAAACTAATGTATCAGCATCAAATAGAACCGATCTAGACAACAGGTTCATAATATAAATACCTTTACAACATCATAACTGTCTTCAAAGATTCAACAGTAGAGTGATATTCAATGATTACTAATATCTACATACTCAGTAAATCAGCAGCATCTGTGGATAGTTAAGTTTATTATTGTCACGTATACCGAGATACAGGTGCACAACCTTTTATCCGGTGTTCCGGAAACCGAAAAACTCCGAAAACCGGCTATTTTTTCCAGGATGTCGTCTACACACCAAAGCTCGCGTTTGGCGCCAAACTTGACCCAAAACGACCCACGGTCAACCCAGGTCTGTACTACTGTAGCGGCTGCCTCCTCCTCGGAGACCGGGGAGACACTTAAACATCTGTAAATCATTGCTTAAATGTTAGTCAGTTAGTTTGGAGGGCTTTTATGTGAAGGGGGGGTTGAAGGGGTAAACTTTAATTCTTAGTCCCCTACCTGGTCGGAGAGACGGGGAGCGGTCAATGCCTTACCGGGTCGCCGTGCAGTAAGCTCCGCAGCGCTGTGGCCGCTGGGGCTGCGGGCGGCGCCGGTTGTAGCTCCGACCCCGGCAACTCTACCCCTGGCTGCGAGGCTATCCAGATCCACCGCCCACCGCGGCTGGACGCCCCCCACCCCAGCTCCGCAAATGTTGGGAGTCGGCGGCGTCGCAGCGCTGGGATACCAGCGGGAAGCGGGCAATGCCTTACCGGGTCGCTGTGCGGTAAGCTCCAGGGCGCGGAGGCCGCCTTCTCGCAACATTCGCGGAGCTGGGGTGGGGGGCGTCCGACCGCGGGCAACGCTGGATTTGGAGCGCCTCGCAGCCAGGGGTAGAGTTGCCGGGGTCGGAGCTACAACCGGCGCCGCCCGCGGCCGGACGGAGCCCCCAGCTCCGCGATGTTGGGAATCGCCGACCAGGTAGGGGACTAAGAATTAAAGTTTCCCCCTTCACCCACCCGCCCCACCACATAAAATCCCTCCAAACTAACTGACTAACATTTATGCAATGATTTACAATGATTCCCTGGTCTCCGGGGAGGAGGCAGTCGCTCCAGACTTTTCAAGCCGCCCGCGCTACCTACCTAATCTACGCTAAAAATCTTCCATTCGGAAATCCGAAAATGTCCGAAATCCGACAAGTGTCTGGTCCCAAGGCTTTCGGATAAAAGGTTGTGCACCTGTACAATGAAAATTTTGGGTTGCATGCTATCCAGTCAGTGAAAAGACTATACATGATCGAGCCGTCCACAGATACAGGATCATTGACTTCACAACTTGGAAAAGAGACAAACAAATCTTATTGGAGAGGACAGAGCTTCTTGCAAGTGGGCATTCTTGGACAGATCTAGCCATCGTTAATTGAAATGTAATTGAGAAATACAAAATGTAGATACGGATAATCTGAAAAGTTAACCTCCATTCTTTTTCTGCAGATGTTGCTCAACTTGCTGAGTATTTTCAGCAGTTGCTATTTTCAGCTTATTTTGCTCTGATTATTAAATAATTTAAAATAAAGGAAGGTTATGAAATCTATTTTGATCACAGTTAAGTACTGGTAGTCTAACAATGAAAATGAGCTGCAACCATGTTATGCTGTGTCACTGTTAAGTCTTAATTGCGACAACTATTTCAGAATTGCAGGCAAATCCATCAGAATCAGAGCATCTGAAGCAGGGTCTCGACCCGAAACGTCAAGAGCATAGAAGGGAAGAGATTTGAACTGTATTTCGCCTTCCATCACAGTGAGGAATGTGGAGGAGTCACTGTGGTGGATGTTTATGTTAAAATGTATTTCGTGTGCTCCGTTGCTTTTTATTTGTATGACTGACTTGGCAAATGAAATTCCTCGTACGTTGCAAAACATACATGGCTAATAAAGTATTATTGTGGTTGTGACTGTGATTGATTGATTATGAATTCTTCTTTCCAGAGATGCTGCCTCTGCCCTGCTGAGTTACTCCAGCATTTTGTGTCTATCTTTGATATAAACCAGTACCTGGAGTTCTTTCTTACACATCAGGATCACAATTAGTTTTAACCTGGCCAATACTGTGTTCAACAAACTGCTCAATGACATAGTTGAATTTGAAAAACTTGTGCCATTTTCCTTCGCATTAATTCCATCATACATTTCCATATGTTAAGTTCTACACTGTATTTTTTTAAATATTCATGTTGATATTACAAGAAAGCTGTTTGCATATCTGTATTTATTGCTATTCATTGCATATTGAATGCAAGCCTAAAAAAGGATATAGCCACTTGTTTTAATTTAGTAAAATGTGCATGCTGTGCTAACCTTTGAATAACAAAAGAAAACAACTTTGAATAAACCATAAACTAATTTAGAAATGTTCAGTATACAAGGCTATAATCAAGAGCAACTGCCTATGGCCAGAGGCTGTCCATACATGGTAAATAAAGGTAATAATAATAAAGGTATTAGATAAGTTGAAATGAATGAAGTGCACTTCAGTATTTGGTCTGAACTAATCATTTGTGAGCCAGTGAATACTTTTGGATAAACATGCAGGTTGACATCATGACAATGTGTGTTGCTGAGATGCAGAATCTGAGTAAGGAAAATAGTAAAATATAAATCTTTGTGATATTCTGGTGAGTGCAGGAGGCAAAGCCTATACTATTATTATCAGGTTGATTAATTTAATGCATGACAATCACTGGTCCAAGGTAAAACAATGGAGAAACTAGGCAAGTTATGTAGCATCAGTGAATGGAAGGAGGGACGGAACAGAGACATTTTTGGTCAGGACCTTTCTGCACTGGTCTGGGCAGAGTCTAAAGAAGGATCCTAACCCAAAACATTACAGTCCATTCCACCCACAGATGCTGCCGGACCTATTTGAGTTCCTCCAGCACTGTGTTTTGCTCAAGATTCCAGAATCTGCAGCTTATAGATCACTGGTCATAGATAGTTTTTGAGCTGTTGATAGTGAACACTTTTAATAGTTCATTATCAACATTATCTATTAAATGGTTTAGTAATTCATTGTCACAATATAAAGCAATTGCCTAAGAACAGCAAAAGCCCAACCCCAGAATTACATGCCATGGTGAAAAATATGGCCCATTTTCCTCTCGACTTTTCTTATCCATGTACCTATCCATGTCTCTTAAATGCTTACATTGAACCTGAATTGATCTTTTTTTCTGACAAAGTTTACGAAACTGCAAATTTTACATCAGTGCCAAAAGTAGATTAGCAGTAAGGCAGCAGTGAGATCACTTAACATGACTGGGTGTCAAAGAAACATAGAGCTTAACATCTTAATTGTATGTACTTATGACAAGAGGACGGACATGAATGAGAAAAAGGATCAAGAATAAATCTTCAGGATAATTGTGTAGGTAATGGTGTGAAAACAAGATTCAAAGTTAATAATGATTGAGATTTTCAGACTTTAAATAATTGAAAATAAACCAAGCGAAACAAAAGAAGAGATGTATTGATATGGACAGTGCGACCTATCACCTCAGAGGCTATAAGGTGTTGAGGGGGAATAATGTTCCATGGTCAGTGACACAAAGGTTCACACTGAAGTTATTGGATTGAATTGACCAAGGAACACGAGGAGTAGTCCCTTGCAAGCTCCAATAATGGATGATTAAATCAAAAGTCTGCCAATTTTTAAAAAATCTTCACATTTGAATTTGATGAAGCAGATTAGAACTATAACTAGTCGGGAGAAGCATTTGCTGTGCACAAGAGTACCGTAAAAGTGCAAACGTCAGAATGGTAGAACAAATTTATGATTGCAGTGGTATTGTATGGAAAACTCGTCTTAAAGCATATGCAGCTAGGAAATAGTAGGACATCTTCCACTTTGTTGGATTTTGATTTTCCAATGAAATTCTAAAATTGTCCTATTTCTTGACTTGGTAGCAGTTTACTTTTGTTGGTTTACTGAAAGTAACCACGCAGGTACAGCAGGCAGTGAAGAAAGCCTTCATAACAAAAGGAGTTGAGTATATGAGCAAAGAGGTCCTTCAGCAGTTGTACAGGGCCCTGGTGAGACCACACCTGGAGTATTGTGTGCAGTTTTGGTCTCCAAATTTGAGGAAGGACATTCGTGCTATTGAGGGAATGCAGCGTAGGTTCACGAGGTTAATTCCCGGGATGGCTGGACTGTCATATGTTGAAAGAATGGAGCGACTGGGCTTGTATACACTGGAATGTAGAAGGATGAGAGGGCATCTGATTGAAACATAAGATTATTAAGGGATTGGACACACTAGAGGCAGGAAACATGCTCCCAATGTTGGGAGAGTGCAGAACCATGGGGCACAGTTTAAAAATAAGGGGTGGGCCATTTAGAACGAAGATGAGGAAAAACCTTTTCACCCAGGGAGTTGTGAATCTGTGGAATTCTCTGCCTCAGAAGGCAGTGGAGGCCGATTCTCTGGATGCTTTCAAGAGAGAGTTAGATAGAGCTCTTAAAGATAGCGGAGTCAAGGGATATGGGGTGAAGGCAGGAACGGGGTACTGATTGTGGATGATCAGCCATGATCATAGTGAATGGCGGTGCTGGCTCGAAGGGCCGAATGGCCTACTCCTGTACCTATGGTCTATTGTCTATAAATATAAAAATAACATTTCCTTCAAAGTTTGGATAGTATTCCTGCATATATGCCCATATCTGCAGAAAGGCTTTGAGAATGTTTCAAAATCTGCTAAGATCATTCTCGCCGCAAGCAATAGCTAACAATGCTATGCCAAGACCATCTTTCTGGTCTTTCATCATATCTTATAGCTCTGTTCCCTGTTGCTCTTCGCTTACATGCTCTCCACAGTTTGTATTCTATATATAACAGTAATCAAAACTGAAAACCTACCTTCCAAAGGCATTCCAACAAGCACACTATTTGGATTCATATGGATGAACATAATTCAAGGTAGACACAAAATGCTGGAGTAACTCAGCGGGACAGGCAGCATCTCTGGAGAGATGGAATGGGTGACCTTCGATTTAAACCAGCATCTGCAGTTCTTTCCTACTCATTCTTCAAGGTAAATGCCGAATTTTTTTTTCAGCACGTACTGTAGATTTATATAATGGTCTTGCTATAAGTTTTTGGAGTGTTGCTTGCAGCTGATTTACTATTGTTCTTGGTGCACTTTCTCAACTTACTTATCAACTCTCCAGTAACAAGTTAATTTTCTTTCCAGGCACATAACATTTCATATGCACACAAGAATGGTACTTAAAAAAAAATCCAAATCCAACCCAAATCTGACAAATTGTAAATTGCATTTTTCTGTTCTTCCAATTTTAACAAGTGTGTATATTGGACTTAGATAAGTAAGCACTTAATCGACAGGATCTGGATGTCAATTCCTGAAACACTACACAAGTTTATTTTAACAGCTCTCACTGCTAAGCCTGTTTTTTCATATAAGGTGATAAACTGGTCTTCATCATTTTACAATTAATTATTTAATTCATATTATCAAATAACTCATTGCTCATTTTGAGAAAGAGTACAATGAATTGTTTGACCCGAGTATTTCTAGTATGGATTTATTTCACATTTACAACATTTTGTTTTATTGAGGCATTTTAATGAGGATATGAAAATGAAGAGAATTTTGTGTATCCACGCAGCAGGCAAATAAAATGGGGAATATCAAATGTTCAAGAATTGATGATAAATCTATTTGTTCCGAGTTCTTACATTCACTGCCACATTTAAATGTTGCAGAGGACTATCAAAGTTACAACAAAGTGTGAACAGTCAAAGGTGCCCAATTTAGAGTATTTTCGGCATCCGTGCTTGATGGTAATGATTTCAATCAAATAAATGCTATTTTCTTTAAAAATAGGAGCATTTTTGAAACTGCACCTACATTTCATCATGTACAATAATTAAGTAAACCACCAAAACATCATCATTTTTCTCCGTATATATTGTATGTGTTATTGGTATCATGGCCCACTTTAGAAACTCCAGCGCAAACATTTATTCTGACATTTCAGTACAACAACTAAAAGATATTAGTACTGTCAAAGGTGTCATTTTTCAAACAGATTGTTAAACGTGGCCTCATCTGTTACCTCAGGTGGATGTAAAATACTCCATGGCACCATTTCAGAGAACAGCGGGAGGATTATTTCTGGTATCTCTCAATAAACTGATTATTTGGTTGTTCTCATACTGTTTGTGGGAGCTTGCTATTCACAATTTGCTGCAACATTTCATAGAGTTAACAGTGAATGTCCTTCAAAAATAGTGAATTGACTGCTACATATATCCAGGATAACTTGCAGTTACAGAAAGTCATTCAATATATATTGAATGTCAGAGTGAACTTAATGTAAGAAACAGTATCAGGAGTACCCAATTGAGCTCCTGGTGCCTACTTTGCCAAGAAGACACGACAAATTCCTTGTATGTGAATACTTGGCCAATAAACTTATTCATAAACTTACTTCATTCATTCAGATCTTTTAGTTCAGAACTACGTTCCTGCACTAACCCCAAGTCCACCCCTTTTCTTATTATTTAAAAATCTATTGATTTTCAAAATGAATACTACTTACACCTGCAAACTCTCTTCGGTAGTGAATTACAATAATATACTATTTTGTAGAATGAAAAAATTCATCTTATACTAGCAATAAATGGCTCACCATTTATTTTGGAACTTAAATCCCTGGTTCTCAACACCTCACTGAGAAAACCATCTAAAAACCTGCACGATCAAAACTTAATAATTCAACTAAAGTGCACTTTATTTTATTTTATTTACATATTTTACATCTACAGTAATAATTTTAAATGAAAATGCATCTTTCTAAAGATCCATATAACACGTGAAAATAATTTATCAAGGTTCCAACCTGTCAACCAACATAAAACCTTTATGTTTTGATGTTAATTTATGTTGCAAATTGCATCTGTGTGGCGCCAGTAATGGCTGCCTCGCCAACAATCTGTCTGACCCTTCCTTCTCTGTTGTTTTATAGTATGTGTTAAATGTATGTTTTAGTGTTCTGTAGCTGGTTTTATGTAGCGGGTGGTGAGGGAGGGGGTTGGAGGAAACTTTAAAAAAATCTCTTACCATCATGGAGATACAATTTATTTTCCATATCGTATCTCTGTCCACACTGCGGCTTAACATCGTGGAGTTGGCGACCTTTGCTGGAGACCGACCTCTGAGCTCCAACCACGGGAGCCTGCGGACTTTACCATCATGGAGCTCGCGGTCTATGGTTAGAGACTGACTTTGGGAGCTCCAACCGCAGAAGCTTCTACCGTCCCGACGTGGGAGCTTCGATCGTCCCAACGCGGGAGCATCGATCGATGAGGGGGCTTCGATCACCGGCTATGGGAGCTTCGATCGCCCCAACGGATAATTCGACTGCCCCAACCGCGGGAAAAAAATGAGGGAACAAGATTAGACTTTATTGCCTTCCATCACAGTGAGGAATGTGGGGAATCTGCTGTGGTGGACGTTTATGTTAACTTTTATGGAGTTGTGCGTCTTGTTGCTTTTTTTTGTATGGCTGTATGGCAATATGAATATCACTGTACCATAATTGGTGCACGTGACAATAAAAGACCTTTGAAACCTTTGAAGTTGTTTTAGAGAATTCTCTTGATCCCGGTATCTGATTTTTCTTAGTTCTTTAATTAATTGCTTTATTTCAACGACATACTCCGTAGCAAGCTAATATGAAGGATGGAGATTAATAATTGTTCAGACGAAGTGGTCTTCACCTGAGATGTAATCATTTATATTCCCAGATGCTGCCTAATTTGGCCATTTGGTGCAAAACATTATATTTCCAAAGATTTTTGAAATACAAACAGAAATTTTGATCCCCTATAATCTACAATTTATTCTGTTATCTTGAAAAACACACTGTGGACAGAAAACAAAGGTGTGGAAATATGTCTGAGGCTGATTTCAAGTGTGCAGCCATAAACCGCTCAAGGATAACGTTTAATGCAATTTTATGCTTTTCCCACACATGTGGGGTCACTCTAACGTAAATTTCAAGTATTATTGGAGTTTAATAATATGAAGCTTGATAGAAAGCATTCTTCTGGCTTCCACCAAAAGGGAAATTATAACAATAATTGAAATACAGATTCTGTAAAAGTATCAAAAAAGTGAAAAATCTAATCTAATATAGTCAGACACCCGTTTAAAAAAAACATCTATTGATATGTACACAAATATCTGGAAGTTCTGGATTCATTGTAAATTTATTTGGCTCATTTATTTGTCACCTGGCAGTGGCAGCACTCACAACAGAAATACACATCACCTGCTAATAACCAATTAATGCAAGTAAATTAGTAATTATGTACCTCAGCCTCACCTGCTATGATTGAACACCTTTCATCTCAGGAAACCCCAGAAGAGAAACAGCATGTTGGAGCAAACAGGTAAACTGAATGTTTGAGATAGAATCTCAAAATATTGATCAACAGAAGCAGCCCTTGCAAACAACTAAAATGCAATTTTCCCTTCTCTTGGTTTCTTCCAAATCATTGTTTGGCTCACAGTACCTCTGATAAGTTGCCTGGTGGCCATTATGTGGCACAAAGAGAAATGTTCAAGATGATGCCCTGAAGTCTTTGCTCTTCCATCGCAAAAATGTCTGAAGCCAGTCTGAAGAAGGGTCTTGACCCAAAACGTCACCCATTCCTTCTCTCCAGAGATGCTGCCTGCCCTGCTGAGTTACTCCAGCATTTTGTCTACCTTTGATTTAAACCAGCATCTGCAGTTCTATCCTACACAAAAATGGCTGATTTGCGAGACATTGATAGCACTGTCAGAAATGCTGTTGTTTCAATCAGATGTTAACCAAAACCAAGAGTTTCATTGGTTTTTATATTTTTCTCGAGTCCTATCCAACCAAAGCTAAACTCTGCCAATGCCATGAGCTGTATGCTTCAATATACACCATAAGAAATTGATTCATGATCCTTTTTAATGTATTGTATGAATTTTACTGTATAAAGTGTTATTGCATTATTTCCCCAATTTTCTGGCATAGGTAACATACTTTAAATTTAATTATGCTTTACTGGGAAGGATAGGAAAAGAACTGGGAACCAAGAGTTGCTGCAGTGGAATGCACAAAAGAAGCCAGAATAATAGAAGCAAAAAAGTACATTTTTAAAAGAGTGAAATAGTCAGAATGGTCAGAAAAAAGTGACAAATAGAAATTACCTTTCCATCATACAATGTGAGGCTCAACGCAACACTCAAGTACAATAATAATTTACTGGCGTCAATGCCACCTTGCACTTCGGAAATATGTCAAAATTTCACTATTTGTTCATACAGCAGTAATAAAACAATGGCAGGTGACATCGCAATGAATTTTTTTCCAGGAATAAGCAATCTTTTCAGAACGCTCAAATTAAATAGTTTGGGGAATGCTCCACTTTGGAGGTTGCACATCTCAATTAAATGATTTAAGCAATGGGAAATTACCTAGCAGTGCCAATAACTTGCACTCTTACATAAATGGGAAAATATTTCAAAGGTTGGTTCTCCTGAAATTCAAATAGAGAGAAACTTTGCAACTACATCATTAAGGATACAGTCATTTTAATCAACATTATTATGAGCTGAAACCAATATAATTACTATGATGAGAAATTCACACCAACTTGGCACTAAACTTAGATAATATTTGGTGAATGCAAAAAGAGGAAGATTCAAATGGTCAAATTGTTTTCTAAATATAAAACTTACAACAAAGGGCTATAATGAAAACTGTGCTTGATTTTTCCAATAATAAAAGATGATTTAACAAGTAATGTACCCATTATGTTGTTTATCACCATAGTTCCATGAGACTTATTGTGTGCATTTGTCATGTTCCAAATGTTTCAATAAGCTACTGAATGGCTGTAAGGAACCAAATCCAAGATATCCACCACAGCACAAGGTAAAAAGTGATAGGAGAAGAATTAGGCCATTCGGTCCATCAAGTCTACACCACCATTGAATCATGGCTGACCGAACCCCATTCTCTTGCCTTCTCCCTATAACCCCTGACACCCGTACTAATCAAGGTACAGCTATGCAGCTTTGTTCATGTAGGGCAGGACTTGGCACTACAACAGCAATATAGTTGTGCAGTATATTAAATAACAGCGTACAATTGCACCAGTTATTGAAACAAGAATATGTCAAATAAACATTTTTCAGTCAAAACAAATGTATTTGTTGTGGTGAATTCCAAATGTACCAGCATATCACATTCTGCCATATAGGTACAAGCCATTCTATGTAATTGTTTTTAGGAATCAATTGACCATGCATAATTTTAACAGCATACAGATAATGTAAATAAAAAGGGCTGACCAAATAAATAAAGTGTTTAGTCGACATCAAGTGACTTTTAAATATCTAAAGTGGAAACTGCAAATGTTAACATTTTGAGGAGGAAGAGCCTGTTTCAGTGCCATATCTGGTTATAAAATAATATTTTTGCCCAACTTCACAACAGAAAAATGGTTCCCCTTCAAGAATTAGAATACAGCAGTGGGTGGTAAAATTATTCACAAAACAAAGTGCTAGACTTGGGGATGATGAAGAATAAGGTGGGGTGGCCCCTGGGTGGTTAGCCACTCGTGGTGTGAACCCTCAGCTCTAGGAGTTGGGTCAGGTGACTTGGTTTGGCGGGTAGAGTGGGTCATGGGGCTCCCCCGGAGTATATATTGGGTTGGAAACGCCTGTGCCCCTTGTTGTGGTTTTGGGAGCTGTACTGTGTATTACTAATAAATAATAATTTGCTTGACAACTCGTATCCCGCTTCAAAGGAATATTTTTATCCTGGTCAAATGGTATAAAAATGGTGCTCAAATAGAGGGAACCTGCAGTGTTTTTCCCCATATACCCGCTGCCTTTGGCCCACTTTAGGGAGCAGGTCATGTGTTTGAGAGATGGTGTTGAGAAGCGTGGGTGTGCAACTGCTGTACCTTTTTTAGATGTACATGCAGTTGCTGCTGTGCATCAACAATGGAAGGTATGAATGTTTAGGATGTGTTACTTTGTCCTGCATGATGACAAGTCTCTTCAGAGTTGTCTTGCTCCAGTTAATGGAATTGACTGTGCTAAGTCAGTGAACATTTTGTTTGAGGGACTGCCACTGAAATTGTAAATAGTGTATGAGGTAAAACACAGCGTCTCTACTAAAATGGGTTTCACAGAAGCAGCTGCACTTTGCTTTTGTCAGGCATTCTGAGAGCAAATGAAATTAGATTGCTCTCAGAATGCAATCTTGAGAAAGAAATATTCAATGTGAAGAAAGTTGGTAAAAGATGAGATGATCAGGGATATGTAGGAGTTTGATCACTGATGGAGCTGGACAAGATTATTGTTTGTGAAGGTGTGTTGGGAGTTGAAAATGGTGAGGCCTTTTGTTGTTATGGTCTCTCAAACTGGTATGAAGTTTACTGATGCAGGCCTCGAGTGCTGTGAAGAGTTTCTTCAAAAAAGAGTGGTCCATGCCAACCCTGGGCCATACTTGTGTGATCCAAATTCCAATAAATAACATTGGAAGATGTGAGGTTATCCATTTTGGTGGCAAGAACAAGAAGGCAGATTATTATCTGAATGGTGTCAGATTAGGAAAAGAGGAGGTGCAACGAGACCTAGGTGTCCTTGTACATCAGTCACTGAAAGTAGGCATGCAGGTACAGCAGGCAGTGAAGAAAGCTAATGGCATGTTGGCCTTCGTAGTGAGAGGATTTGAGTGTAGGAGCAAGGAGGTCCAACTGCAGTTGTACAGGGCTCTGGTGAGACCGCACCTGGAATATTATGTGCAGTTTTGATCTCCTAATTTGAGGAAGGACATTCTTGCTATTGAGGGAGTGCAGCGTAGGTTAACCAGGTTAATTCCCGGGATGGAGGGACTGACATATGATGAAAGAAAGGATTGACTGGGCTTATATTCACTGGAATTTAGAAGGATAAGAGGGGATCTTATAGAAATATATAAAAATCTTAAGGGATTGGACAGGCTAGTTGCAGGAATAATGTTACGGATGTTGGGGGAGTTAGATATAGCTCTTGGTGCTAACAGAATCAAGGGATATGGTGAGAAAGCAGGAACAGGGTACAGATTCTGGATGATCAGCCATGATTATATTGAATGGCGGTACTGGCTCAAAGGGCCGAATGGCCTACTCCTGCACCTATTTTCTATGTTTCTATTGGATGCCACTGTGCATGTCCACGCGCATATAACTGTTGGTAATTAGACATACTGAGACCCCAGAAGAAAAAACAGAAACTTGTGCAACTTCCAGCAGATGTTTATTTACTTTAAAATTGAACCATGTAACACAAAATTGTGGTACCAAGCATTTCACTCTCTTGACATTTGTTTCTATTTGGCAAAGAATAACTGCAGGTCAAATATATATAATTAGAAAACTTTCAGAACTCCGTGCAGTGTAGCTAAAAGCTTACAACAACCACAATTTCCTCTGGTATTAATAGAATAGTTTCTTTATTGTCATTGTAACATGAACCATGTTCAACAAAATTTAAAAATGTCAGCCAGTCAGTACACCATTCAAACATTTCTAAAAGCTAACGATACATACAAGGTAAAATATTAAAAAAAGATAAACAACTAAAATAAATACCATGAAAATAGCACGCATACACACCCAACCCTACATCCTTCTGTCGATTTCACAGTGTACCACAGTCCCTTAGTATGTATCGCCCCTGCGTTCCTTGGCGGCTACATTTAGTGTCTTTATAGCAGTGGGGTAAAAACTGTTTTTAAGTCTGTTTGTCCTTGTCCTTGTAGATCTGTACCGTCTGCCTGACGGCAACAGTTCAAACAGGGCGTGTCCGGGGTGGGAAATGTCCTTTGTAATACTCTGGGATTTTTTGATGCAGCGGGAACTGTGTAAGTCCTCCAAGGTAAGGAGAGGGCAGCCGACAATCCTCTGGGCGTTGTCAATGGCCCTCTGGAGCGCTTTCCTCTGAGCCGCTGTGCAGCTGGTGTACCATACGCATACACAGTATGTTAGGATGCTCTCAATGGAGCACCGACCGATAAAGGGACAGCAGCAGTCTCAGAGTGATGTTATTCTTCCTGAGCACCCTCTCCACACAGTCTCCTCTGATAGCTAATGGTACCATGTCCGTTTTATTCTTCCTGAAGTCTATTATTATTTCCTTTGTCTTTAAGGTGTTGAGGAGCAGGTTATTTTCTCCACACCACACTGTCAGCTGCTCCGCCTCATCCCGGTAGGCGTACTTGTCCCCCCCGGAGATGAGTCAAACCATCGTAGTGTCATCCACAAATTTGACAATGGTGTTGCTGTGGTGGGCGGGGGTATAATATATCCTACATTAAAACGAAGCTCAAACACCAGTGTATTAACGGGCATCACGAGTTACGGGGAGAACACAGGAGAATGGGGTTAGGGGGGAGGTGGATCACCCATGATTGAATGACGTAGTAGACTCGATGGGTCGAGTGGCCTAATTCTGCCATTTTATACATTGAGCAATGTATATGAAATAACAAGGCACTAAGCCTTAGCACTAAGCACTCAGCACAAGTTTAATTGACTGAACAAGTTATAATTTGTATTATAGACATTATAGAATGACTGCATCACCCAGCCAAATGACAAAATAAATAAAAATTCAATTGCAAAATTTAATCTTAAACAAATCTGACATAACCGTAGAAAATGCAGGAAATACTCAGAAGCTAGGGCCAGGGTTGCAAAGGCATTCTCAAATGTCTGTAGTCATCTAGTCAACAAATTAGTGATGGGAGTTAGAAAAAAATATAATAAAACTGTAAAATATAAGTCAGAGCTATTATTAGAATCCGACACCCTAAACAGGAAAGTTGGAACTGCTCGGTGAACCAGGCTGTGCATATTGTGTGGAAAACAGTTAATATCATCGAAGGATAACCTTGCTGCAGAGCTGTGCAGTTCCAATACAAACAATAAAAGCAAGATATCTAGAATTGTGGAACTTGAGAGACACCCAAGGGCCACAACTTGCATGAATTGAAGATGCTGTCCTTCAAATTTACACTTGGCATTTTGGAACAATGTACTCCATGCCCAATTTAAGAGAGAGCTAGATAGGGCTCTTAAAAATAGCGGAGTCAGGGGATATGGGGAGAAGGCAGGAACGGGGTACTGATTGGGGATGATCAGCCATGATCACATTGAATGGCAGTGCTGGCTCGAAGGGCTGAATGGCCTACTCCTGCACCTATTGTCTATTTAACAATTTTAGAAAATTAGTTTTTTTCCATTGGAATCGGAACTTGCTACTCTCAAGAAAAATAAAGATTTTCTGATCTGATGGGCATTTCCAGCATTCTTCCTTCAGATTTCAGCAATGCCTCCCTCCTGGATTTGGCCATGTTAAGATGTCCTCTTCTTTGTTTTTTTGCTCTTCAACTGCCCTCACTAATCTCTGAACCAGGCAGATTGGTAAACATTGGGATCGCCGAGGCAAACTGTGGCATCTATCCCTTCATTGTCACATAGCCACACCCTTCTCACTCCCTGTTAAAACAAAATTGTTTAATTTTCCAATTCTAAGAGGCTTTGACCTGTAGCGTTAACTCTGTTCTCATTGACAGAGCGGATGAATGCTTTCAGTTTTAACTTCAGGTTTCTACCAAATCAGGATTATCAACTTTGGACAAACATTTCATCGCCCAGGGGCATTTCAAGGCATTTTGAGCACCAATGAGGGACACAAGCACAGGGAAATCAAGTAAATTCTGAAGCTTTTGAAATTTTCACAGAGAGAATACAAAAATCCTAAGTATTAAAACGGAGGAACTGAGGGATCAAGAGTCCAGGGTTACTCTCGCATGATGTGAAACACCCATTAATAAACTGCACAAAGTAGCAACTGGTATTGATCAGATAAAATAAAAATATTTACCTGAGGGCCACTTAATCATAGATACTGCAGCTTGGGCTTTTAGAGAAACTGTCTTTATTGGTGCTTATACCCCACTCCCCATGAGGGCAAGTAGCACATGTAAGGTTGTTTCAGCCAGAGATACTGATTACCTTATTGTGAGTTCTAGCATTAAGTTAAATTTCACAGTAACCAACCTTTTCATCCAAGCATTCAAAAGGACAGAGGACAAAATACAAATGCAGTAACTTTAAATTTATGGCGCGTTATTCAAAGCGCAACATGATATTACTTTTACATGATATTATGTTTTTACCTTCTCCCCCAAAATCCACAAACCCGGCTCTCCCGGCAGACCCATTGTCTCTGCCTGTTCGTGCCCCACCGAACTCATCTCCACATACCTTGACTTCATACTATCCCCCTTGGTCAAATCCCTTTCCACCTATGTTCTAGACACCTCAGACACTCTCCGCCGCCTCCACGCATTCCACTCTCTAACCTACCTGAACTCCCGGTGGCTCAGCACTTCAACTCCCCCTCCCATTCCCAATCCGACCTCTCTGTCCTGGGTCTACTCCATTGCCAGAGTGAGCAACACCGGAAATTGGAGGAACAGCACCTCATATTCCGCCTGGGTAGCTTGCGTCCTGATGGCATGAACGTTGAATTCTCCCAAATTTGCTAGCCCTTGCTGTCTCCTCCCCTTCCTTAACCCTCGAGCTGTCTCCTCCCATCCCCCCGCCCTCAGGCTCCTCCTTCTCCCTTTTTCCTTCCTTCTCCCCCTCACCCCCCATCAGTCTAAAGAAGGGTTTCGGCCCGAAACGTCGCCTATTTCCTTCGCTCCATAGATGCTACTGCACCCGCTGAGTTTCTCCAGCAATTTTGTGTACCTATGATATTACTACATATATGCAGATCACCCAGTAGGCGAGAGACCTTTCCTTTTAAAATTTATTTCTTAACATTAAAGTATCTTTGCAAACTGTGGCTGTGAAACATGCAGAATGTAAACCATCAGTTTGTCTGGAATTTTTCTCTCTATTGTTTTAGCAAAGTTATTAACCTAATTAATTTTAAAAATATTACAAGCTCTGGAAAAAAAGGTAAAGAGAGAAATTGCAATCAAACACATTGAGACTTCATCCATTGTATTTTCAGGGATTGTGTTTCTACAAATAACTGAGGTTTCCTAAACACAAATGAGGCAATCTCAACATTCTACTTTCTTCGGCAGAATACCCTGGAGAACTTATAACCAGCTGCAAAATTGTTTATATTGGTTTTCTGCAGTATTTGGTATAATGCAGGATTTTGATGGCCCAACAGCCCAAGATAATTCCAATAGTAAAATTCCATTCAAAATGCACAGTCAGTTTGAGGTTCATCACACTATTGTCTGATATGGATGCTAATATTCACCTGAATTAACATATACTCAGAATTATTACTGACAGATTATATGAATAAAGCACATTGCCACGTGAATTCTATTGTCAGAGAATCTTGACATTTATTATGTGATCTTAATATCAAAATCAACTTTCTGGATGTGGATCACATGCAGGCAGGGAAGATTAGTTTAACATGGCATCATATTTAGTTAGTAACCTGGTGCCAAGTGTAACTAGAGGAAGTGGAACTCAAAGCAGGCAGTAGAAGAAGCACAAGCAGCTCTGAGGCATACGGACATTGGTGGTAGGGTGCAGCAAAGGAAAGGAGGCCAAGGGCGTAGCACAGTGAAACCAGTGTGGAGTAAGGCAGGTCCAACAGAGAGGAGGAAATTGGTTGTAGAACAGGTATGTCATCAGGAGGAAGCAGTTAGATGTATAAGGGCAGTAGCTCAGGTTAAGCAGGGACAGTGGTTGAATTGGGAAAGTGTAGAAAAGAGGAGGTTTAGCTGGAGGGACCTGTGATGCATGGAGGTGCTTCATGTAAGTTTTCTTATAAGGGCTATTTATGATGTGCTGCCATCATCTCAGAACCTCAAACAATGGGGACGCGGCGTGTCCCTTGTGTTCAGAGGTGGCAACGTTGAGGCATATTTTGTCAGGATGTAGAATAGTCTTTCTCGGTATACTTGACGGCATAACCAGGTCTTGAAGTGCACAGCTGCAGCAATTGAGAGGAGGAGACCACAAGTGGATTCAGTCGGCATTACGACTGAGAGGGTAGCAATTCATTTTGTCCATGAGGGAAAGAAAGGTAGAGGAGGGAAGTTTGCAGACAGGCATGAGTCGGGCCAGTTACGGGGAGCCAATGATTGGCAGATGCAGGTAGATTTGGGAGGAAAGCTTGTTGTTCCTCAGGAAATAATTACTAATAGTTTGAGGCCTGATATTGTGTTATGGTCAGTTAGTCAGCGGATAGTGTATTTTATAGAACTGACAGTACCTTGGGAGAACTTAGTGGATGAGGCTTATGAAAGGAAAAAGCAGCAGAAGTTGAGCAGCGAGGATGGAGAGCAAGAGTATGTCCGGTTAGAGGTGGGTTGTAGAGGTTTCGTAGTGAGATCACTATTTGGAGAGCTAGGAATTCGTGGACAGTTTGCGTCAGGCCGTAAAGCAGATGTCAGAGGCAGCAGAGCAAGGCAGTAGTTGGATTTGGTGGTGAAGAAATAATGTCAGTTGGGGGAGGAAAGGAAACGTATGACATGCAGTATGTGTGTTTCTTTGTAATTGTAGTCTTTGTAAGTGTATCCCGGTCTTCTGCAAGGGTGATATTTGTGGTGTAACAAGCTTAATGATGGGCTAGAATAAGTTGGAAATAGGATGCAGGTGTTTAGTGTTTGTTATAGAGTGAGCTAATTGGCTGCAGCTTCATTTATTTAGCATAGGTGGTGAGAGCAGGTATTGTTCGGGGATGCCAGAACCAACTGTTTATCCTTCCTGATGTGTCATGGGCCTAACTCAACGAAACATAATGTCAGTGAAGAGAGGTGCCCACTTGATAACCCCAAGGATATACTTGCATCTTCAGGATTAGTTTTTTTAAAGTGCTATTTAATATGTAGGTAGCTATTTTTTGCATACGGATGTATTTATTGTAAGTTGGTTTATTTAGTTAGTTAGATAATACTTTGGGCTTGGCTTTCTTAGTTGAGCACTTATCCTAGAGTTATAGCACGTACTTTGTGTTCTAATTGTAATTTTGTATGGACATTGTGGGCTGAAGGGCCTGTTCCTGGAATGTACTGTTCCATGTAAATAAAAGCCAATAAAGATCTTGCAATAATGTAGCACCCAATCAGGTATTTCCACTGTTACTCAGAACAAGGGCAGACTGCATTTTGTTTAACGTACAATACCAACATACACAATGACATAAAACATAATTTAACCAAAAACACCTAAATAGATGCAGATTATGGGATTTCCAAAAATGGAATTAATAATAAATCGTGCAAAGAAAGATAAAATAATAGTCAATTGAGATAAACTGCCGTACATAAGTGGGAAGCAATCAACTGAGAAGGAACAGAGTAGCAAAGCTAAAAAAAGGAGTATTCTATTTAATTGAAATTTCTTCCAATTTACATTTGCAAATGAGTTAACAGCTACATTTGTAGCCGAGTGATACCTGTTTAATACACAGTAACCACAAAATAACCTTGTACAAACCTCCAAAATAAATCAGATCACTAGTTCTTGGTTTAATAATTCCAAATCTAGAATTAACTGCCTGCCAAAAATGGAATTTGTGAGCAAACATAAACATTTACTGCATGCATTATAATTCAATAAAATGTCTTGTGAGAGTGTATATTGATAACCCAATTGAGGTTCTCTTTGTTTCTTTATAGCAGCATCTTGATACCTTTTTCTCAAATCCTGATTATTGCTTCCAAATATCTGTTTCAAACTTAAACCTAACAATGTAAATTAGTCTGGATGTACGTGTACCTGTAGCATGTCCTCCTCAACTGACACAACAGAACAGAAAAAGAGAAACAATTGTGGTGGCAAAGAAAATAAGTATACAAGCGATAGCCAGATGAAATAAAGGTAGTAACATTGCAAACAATACCTGAAAACACTTAATAGTGGACAAAAAACATGATTTTCCAAGTAGGAAGTTGCTTCGAACTACCTGTTGCATTGCGTCCACTTGGTAAAACCTTCAGCAATTTTGAATTACGCTGTAGGCATTAATAAGTACAAAGTGCATTAAACTGTCTGAAATTGCATTTCTTAAAATAAAAAAAAAACATTCCAGCAGCATATTAATGCAGCAGTTAGCTACATCGTTTATGTCACTTTGTGCCAAACCACACAGATGGGTAATTATAATAATTACAAGGTTCTTGTGGTCATTATGCTTTGAACTGTTACACTCTCCAAGATGGAAATTTTATTTTGTACAACATTTTAACATTTAATGAAGCTCTTTCTTACAAGGTGGACAAAAAAAATAATTACAGGATATCAAAGAAAGGGCCTGAGGACTTAGCATTAAAGTCTTGTTTCCAGCAAGAATGCAAAATATACATATGTGTGCACTGCAACTCAGTGAAGAATGCTACAGAATGTCCAGCCCCACCCCCAAGTGTCCTGTTTTAGCCACATGAGCTAATGTGCTTATTTCCGTAGCTTTGGGTCAGATTTATTTTGAAACGAGACCAAGTGCGAACCCGTTGGGTCCCGTTCCCCCAACGCAATATTTCACCAAATATGTGGCCTGACGGGTTCCCGTTGTGAAGCAGTGATTCCTGTTGTGATGCGAGTCACGGCAACCCACCCCCAACTGCGCAGGCACGGCCAGCAAGTGGGAGCTCGACTACGACGTTTTTAAAGTTCAAAATGGCAATATAACTTGTAAAATATAAGATCAATGTGAACGCATCTCACTCTACCTCTTCAGTCCCCTATTCTCCTCCCCATTATCTTCCTTCACCCCACCCCCACCAGCCCTCCTCTGCATCCATCCCTTAGCCCCTCCCTGCCCTCCTCCATTACCTCACCATCCCTCTTCCTACCCCTATCCTCCCCATACCCCGTCATCCCCAGCACTCCCTCCCCATCCTCT
The DNA here is from genome assembly GCF_028641065.1 of Leucoraja erinaceus. Taxonomy (NCBI): domain Eukaryota; kingdom Metazoa; phylum Chordata; class Chondrichthyes; order Rajiformes; family Rajidae; genus Leucoraja; species Leucoraja erinaceus. The sequence goes on along the minus strand of NC_073392.1, from coordinate 4,825,859 downwards.
TCACCCACCCTCTTCTTTCCCCTCTCCTTGTCCACTCCCCCACTTCCTCTGTCACCTCTCCCTCCCGCTCCTTTCCCTTACCCTCAGTGACTCCCTCCCTCTCTCCATACCCCCTCTTCCCTCCCTACCCCCTCCCCCTCTATCCCCCTGCTCCCCCAGTCCCCTCCCTACACCCCTCCTCTCTCTCTATCCCCCTGCTCCTCACCTCCTCACTTTCCCCCTATCCCACACCCCCACAATGAAAATCGCAATGTATTTTTTAAATGAAATTCTCAATGAAAATCGTGTTTTTCTTTAAAATAACCTAAACACAATGTTAGCTATTAATGAAAACTGAAGAATTTGATTAAAACTGAATTTTCTAGAATAAAATCAATTTTTTATGTAAATGAAATTCGGGATCCCATTGTGACGTCAAACGCGGCTGATGGGCAGGGCAAGTGGAAAAGTGTTTTTTGTAAAGTTTAAAATGTCAATAACTTGTAAATATATAACATCAATCTGAACGAAACTTGGCTAATGCACACCCCAGGACAATGGTAAGTAAGGTGGGCCAAAAATTGTAGCGCTATTGTGTACCGTATTGGTGGAGTTACCAGAACACGCACGCTTTCAAACAAACAAAATTAGTTTTAGTAATATATATCTATATCTACCAGACGAAGTGGTATATATCTATATATACCAGACGAACCCTGTCACACGATTCCCCAACACAACCCATTCCCCCAATGCAATATTCGACCACTCACCCATAGCCCCCACGGGAGGCCTGATCCCCCAATGCAACCTGTTCCCCAACGCAATATTCCACCACTCACCTGTTCCCCCATCGCAATATTCGACCACTCAGCCAAAGTATCTAGCTGTGCAGGGCAGCTCATTTCCCCTTATTCACCCTCCCTCGTTATAAACTTAAAAAAGAAATCCAATTGCACTTGCTGCCAGGACTCAGTGTCATTGTAGCGGTCAGGGCTACAATCCCATTGTGACATCATAGCTGTAACTGCCACTGCAACTTCAAGTCACTTTTCTCAAAGTGGGGTTTTGTAAAGTTAAAAATGTGAATAATTTGTAAAATATAGCATCAATCTGAATGATCCCAATGCAATATTCTACCACTCAACCGTTCTCCCAATGCAACCCGTTCCCCAATGCAATATTCAACCACTTACCCATAGCCCCACGGGAGGTCTGGTCCCCCAATGCAACCCATTCCCCAATGCAATATTCCACCATTCACCCATAGCCCTTCATCCATCCTCTTTTTAAACTTTTTTTTAAAATGCAAGCACTTGCTGCCAGGACTGAAAAGAAAATTCCAATTCCACTTCCCCTGCCTTCCCCAGCACTCGCTCCCCTTCCTGTTTGGCCTCACTCTGCCTCCTCCCCCTCCTGTTCAGCCTCACTCTGCCGGGACTAAGTGTTCTAAGATTGCAACATTGTTGCAAATAAGATCCTATTGTGACGCCATATCTGTAACTGCCAGCAACTGGCATTGAAGTTGGATTTTGTAAACTTAAAAATGTGATAACTTGTAAAATATAATATCAATTTGAACGAAACTTGATAAAAACACACGACAGAACAATTGTGAGTACGGTGGTGCAAATAAATTAGCGCTATCGTGTACCGTTTTGGCATAATTTCAGGATCTCACAAGCACGCAGACAGGCAGACATCCAAACAAGATGAGTTTTAGTAATATATACACTAGACCAAGTGGAACCCTTTGGGCGCTGTCCCCCTACGCGGGGGGGTCGTGGCGTCACATGGGAGGGCTGGTTCCCGAATGCGGCGTCGGCGCTCACCCCGGAAACAGGCGCCCCCCAGAGCCAATCAACCCCATCACCCATACCCCGAACGTAACCCGTTGCCCAACGCAATATTTCATCACTCGTAGCCCCAACTGTGCAGGCGCCACTCATTTACCCTCATCCCCAACACTCCCTCCCCCCTCATCTTCACCTTCTTCTCTCCCCTCCCCTCCTCCATTCCCTCCTTCACCTCTCCCTCACTCTCTTTTCCCCTACCCTCAGTCACTCTCTACCCTGTCACTCCCTCTGACCCTCCATAACCCCTCTCCCCTCCTTACCCCCCTGACCGATTAGGCCCCGTTTTCCCAATGCAATATTCCACCACTCACCCATTTCCCCAACGCTTCCTGGAGTCTATGAATGGACTCGACTTTTGGGTCAGTGTCGGGGCAAAGGGTGAGCCAATCAATCCTTCCCATGAGGATGGGGGGCAAAAATCTCACTCTCTCCTTACTCCCCTTGAAGCTGCTGATTCAATTGTCTCTCTGTCACCTCTTCCTCCCTCTCCTTTTCCCTACGCTCAGTCAGTCCCTCCCTCACCACTCCCCCACTAAAGACAATTTTTAAGTAAAATTTATTCTCCTTAAATGTTAATAAATACATCTTCTACCTTTTTATTCAGCCAAATTGCTCTCTAAAGCTGCAATTAGTCTGAAACCCTACTAATATCTTGGAGGTCCGAGATCCATCTGCATTCTGTGCTAAAAGAAACTGCAACACTTCTGAGTTAAGCTAAGGGAGAATCAAAAAATCAACCATTATTGCACTAACTACTGACTATCAACTCATAATCACACATAAATATCAAATAATCTCAGTATAGGGTTGGCTGTGATGTTTATTTGCAATCAAACATTTTACCCAGATGAACACAATCCGAGTCATAGCACAAGTGATGTACCCGAGGAGATCTGGTGACTGTTGTCATCAACAGTGTTTAAAAGCCAACCAGCGGCAACAATCATGACTGGAGAAGAGTTGTCAGTTTTCTCTTGTCTACCTTTGGTAAGTTGTTTTATCATTAGCAAGAAATGCTCATGGGATCATCTTGGAAATGACTTGAGGTTGACTGATTTTGAAAACTTAACAGTTAAATTGATATTTAGCATGATGAACCAATAGCCATTTAGTTTCCTCAGTGTGTACATTAATTTATGCCTCATGCTATTTCTCCAGGCTGAGTATCTTTTTCCAATTAAACTCTTTAAAACATACAAGCAGCTCATAATGCATTGGAATAAGGATTTGATATTAAGAAAAATCCCTTGAGAAATAAAGTGAAAAATTACCAAAAGAAAAAATAGTTCTCGACATTTGAGAAATTAAATATGTCTCTAATAATTTAACACATTATTGGAGATTGTGGAGGCATTGACATTCATATTTCAAGAATCACTGGAGACAGGAGATGTCCCAGATGATTAGGAAATTGTCAATATTACACTGCTGCATAAGAGAGCAATGCAGAATAGTAGGAAATATAGGCTGGTTAGTCTGACTTCAGTGATTGGTAAGATTTTAGAGTCCATTATAAAGGATGAGGTTACGGAGTACTTAAGTTTAAAATAAAATAGGCCAAAGTCAGCATAGCTTTGTGAAGGGAAGGTCCAGCTTGACAAATTTGTCAGAATTCTTTGAAGAAGTAAATGGCAGGACAGAAAAAGGAGAGTTAGTAGATGTTGTTTACTTCAGAAGCCTTTGATGTGCTACTCGTTAGGCTGTTAAGGAAGATGTGAGCCGATGGTATCAAAGGGTAGATACTAGCATGGATAGCAGATTGGCTGGATGGCAGAAGCCAAAAAGTGGCAATAAAGCGGGCTTTTTCTGGTTGGCTGTTAGTGACTAGCGGAGTTCCACAGGGGTCTGTGCTGGGGCCGCTACCCTTCACGTTGTATATTAAAGATTTGGACAAGGGGAATGAAGGCTTGTGGCCTAATCTACTGATGATACGAAAATAAGTGGAAGGGCAGGTAGTGTATAGAAAGCAGGGACTCTGCAGGACCTGGACAGGTTGGTAGAGTGGGCATTGAAGTGACAAATGGAATATAGTGTAGTATAGTGTGGTGCCATGCATTTTGGTAGTAGGAATAAGGGCGTAGACTATTTTCTAAATGGGGAGAGAATCCAGAAACCGGAGGTGCAAAGGGACTTGGGAGTGCTGGTGCAGATTCCCAAAAAAGTTAATCTGCAAGTCGAACCGAAAGCAAACTCAATGCTAATATTTATTTCAAGAAGGCTTGTTTACAAAACCAGGGATGCAATGCTGAAGCTCTATAAGACGCTGGTAAGGCCGCATTTGCAATTTTGGGCACCATATCTGAGGAAGGATGTGCTGACTCTGAAGAGGGTCCAGAGGAGGTTTACAAGAATGGTCCCAGGAATGAGTAAGTTAACCTCTGATGACCATTTGTCGGCACTGGGCCTGTACTCGCTGGAGTTTAGAAGAATGAGGAGGACCTTATTGAAGCATACAGAATAGTGAAAGGCTTGGATAGAATGGATGTGGAGAGGATGTTTCCGCCAGTGGGAGAGTCTCGGACGAGAGGTCATAGCCTCAGAATTAAGGATGTTCTTTCAGGAAGGAGATGAGAGAGAAATGTTTTTTGTCAGAGGGAGGTGAATCTGTGGAATTATTTGCCACACAACGCTGTGGAGGCCAAGTCAGTGGATATTTTTATGACAGAGTTAGATAGATTTTTGATTAGTACAGGTGTCAGAGGTTATGGGGAGAAGGCAGGAGAATGGGGTTTGGAGGAAGAGATATAGATCAGCCATGATTGAATGGCAGAGTAGACTTGATGACCTAATTAATAATAATAATGCATTTTATTTGCTGGTGCCTTTCTGGACACCCAAGGACACCTTACAGGACATAAAATCACAATACATTTATCAATATTAAAATCAAGTTGATTAAAAACAAAAAACAAAAAAAACAAAAAATACACAAAACATTTTAAGTCATCACAATCAGGGTGAACATGGTGGAAGTTATGTCGGGTATGCTAATCTAAACAGGTGTGTTTTGAGTTGTGATTTGAATTGATCGATAGTGTCCAGGTGACGGATGGGAGGTGGGAGAGTGTTCCGGAGACGTGGGGCAGAGCAGCTGAAGGCTCTGGCACCCATGGTGCTGAGTTTAAATGTGGGGACAGTTAAAACTGCAGCTGAGGAGGAACGAAGTGACCGGGAAGGAGTGTATGGTAGCAGCAGGTCAGAGAGGTATTGGGGAGCAAGGTGGTGTAGGGCTTTGAAGGTCAGCAGTAAAATCTTGTAGTTAATCCGGTGGTGCACAGGGAGCCAGTGGAGCTGAGTGAGGATGGGTGTGATGTGGTCCGATGATCTGGTACGGGTGATGATCCGGGCTGCAGAGTTCTGAATGCATTGGAGGCGATGAAGAAGTTTATTGGAGGTGCAAGTGAGGAGGGCGTTGCAGTAATCGATGCGGGATGTGACCAGAGCGTGGATGAGGACTTTTGTATCGTCTTTGGAGAGGGAGGGGTGGAGTCTGGAGATGTTGCGGAGATGAAAGTATGCAGAGCGTGTGATATTGCTGATGTGGGGGCCAAAGGAAAGTGTACTGTCCAGAATGACTATTGGAATGACTGTCCATAATTCTACTCATCTCACTTATCACATTGAGCTGTAAAGGACAGTAAAATCAATGTTGTCTTTTCTGGGTTTTTTCCCTTCAATATTGTCCCACGGTCTAGGCATAAGCTCAGGGGCGACCGAGCCTTTGCAGTTGCAGCCCCTAGGCATCCCCCTTCCCATCAGAACTGCCCCCTCCATCGACTCTTTTAAGTCAAGACTAAAGGCTTATCTATACTCCCAAGCCTTTCCTGACGTCCTCTGAGTGAGGGCTACATGTGTATATGTATGTAGTTTGTTTTGTTGTGCTATTCTTATAACAAATGTAAAGCACTTTGGCCAACGAGAGTTGTGTTTTAAATGTGCTATATAAATACATGTGACTTGACTTTTCTACATTACCCCACTTTAGCACCTGAAGCTTGATCCACTATTCAATAAGATTTGGGGTTCATGCTATTTTTCCTGCCTCATTATTCCCTCTCTTTTTATTCATTCTTACATTCTTGGATGTCTCTTGCAAAGATTCTCCTCTCCTGACATTGGATTGGCAACCAAAACTTCAACTGCTCCACCTTCATCCCTATTCAAACCCCATTATTTCAGCTGTCACAACAGCTTGTCATCTCCTTCTGGGCTTGGCATCAGTTATTTTATCATTCTCCATAGTATGCATTGGATTATTTTTCACATTCAAGATCCCATTCATTTTCCATAGTATTGTTTAAAATCTTTAGCATGATGCACAAATAAAAGATTCAACATCCCTGGCAAAACATGACCCAAAACCCAATAAAGTAAAACAGATTTACTCCTTATTTTGTTTCTACGTCAAGCCATGCTGGTTGTCCATAAGCTGGGCATTTATAACTTAAGGGGGTATTCATTTTCACATATCTAGTCAGCTTTGTCTCAAACTCTAATTTCTTCTTCCCATTTTAATCATCTACTCTTTTGTTATATCTGATCCAATCTTCTGTCCATCTGCTTTAGCGCAGGAAATCGAAGCATTTCTGTGATCTTTGAGGGCTCACTTTTCAAGTTGGGAAAATTTCAGAAAAGATATTCACACCAGTCGGAAACCAGAGGACCACATTATCCAGATTGCAGTCAAAATTCCGATATGCATAGCCTTTGGAAAACTCAATGAATTGTTCAAGAATAAATTTACAGGGCGGCACGGTGGCGCAGCAGTAGAGTTGCTCCCTTAATCAACAATAGATTTAGGTTCCCATCCTGAATTTGTGATCTATTTAATGCAAAATATATGTTAATACACATATGTGATTTGTTTCATTTGAAGATTCACTGAAATGCTTTATCACTAGGGCGGCACGGTGGCACAGTGGTAAAGTTGCTGCCTTACTGCGCAAACAGCGCCAGAGACCCGGGTTCGATCGCGACCACAGGTGCTGTTTGTACGTAGTTCGTACGTTCTCTCTGTGACCGCGTGGAATATCTCCGAGATCATTGTTTCCTCTCACACTCCAAACATGTACGGGTTTGTTGGTTAATGTAAATTGTATAAATGTAAATTGTCCTTTGTGTGTGTAAGATAATGTTAATGTGCGGGAATCACTGGTCGGTGCGGACTCATTGCTTCCGCGCTGTATCTCTAAACCAAACAATTATTTTTAACTTGTTTTCATTCAAGGAATAACAAGCTGAATTTCAACTTTCCAAACAACACAGAAATAAATCATTTACTGTATATACTTCCCCCACTTCATCTGCTGCACACAATCCTTCATCTTCTTTTTCCTTTTTTCATGTACTCTAAGATATTGGCTTCAGTCCGTGTTTATTTCATATGATCAAATAATTGCATTGTAATTTTGTTTATTCTGAAATAAATGAACTGGATAATTCAAACAGTTTTTAAAAATTAATTATAATATTCATCTTCATCTAAATGTTTATTCTGTGAAACAGTTTGAATTAAAATCAAGAGTAAGTAATTGGGCAATTGGATGTATCATGGCTAGTGGGTCATGCCCTTAATCAATTTTAGAAATTCACGTCAGGTTGCAAAGAAGAAAAACACCATCGCTGATCAGCAGTAGCACAAGTGATAGATTTGGGAAACTCCTCCCATCTACTCTCGAAGCACAAATGCTAATTGCAACAAATCCACATCTATTCTTCCTAGATAAACAAAGTTAACTGCGTTCAATAATACAGTATTTGGATTATTTGTGAACATTGGGTTATTTGGGTTATTTCCTTCTTCAATGACAAGGTATTTGCATTACCCTGGTTTGATGATGACATACCTTACATAACATGCAAGAGCAACTGATTTTTCCAAGAGTTTGGAATGAAATGATAATCAAATAGATTTGTTGGCACTCTTCTACAGATGAACAGCAATTTCAAGTGCCAAATGGATTCAAAATCCCTTAGAAGAGTTGAACTAGTTTTCTCAAGAATATGAATCCAGACCTGATTTACCAGACCAGTAACATAACCACAATAACATTGTATGTGTTCTATTATTTACAGCAATGTTCCAGAATTTGTTTACTTCATAAAAAAATCCCTTATATTTGGCAGTAGTTCGAGTGAAATTCTTGTGGCTCTCCATAGAACTATCAGACATAATGAAATTCTTAACGTAGAGAATAATCAAAAAGGAACAGTGACAACAATTAAGGGGCATAGACAAAGGTACTTTAATGAGCAAGGCTTAGATGGATAGCTTGTTTTAATATACGTCAGCCTGTGTTTTGCTGGAGCATATACCTTGTCATTACTTAGACATCAAGTTAGGCGTTTTATGATTAGGAGAGAAATATTTTAGAAAAAGAGATGTTTAAAAAAATACAACAATTCATACTTTAATCAAGTGGGACATAAAATATTTTGCATCTGAAATGTCCTCATTCTTCAGGGAACGGGGGTTCCCCTCCTCCACCATAGATGAGGCTCACACCAGGGTCTCTTCCATACCCCGCAACACTGCTCTCTCTCCCCATCCCCCCCACTCGCAACAAGAGCAGAGTCCCCCTAGTCCTCACCTTTCATCCCACCAGCCGTCACATACAACAAGTAATCCTCCGTCAGTTTCGCCACCTCCAACGTGACCCCACCACTCGCCACATCTTCCCATCTCCCCCCATATCTGCCTTCCGCAAAGACCGCTCCCTCCATAACTCCGTTGTCAATTCTTCCCTTCCCTCCCGTACCACCTCCTCCCGGGCACTTTCCCTTGCAACCGCAAGAAATGCAACACTTGTCCCTTTACCTCCCCCCTCGACTCCATTCAAGGACCCAAGCAGTCGTTCCAGGTGCGACAGAGGTTTACCTGCATATCCTCCAACCTCATCTATTGCATCCGCTGCTCTAGATGTCAGCAGATCTATCTGGTCTATATCTATATCTATATAGATCTGCTGACATCTAGAGCAGCGGATGCAATAGATCGTTTCGCCGAACACCTCCGCTCGGTCCGCAATAACCAACCTCCCGGTGGCTTAACACTTCAACTCCCACTCCGTATCCGACCTCTCTGTCCTGCGTCTCCTCCATGGCCAGAGCGAGCAACACCGGAAATTGGATGAACAGCACCTCATATTCCGCTTGGGGATTCCTGGGGGCATGAACATTGAATTCTCCCAATTTTGTTAGTCCTTGCTGTCTCCTCCCCTTCCTCAGCCCTCCTGCTGTCTCCTCCCATCCCCCAGCCTTCGAGCTCCTCCTTTTTTCATTCTTCTCCCCGCCCCCACCCCCGATCAGTCTGAAGAAGGGTTTTGGCCCAAAACGTTGCCTTTTTCCTTCGCTCCATAGATGCTGCTGCACCCGCTAAGTTTCTCCAGCTTTTTTGTATACCTTCGATTTTCCAGCATCTGCAGTTCCTTCTTAAACACGGGACATAAAATATGTTGTATATAGCAACCTCTGACAGGAAAGGCCACTAAATACAAAACTTAATTCCTGCATGGTCGCAAAAGACTGCAGACACCGTTTCCAATGAGCACAACTGGTTCACTAAATTATTTCCCGAACCAAATCTAGACACTATATAGCCTATGGTCTGGAATATATGCAATTCCATAAAAATGCTCCAACAAGCCACTGCACTATTTCAAATTAAGGTAACCGAGGATGGGCTAAGACAAATTTGGAGAGGAATGATGGCATTTCTGTGTTTTCATTGAAATTTTCCCAAATACACGTTCATGCACAAAAATGCTGACGTTTCTGTCAATAGATCATCACTGTCTTTAAGAGCAAAGAGCAGAATGCACAGGTCATGTGCATGTTCTGTGCCGATGATCAGTTAATTCTCTAAGTACCTTGGAATTCAATACGACACCAATGGCCTGGAAATCGAGTGTGTGAATATGGTGAAAAATGTATTCATGGAATTTTGTGAAACATCAAAAATGTCACCACTGTAAACTGCAATAAGCACATTATAGATTATTAGTTTTATTTTGATTTGCACTGCATATTACACTTTATATTTTGCTTCAATGATTTAAATTTATTTTCTAGGACGGTAAAATACATAAATACCTTTACAATTTAGGACAGGTACAAGTGTAAAGCATTGTCAGAGCTGGGAAACTGAAATATAGCAGTTATTTTTCTCTATGTTCCTTTATCTGGATTTCTACCATGCTGAAATGAATGGCAAATGCAGGCCTATTATACGAACAGATAGTGTATCATCTCAGATAATGTCTATGCTATTATTATTCACTCTACCTTTAGATGCAGATAATGAGACTGTATCATTTACGAAAGAATTACAATAATCTGCTAAAAATCTCAATCAACTATCATTAGCCCACTCAAAATATTCAATGCCAATTTTGTGAAAAACCACAGTGACTAATTTTATCATACACAAGCTTTTAAACGCTTAATAGTTCATATTGTATTTTTCCCAATTTGAAACCTAAGTATCACCTATACACTCTCGGCCACCTCTGATGACCTTCATTAAATCAGCTAAGACAAAGAAAAGTTGATGTTTATATGTTCAAATGTTTTTAATTGATCATCCCGACACAAGCTGGAAAGAGAAGATTTACGAAGATGTTGCCAGGACTAGAGGGTCTAAGTTTTAGGGAGAGGTTGAGTAGACTAGGACTCTATTTCTTGAGTAGACTAGGACTCTATTTCTTGGGCGGATGAGGGGTGATCTTAGAGAGGTGTATAAAATCATAAGATGAATAAATCAGGTAGATGCACTGAGTGCTGTAGTGTTGACGATAGACCGTTGTTGCGGTCTAGCCACTGCGATGCTGCATCCTTTCACATTGATTCTGCACAGATCTGGGTCTCGACCCGAAACACTACCCATTTCTTCGATCCGGAGATGCTGCCTATCCCGCTGAGTTACTTCAGCATTTTGTGTTTCTCTTCAGCGTAAACCAACATCTGCAGTTTTTTCCTACACATTTTGTCTGCTTGGTGATCCGTGATTCCAGAGCCAATGGAGCATGCAGTCTCGCATTGCCGATAGTGGGTACAGATGATTGTGCCACCATAGGGACTTCCCTAAAAGGTAAATTGGTGTTCCTGCAAAGGGATATCAATGTCCTGAACCTGCACATCAGGTGATCGCTTTGTTCATTGAGTGGACAATGGTGCAACAAATTGCTGGCACACACCACTCCACCATTGTTTTAAACCTCCAGGACCCTGAGCAGACCAATTTGACAGACCTTGAATCACTGTTGTCTGGTCCCAGCAGAGGGAATTTTTTTCCCCCTCCCAACTTTTGATACTGGACAGGACTCAACTCTTGATTAAAAGGTGAATGAGTAAATATTTGGAGGAGCACAGGGGTGGAGGTGTATTGTTCCTGCAGATGAAAGGGATGGTTTCCAATATCTCTGCTGCTGTCAGCAAGTGATCTGTTAACATGTATTATCTGCATGATTGTTCAGAAATAACAAGCTTGCAACTGAAGAAACCCAAAATATTTGTGGGCTGCTTTACAGTGTCCAGGTCCTGTAAACTTTTCCCAAATTCCACCTCACTGCTCACAAAGATGGCAGTCTGTTTGAAGCGGCCGATTCAGAACACCAAGTCGCTGAGAGTGTTCTTCCCGATGCCGGAGTTCCATCATCCAGCGAGAGGACCTGAAACATCGGGCTGCTGTTGCGGCGACTGCAGAGGCCTCAATAGGCCCCGGCCACAGGTGAACAAAGAGGAAGATAACTGAACTTTTATTGCCTTCCCTCACAGTGGGAAACATTGATGCCACTGTGTGGGGATGTTCATGTTAAATTCTATCGTGTGTTGTGTTCTTTTTATTTGTATAGCTGTATGGTAACCCAACTCTCGCTGTACCAATTGGTGCAGTGACAATACATATAAACTTGAACTTGTTCATGCAAGTCATCTCTCTGCTCTGTGAGGACATCAAGCTGCTCCATAGCAACATATCATTGTCCTGAAGAGCATCAAGCTGCACCCATGTAGAAAAACACACACATTTAACTGGATCAGCATAGAGATTGAAAGAATGTGGCCTCCCTTTGTACTACAGCAGCTGTCACCTGCTTCAACAGGCTGTTGTTGTTGCTTGTTGAAGCAAAGAGGTCCTTCTGCAATTGTACAGGAGACCACACCTGGAGTATTGTGTGCAGTTTTGGTCTCCAAATTTGAGGAAGGACATTCTTGCCATTGAGGGAGTGCATCGTAGGTTCACGAGGTTAATTCCCGAGACGGTGGGACTGTCATATATAGATAGAATGGAGCGGCTGGCCTTGTACACTCTGGAATTTAGAAGGATGAGAGGGTATCTTATTGAAACATATAAGATTAAAGGGATTGAACACGTTCGAGGCAGGAAACATGATCCCGATGTTGAGGGACTCCAGAACCAGGGGCCACAGTTTAAGAATAAGGGGTAGGCCATTTGGAACGGAGATAAGGAAAATCTTGTTCACCCAGAGAGTTATGAATCTGTGGAATTCTCTGCCTCAGAAGGCAGTGGAGGCCAATTCTCTGGATGCTTTCAAAAGAGTTAGATAGAGTTCTTAAAGATAGCGGAGTCAGGAGATATGGATAAAAGGCAGGAACGGGGTACTAAATGTGGATGATCAGCCATGATCACAGTGATGGCGGTGCTGGCTCGAAGGGCCAAATGGCCTACTCCTGCACCTATTGTCTATCGCCCCAACAGAGAAGTACACATGGCCTGCAAACCTGTCCTACCCATGTACCTGTCCAACTGCTTCTTAAACATTGGGATACTCCCTGCCATAACTACCTCGCTGGCAGCCTGTTCCATACACCCACCACCCTTTTTGTGAAAAAGTTACCCTTCAGATTCCTATGAATTATTTTCCCCTTCACCTTAAACTTATGTCCTCTGGTCCTTGATTCACCTACTCAAGGCAAGAGACTCTGTGCATCTACCCAATCTATTCCTGTCATGATTTTATACACCTCTATAAGATCACCCCTCATCCTCCTGCACTCCATAAATACTGCACAAATTATCTATCTTTCCAACAGTCTTTTTGATCAACAGAAATGAGCTGACCAGCCCATCTTCAATGCCTATTGGTCCCTGCCGACATAGCCAAGGCTCAGTCTGTGTTAATACGTTGGGTGGAGCAGGATGTTGTTTCACCATACTAAAAAAACAACTGCCCACCACCGACTCCTTGCCATCTCCATAGATGCTGCCAGCGTTGCTATATGTTTCCAGCATTGTCCAGTCTTATTTAAGGAGAATGGAGAATGCCCTGGAGATTTGTCTACCTTCATTCAAGCTCTGAGAAAATAAAGTATCTCATTTCTTTTTTCTCCATTGGACATTTCCATGTAATTTATTTAGAGGTAATGATAAGTACTTTGCATTCACCCTGGTGTTAATACTTATTTATACAATCTCCTTAAGCCACAGCAAACACAATGAAACATTTTCTTCGACATTTGACCTCAGTTTATAATCACTAAGATGCTACTCAGGAGATACTGAATTAATGAATGTTAATTATAGTATCTGTTATCTCCAAGGTGCTCACAGCAACCACTGTTAGGAAACTCTGGAAGTCCATCAAATGTCGATTTAAAATTTTGCAAGTGTCAATTGATGCAAACACTTCAACATCCTGAACTTTAATCGATGGTTGTTGTCAAAACAAAGTACCGCACTTGGGTGCATAATGACAGGTGAAATCTATATGAAACAGACAGTGGAGATAGCATGCAGAAAGCTGAGTGGCATTAAAAATCAATTCTTTAGTCAACCTTTTCTCATTTGTCAGCTTGAAGAATGCAGATAACAATGAAAATGTACAATGTAGCTTGTAAATGGTACATTTTGCACTAAAGTATACATTATCCAGCTGGTTCAGAGAACTGATGCAGATCATTAATTTGACTATGCATAGTACTATGTAATTATGTCTTTAAATCTGAATTGCAGACAAGCTTGCCCAAATGCTCATGAGATGATATTAGGGCCATCATTCCAGTTGGACATATTTTGTGGAGGCCTTCTCAGATGACATTTGACTATATGGCATTTGGTCAAATGGCATTCAGCTGTTTCTCAAACATTAATGCATTTGACTTTGGCCCAATAGATGAAGGTCTTTGTTCCCATTAAGCCTCTAAAAAATATATAATCTCAAAGCCCCCTATGTCATGTGGGGACATTTAACTTTTAAACATTAATTCCAATAATTCATCCATTTATTGATTCCTAAAATTAACTGCTTATTGCATTCGACCACATTAGGTATATTGGTTCTGCAGATCTTTCTACTGTACTAATTGTTACAACCAAAACTTTGAATTTCATCCTGCATCAAGAGACCAACTGGAGTTTTGGAACAGTGCATTGAGCATCACCTGTCAGGAGTAAGTTCAATATAAATCACCCGCACTATTACCAAGTACAAATTGAACATTTAAAAATAGAGATACAGCATCACGTCCATTAGAATTTAATTCACAACTCCATTAGCAGGGGTCAAGACTCCGAGCTCATGAGAACTTTATCTAGATGTGTAATAATTTGTTTTGTTTAATTGTGCATTATTTCTCACTCATCCTACATGCAGGCAATTATAGCTTTCATTTGAAATGATAATCAAGAAATCATGTATTAAGTTTTTAAAAACATTACACAATACACAATGCAGAATTTATTCTAATTCGGCCAAGAAAATAATCTTTATTTTAATGTGAATTAAAAATGAATGGCTCAGATAACACTTAGTGTAGGTTTTAACATCTTGAATTAGGGGAGTTGACACATACATGAATGAAAGTATCAAACAATTAATCTCATCAAGCTGTAAAATGAATTCATTCTCTCCAAATAGCATGGGCTCACACTTCTTGTACCAACAGTTGAATAAAATTGTTCGGATATAGATATCCTATTAGTTTTGACATAAATGAAAGCTGAACCGAACAGCATTGTTGGTTAGAGTGGATAAATACAGCAGCAATACAAGTTCAGGTTTAATTGGAATGTAGAAATTTCATTTGACACTTCATTTGGAATAAGAGATGGTAATTTTAAACAAAGTGGAGCTGCTTACCAACGTGTAATTTCTCAATTCTTCTGCACCTAAAACCAACTACAAAAAAAGAGGATTTGCCTTTAACCTTTATATTGAACGTGTATAGATCAGTATGTTCCTTGAGAATTGATAGTTTGGATTGTAAAAGGTATGGAGAGATAAACCTGTGTGAAAGCAGTTTTCTTCCGAGGAGCCAGCAGCATCAATCATCTAATCAAGGATATGTGACGTTTAATGCACTAGATGATGAACTAGCAGGATTTCCAAATGGTTGGACAATGGATTATTGGAGTTTTACTGTAATCTGTTAAAAGTAATTGATTTACTTTAATCAGGTTCTTCAACACTACTGATCAACCTGTAGCTTCCACTAGCTGTAATAGATGCAAATTTTGAGGTGTTAAAGAACATCCGGCACATAACTTGAAAAGAGATCATCGTTTCGGCTGGGTCAAATTTCTCAGCTTCTCTACGATACAATATGATAGAACTTTATTTATCCCAGGAGGGAAATTGGGTAGATGAGTCAGTTTACCCCACAACAGAAGGGGGAGAAGTTGTACAGTTTGATAGTCACAGGGCAAAATAATCTCTTGTGGCGTTCTGTGTTGCATCTTGATGAAACCATTCTATTGATGAAGGTGCTCCTCAGGTTGACCAGCGTGTCATGGAGGGAGTGAGCTGTATTGTCCAAGATGCCTGCAGTTTGAGGACCATCCTCCTCTCCAAGGCCACCTCCACCCTCAGGACAGAGCCAGCCTTCCTGATGAGCTTGTTAATGCTGTTGCCACCTGCGGCCTTCGCCCTACTACCCCAGCGAAGAACATCTGCAGAATCTTACTGCAAACGTTGAAAGAGCGGAGCCTCCTCAGAATGTACAGATGGCTCTGTCCCTTCTTATATAGTGCCTCAGCATTCCAGAACCAGTTTACTGTCCAGGTAAACTCCAATGTACTTGTACTCCTTGGTAAACTGCACATCCATACCCTTGATGGAAACGGGGGTGTTCATCTCCTCCTAAAGTCCATCAGCTTCCCTCCCCTCCCCTCACTGATGCAGCCCACAATTGCAGTCCTCAGAAAACGTCTGCAGGTGGCAGGAGTCCGAGTTGCATCTGAAGTCAGAGGTGCAGTTGGTTAACAGGAAGGGAGAGAGAGAGAGACTGTCCCCTGAGGGGCCCGTGTTGCTCACTACCATGTCCGAGACACAATTCTGTAGCCTGACGTATTGTGGTCTCCCAGCCAGGTAGTCGGTGATCCAGGACAGCAATGGAGCATCCACTCACATCTTCGTCAGTCTGCTCCTTGGCAGTGCACGTCGGATGGTGTTAAAAGCACAGGAGAAGTAAAAAAACATGACTCTCACGGTGCTTCCTGGCTTTTCCAGAATGGAGCTGGTGGACGATGGCGTCCTCAACCCCCATCTTTGTTTGGTAAGTGAACTGCAGGGGGACCATGTAGGGTTTAACCAGGGGTCGCAGGTGAGTGAGCACCAGCCTCTCCAGGGATTTCATGATGTGCAAGTTTAGCGCCCCCGGTCTGTTGTGGTTAGAGGAGCTGGGAAGCGTCCTTTTTGGTACAGGAACCAGACAGGATGACTTCCATATCACATGAACCCTCTCCAGGCTCAGGTTGAATATTTGCTGGAGTACTCTTCACAACTGGCTGGCACATGCTTGAGTACCCTCGGGCTGACACCATTGGGACCCACGGGTTTGCCTGGACAGAGTCTGTTCAGCTCTTTCCTCACCGGCTCAGCCTTGATGGTCAGGTCCGACAAAGAAAGGGCAGAGGAAGTGGACCAGGGGGATTGAGGGCAATAGTCTGTCTGGGAGCAGGGGGAGGGAGGGCAGTGGCCCCGTCCAACTCTGTACCTATAAGTCTCATCTTGTGTGTTCTATGTGTGTTTTTTTTTTGTATCGTCCTCAAAACACTAGTGCTTAAATCTTTACATATTCTGACTCACATTTTTCCCCTCCACGTCTTAATCAGGTTAACTTAAGATTTCATCCTATATTTCACCAGTTTTTCACGATTAAAGTTTTCGAAAAAGCAAAAAAATGCTTCTCACAGCTTTCTTCCAGCAGGTTGCAATTATGTCAGAATGCCACACAGACGTCCAATCACAATGGATCTCATTTACAAATGACATCACAATGGGACGTTGCCAACGGTAACCGCAGCTTCTCACAGACAGCCTTTTTCCAGGAGCTTCCAATGATGATGTCACAATGCCACTCTCAGTGCACCAATCACAATGGGTTCTCAAGCTGCTGGGTGCCACGCCCCCAGCCACCTCCTCCACCTGAGGGGGAGGAGGGGGCTGGGGGCATGGCACTCAGCAGCATGAGAGGGTGATTCGCCCCCTCCCCCCCCCGCCCCGCTGCCTCAAAAAGAGTCAAGTGTTTTATTGTCATATGTCCCAATGAAATTCTTACTTACTGCAGCACAACAGATCATGTAAACATAGTACACAATGGGAGAAAAAAAGTTCAGTGTGTATGTATACACATTCACACATACTCAATAAATAAATAAATAAAATGGCAGCCAACATCATCAAAGACCCACACCATCCTGGCCACACACTCATTTCACCAATGCCATCGGGAAGAAGGTATAGGAGCCTGAAAACTGTAAGGTCCAGGTTCAGGAACATCTTCTTCCCTACAGCCAAGCAAGCAAGAATGTCATTGTCCTGTCTGGGACATATGGCAATAAAACACTCTTGACTCTTGTAGTGGCCATTTAATGTTAGCCTTGACAGAAGCACCCATATCCTTTAATATTACGTATCGAAGAAAGCAGAATGATATGCAATCAGGACAAATTATTTAATTTCTAATCGTCTCATGGAATTGTGGCTGGTGTTCCATTTTATAGAGATGTAATCTACAGTTCAGCATTCACGGAGAACAGGACTAT
This sequence comes from Leucoraja erinaceus, assembly GCF_028641065.1. NCBI lineage: Eukaryota > Metazoa > Chordata > Chondrichthyes > Rajiformes > Rajidae > Leucoraja > Leucoraja erinaceus. The sequence goes on along the minus strand of NC_073392.1, from coordinate 4,808,021 downwards.
AGTGTCAGCTTTGTTCATTAGTCAAAGTCGCTTTTAGACTGAGATGATAGATTTTCCACATTCTTAAAGTCAACATTATCTACATAAGGTTACACAAAAAAGCTGGAGAAACTCAGCGGGTGCAGCAAAATCTATCTACATAATTTGGGTTAGTTAGATAATGGAGCAAGTATACTCCAATAAATGATCCAAAAAGTTCTGTTGATCTCCAAAAAAGACAATGTGGTGCCATCCTTGCTGAATGCCTTTACATGAACACTTTAATATCAGAAGAGGAAGTAACATACATATGCCTAGAAATTGAATCTATTTCCACATCACAAACACTGACTCGATAGATTACAGGAAGGAAATGGAAAACTTCAGTGACATGGTGAAAGGACAATAACCACACCCTCAATATCAGCAAGACAAAGGAGCTAGTTATCGACTTCAGGAAGCATGCCACAGTACTTGCCCTAACAGGCATTAAAGGCACGGAAGTGGAAATGATTGAGAGGTTCAGGATCCTCTGTGTTAATATTACCAATGATCTGCTGTGAACCAAGCACATTGATGTGACAGCACACAAACGCTTCTACTTCCCGAGGAGAAAGAGTAAATTTGTCATACCGCCGAGGACTCTTAAATACTTCTAGAGATGCACCATTGAAAGCACACTGTTGGGTTCCATCACAGCTTGGTTTGGGAGCAACTTTGCCCAATGCTGCAAATAATTGCAGAGTTGTAGATGTTGTCCAGTTCATCTCACAAACCAGACCAATTTTCAATTTCTTCATGCCATTGGTTTTCCACAATTTCAGGTACACTTGTGCAGGAAAATGTATTCGAAATTTGTACATTTCTTGACTCCTCATTTGTACTGCAAAGAGCTTTTACCTCCTTCATTAATCTCTTCACCATTTATATAAAACATTCTGAAATATTATTTTTAAATTTTATTTAAAAAAATCCTAACCTCAAACTTACTCCGTCATTTGCAAACAACTTTTTTTAGTATTGAAAACTACTTTTAATTCAATGTTTTTTGTAGTTATCCATCATTAAACCATTTTCTCATGGAGTTTTCATTGCTAGGAGTTTCCATATTGGTTGAGAATTACAAATTATTTCTTCAAATGCTCTCCATAGATACCTATTAGCCTAATTTCCAAGCCTACCTCCTGTCTTTGTAATTGGTTTTGCTTAGTTTGGAATTAATCACATAAATCTTGAACAACATGATAGTGCATCATATTATTGCTCAACCCCAGAACCCTTTATGATAAAATAACTAATTAAGATTGTCTCATTCCACAATACTTGATCCAAAATAGATCATTTCCGTGTTAGTCCTCGTATATTACACATCCAAAACACTTCCAGAACAAGATTTGAGCACAGGAGCAGGGAGGTGCTACTGCAGTTGTACATGGTCTTGGTGAGACCACACCTGGAGTATTGCGTACAGTTTTGGTCTCCTAATCTGAGGAAGGACATTATTGCCACAGAGGGAGTGCAGAGAAGGTTCAACAGACTGATTCCTGGGATGTCAGGACTGTCTTATGAAGAAAGACTGGATAGACTTGGTTTATACTCTCTAGAATTTAGGAGATTGAGAGGGGATCTTATAGAAACTTACAAAATTCTTAAGGGGTTGGGCAGGCTAGATGCAGGAAGATTGTTCCAGATGTTGGGGAAGTCCAGGACAAGGGGTCACAACTTAAGGATAAGGGGGAAATCCTTTAAAACCGAGATGAGAAAAACCTTTTTTCACACAGAGAGTGGTGAATCTCTGAAACTCTCTGCCACAGAGGGTAGTTGAGGCCAGTTCATTGGCTATATTTAAGAGGGAGTTAGATGTGGCCCTTGTGGCTAAGGGGATCACAAGGCAGGTACGGGATACTGAGTTGGATGATCAGCCATGATCATATTGAATGGCGGTGCAGGCTCGAAGGGCCGAATGGCCTACTCCTGCACCTAATTTCTATGTTTCTATGAACTTGATTGCAAATAATATGTCCCCCTTGGTATCTATCTATTTTACTTTTTCAGTTTACTCCAAATTTTCCAATTGATATTCTGTACAACACTTTGATTCGTAATCGGGAGCCTCTCTTTTCATAGAACCAGAAATTTTATAGCACAGGAGGCTGCTCAACTCATCGGATCTCTACCTGACCGGTGAGACTAAGCGGAGGTTGGGCGATCGTTTCGCCGAACACCTCCGCTCGGTCCACAAGAACCTACCTGACCTCCCGGTGGCTCAGCACTTCAACTCCCCCTCCCATTCCCCATCCAACCTCTCTGTCCTGGATCTCCTCCATGGCCAGAGTGAGCAACACAGGAAATTGGAGGAACAGCACCTCATATTCCGCTTGGGGAGTCTGCATCTTGCGGGCATGAACATTGAATTCTCCCAATTTTGTTAGCCCTTGCCGTCTCCTCCCCTTCCTCAGCCCTTGGGCTGTCTCCTCCCATCCCTCAGCCCTCGGGCTCCTCCTCTTCCTTTTTCCTTCCTTCTCCCCGCCACCCCCTATCAGTCTGAAGAAGGGTTTCTGCCCAAAACGTTGCTTATTTCCTTCGCTCCATAGATGCTGCTGCACCCGCTGAGTTTCTCTAGCATTTTTGTGTACCTTCGATATTTTCCAGCATCTGCAGTTCCTTCTTAAACACAGTAGTTTTTTTTGTCATCTGTTAGTTTAAAGTTTCACCAAGAGCTAATAAGTGCCTGCAATGCTCATGGCATACAATTGTCAGCCAATGACCATCTCCAACAATGACATTCAATGACATTATTATCCTCACTCAATTCACCTTTTAAATCCCAAGGATCACCATTCAATGGAAGCTAAAGCAGGCCAGCCATATGACGTCGGGGTTCCATCGTTCCCGGAATCTGCATGCCTGGCATTTCAAGTATCATCTTTAAGTATTTATTTAATCTTTCCAACACTGCCTGAAATGTATACGTTAACAAGATATGCAACATAAATTTGCCATAACATTTTTGACATCCCCTGAACCTGCAACCTCCGTTGCTCAAAAAGACTGCAGATGCATAGGGCACAACATGAGTGATGAAGTATCTCCTGAGGATGTGGTATAGTGCTTTATTATGCAAGTTCTGTATTTTCTAATAAAAATGGGATCTCTTTTTCAATTTAGATTAATTTTCGTTATATCACATCCATTCTATTCTGACGTATTTTCAGACATATTCCAGCATATTCAAACTAAAGAAGGACTTGATAAATGATGGGGAGACAAGTTAATTGCAGGAATGCATCCTATTTAAAAGGCATGAAATTAATACAATCCATGCTAAAGATAAAATTAAAGTTACTCAAATGGTGTTGCATTATTAAATTGTTACTCTAGCAAGAGAACAAGTAGGATTCATTCTGGAGAAAGAAAGGCAAAATGCATTTTATTTCATTAATGGTATTAGAAGTACACCTTGAGATTGTTAATTGAAGGATGCATTCAAGTGCTGTAGATCTACATAGAACTTGTAAAGATTTCAACCTGCTAATTTCATTTTTTTAGAACAGGAAATAGTAAGCTTTTAGTAACTCTAGCAACTGCTTTGAACATACCTTTTTCATTCACCATAATAAATAATCTTTGCAAGACCAACATTTTAGTTTCTTTCAGTGGTCTTTTGCACACCTCACCCTGAACTCACAAAGTAATTCCTATTGCTCACAACGATATTCTTTTGCAAAACACAAAGTGCTGGAGGAATTCAGGTCAGGCAGCATCAATAGAGGGAAGAGACAGGTGACGGGGCCTTTCAATAGACTGCCGTCTTCTGACCATTCCCTCCACAGATGCTGCCTGACCACCTGAGCTCCTCTATCACTTCTTTTTGCATGCTGATTTACTTGTCGTCTAGTTGATAGCTCCTTTGATCAGTCATTCAGTCATCAGCTAGAAAACAGGTTCTTAGAAACATAGAAAATAGTTGCAGGAGTAGGCCATTCGGCTCTTCGAACCTATACCGCCATTCAATATTATCATGGCTGATCATCTAACTCAGTATCCCGTACCTGCCTTCTCTCCATACCCCCTGATCCCTTTAGCCACAAGGGCCACATCTAACTCCCTCTTAAATATAGCCAATGAACTACCTTCTGTGGCAGAGAATTCCAGAGATTCACCACTCTGTGTGAAAAATGTTTTCTCATCTCGGTCCTAAAAGATTTCCCACTTATCCTTAAACTGTGACCCCCTTGTTCTGGACTTCCCCAACATCGGGAACAATCTTCCTGCATCTAGCCTGTCCAACCCCTTAAGAATTTTGTAAGTTTCTATAAGATCCCCCCTCAATCTTCTAAATTCTAGCGAGTACAAACCGAGTCTATCCAGTCTTTCTTCATATGAAAGTCCTGACATCCCAGGAATCAGTCTGGTGAACCTTCTCTGTACTACCTCTATGGCAAGAATGTATTTCCTCAGATTAGGAGACCAAAACTGTACGCAATACTCCAGGTGTGGTCTCATCAAGACCCTGTACAACTGCAGTAGAACCTCCCTGCTCCTATACTCAAATCGTTTTGCTATGAATGCTAACATACCATTCGCCTTCTTCACTGCCTGCTGCACCTGCATGCCTACTTTTAATGACTGGTGTACCATGACACCCAGGTCTCGTTGCATCTCCCCCTTTCCCAATCGGCCACCATTCAGATAATAGTCTACTTTCCTGTTTTTGCCACCAAAGTGGATAACCTCACATTTATCCACATTATACTGCATCTGCCATGCATTTGCCCACTCACCCAGCCTATCCAAGTCACCATGCAGCCTCCTAGCATCCTCCACACAGCTAACACTGCCCCCCAGCTTCGTGTCATCCGCAAACTTGGAGCTGTTGCATTCAATTCCCTCGTCCAAATCATTAATATATATCGTAAATAGCTGGGGTCCCAGCACTGAGCCTTGCGGTACCCCACTAGTCACTGCCTGACATTGTGAAAAGGACCTGTTTACACCTACTCTTTGCTTCCTGTCTGCCAGCCAGTTCTCTATCCACATCAATACTGAACCCCCAATACCGTGTGCTTTAAGTTTGTATACTAATCTCTTATGTGGGACCTTGTCGAAAGCCTTCTGAAAGTCCAGATATAACACATCCACTGGTTCTCCCTTATCCACTCTACTAGTTACATCCTCGAAAAATTCTATAAGATTCATCAGACATGATTTACCTTTCATAAATCCATGCTGACTTTGTCCAATGATTTCACCACTTTCCAAATGTGCTGCTATCCCATCTTTAATAACTGATTCTAGCAGTTTCCCCACTACCGACGTTAGACTAACTGGTCTGTAATTCCCCGTTTTCTCTCTCCCTCCCTTTTTAAAAAGTGGGGTTACATTAGCTACCCTCCAATCCTCAGGAACTACTCCAGAATCTAAAGAGTTTTGAAAAATTATCACTAATACATCCACTATTTCTAGGGCTACTTCCTTAAGTACTCTGGGATGCAGCCTATCTGGCCCTGGAGATTTATCGGTCTTTAATCCATTCAATTTACCTAACACCACTTCCCGGCTAACCTGAATTTCACTCAGTTCCTCCATCTCATTTGACTCCCGGTCCCCTGCTATTTCCGGCAGATTATTTATGTCTTCCTTAGTGAAGACAGAACCAAAGTAGTTATTCAATTGGTCTGCCGTGTCCTTGTTCCCCATGATCAATTCACCTGTTTCTGACTGCAAGGGACCAACATTTGTTTTAACTAATCGTTTTCTCTTCACATATCTATAAAAGCTTTTGCAGTCAGTTTTTATGTTCCCTGCCAGTTTTCATTCATAATCTATTTTCCCTTTCCTAATTATGCCCTTTGTCCTAGACTTTCTGCTGGACTCTGAATTTCTCCCAGTCCTCTGGTAGGCTGCTTTTTCTAGCTAATTTGTACGCTTCATCTTTTGTTTTGACACTATCCCTGATTTCCCTTGTTATCCACGGATGCACTACCTTCTCTGATTTATTTTTTTGCCAAACTGGGATGAACAATTGTTGTAGTTCATCCATGCAGTCTTTAAATGCCTTCGATTGCATATCCACCCAATCAAGTCAACCCATTAAGAATCAATTGCCAGTGTATCTTGGCCAATTCACATCACATACCCTCAAAGTTACCTTTCTTTAAGTTCAGGACCCTTGTTTCTGAATTAACAATGTCACTCTCCATCCTAATGAAGAACTCAACCATATTATGGTCACTCTTGCCCAAGGGGCCACGCACAACAAGACTGCTAACTAACCCTTCCTCATTACTCAATACCCAATCTAGAATAGCCTGCTCTCTCGTTGGTTCCTCTACATGTTGGTTTAGAAAACTATCCCGCATACATTCCAAGAAATCCTCTTCATCAGCACCCTTGCCAATTTGATTCACCCAATCTATATGTAAATTGAAGTCACCCATTATAACTGTTTTATCTTTGTTGCACGTATTTCTAATTTCCTGTTTGATACCATCCCCAACTCCACTACTACTGTTAGGTGGCCTGTACACAACTCCCACTAGCGTTTTCTGCCCCTTAGTGTTTCGCAGCTCTACCTATATCGATTCCACATCCTCCAAGCTAATATCCTTCCTTTCTATTGCGCTAATCTGCTCTCTAACCAGCAACGCTACCCCACCTCCTTTCCCTTTCTGTCTATCCCTCCTGAATATTGAATATCCCTGGATGTTCAGCTCCCAGCCTTGGTCATCCTGGTGCCATGTCTCCGTGATCCCAACTATATCATAGTCAGTAATAGCTATCTGCACGTTCAACTCACCCACCTTATTACGAATGCTCCTTGCATTGAGACACAAAGCCTTCAGGCTTGTTTTTACAAAACTCTTACCCCTTATACAATTATGTTGAAAAGTGGCCCTTTTTGATTTTTGCCCTGGATTTGTCTGCCTGCCACTTTTACTTTTCACCTTGCTACCTATTGCTTCTACCCTCATTTTACATCCCTCTGTCTCTACGCTCACACATTTAAGAAACTCTTTCCCTTTAACATCATCCTCAACTATCCCATTCGACACCCCACCCCCCTTATTCAGTTTAAAACCCGTGTAGCAGTGGCAAACCTGCCTGCCAGAATGCTGGTCCCCCACCTGTTAAGATGCAATCCGTCCCTTTTGTACAGTTCCCCCTTACTCCAAAACAGATCCCAGTGATCTAAGAATCGAAATCCCTGCCCCGTGCACCAGTTCCTCAGCCACACATTCAGGTCCCGTATCTCCATGTTCCTGCTCTCGCCAGCACGAGGAACTGGAAGCAAACCGGAGATAACAACCCGGTTTGTTACCCAATTCTTGGCTCATCTCGCCTATGCCAACCACGATGCCCTATCTAAACTAGCCCCATTTACTCATGTTTGACTCGCATCTGTCTAATACTTTCCTTTCAATATAACTATCCTTTCTTTATACCTCTTAAATGTTATTGTACCTGCCTCAACTGCTTCCTCTGGCAGCTTATTGCCTATACTCACCACCTTCTGTTGAGAATGTTTGCCTCCCAGTTCCTATAATTTTTTCCCCTCTCACCTTAAACCTATACCTTCTAGTTCCCGATTCCCCTAACCTAAGAAAAAGACTGTACATTCACACCATGTATCTTATTATTTTATACACTTCCATAAGATCACTTTTCAGCCACCTGGAATCCAAGGAATAAAGTCCACCTGAAAGCTCAGGCCCTTGAGTTCCAGAAATAAGTAAGAAACACTGAAACACTTTTGTACACAGAGACCAGGGTGGTCCTTTGCATCAGTCAATAAACACTTAGATGCGTGTATTATATATTTTGGCTGCAGTGCACCAAATTAACTGACTGACGGAAGCTAAATTTTGTAGGATGGGAAGGGAGCAAGAGGGTTTCATGAAAAATGACCCTTAAATAATTACTAAAATAAAGATGGGGCTCTTGCCATTTCTGTTGACTAACAATGCTGTCTCAGGTTGGCAATGAGTGGATTGGAGGTAGTAGAGATAGAGGGAGAGGTAAACAACAAAAAATTATGCTTGAAAATTCAGCATCACAACTGAGCCTCTACACAATTGACAAGTAGCACAACAGAAATGTGTTAAAATTGGCTAAGTCTGACACCTGCTGACATTCCAAGACGAAAGATGGTCAAAGCTAGCAATTGTGGGAATAATTGTTGGTAGGGTATTGAAGACAGGACTAAATGTCCATGCATACAGCTCAGAAGTTAATTTTCCTTGACTGCCTATTCCCATCTTTGAAAGTGGTTAATGATTCACCATCCATTGCTCACTCTGATGTCTGAACATAAAACCAATTATTTTGTTAATGGCTTGCAACATTTGAAAATATAATTATATCTCTTGAAAAGAACAACTATAACTCAGAAAGTAGTATATTCATTAGGCCAGCACATTTTCCAATGATTAAATAAAGTCTGCTGTAAAACAAAGCTAGTTAACAATTTAATTATAACATCAAGGTTTCATTACAGCACTTCCTTGCCGTTTTCTGAATAATTAGCCATAGTAAAATCATTTGCCAAATTTGGCTATTTTTGAGTCATCAGGCTGTCCCACCAGATTTGAGAAATCAACTTTTTGTTTAGTTGATTGCATTTAGTAAAGCAACATTGCACTCCAAGAACAATATATTCTTCCTCAGGAATGTTATCAAGAAATGATCACTCTTCTCTACAGCAGTTCCAACCAAAGCTTTGACAGTTGTTGTCTGATAACTTCCAATCTCTTGTACTTAAATCATTTACATGTAGACCAGCATTTAATTTGCCTTTCTGATTCTTTTTTATAGTTATCCATGGCATTCTAGATATCTATACACATGAACCCCAAACATCTTTATCTTGCAGCTTTTCAGTCATTAGAAAGTGCTCTCTTTCATCCTTTTGGATCCAAAGTGACAGCCTCACGTTTACATTGAAATCTTTTTTTGCCTGTTCATTCAACCAGGAATACCCTTTGTACATTACAACTTTCATTGACACTGGTTACCAAGCAGCAATGAAACAACAATACAAGATCAATGCATTGAAACAGTAATATTATTTTATTTTGAAGCAAATTAAAATGCAAATTGTAGCCTTCCCATTGACTTATTAAATACATAAAATTGAAACAAATAAAATATAATTGTAAAGCATAGAAACACATGATTATTTTGTACGATTATGTTCCTTTCATTGGAAATCATTAATGAGGTATGGGTAGTCCTGCATTTTTTTAAATTCATTTATATTTTGTTGATTAAAACAGTCTAATCATCAACATAACTCAACATTTACAGCTTGCTTCAAAAAAAATAAAAGAGTTTTAGTTTGGCCATGCATCACCACAGACTAAAGGATTGAAAAAAGATAACAACGGCAGTCATGTTAAGCTAGAGGAAACCCAAAGCTTATCACCATAGTAACTAGGGCTCTCAACCTCAGGCTATTAACAGGAGGGCATTCAACCACTGCAGCATTAACCAAGTGCAAGTCAGATATAGAATGAGTTTATAATATATAGTGGGTATGATCTGAGGATTTGAACAAAGGTCCGCAAGAATTTGTAACCAAAATCCCAGAGTTCTGGGGATCCCCATGCCTTTATGTTGGGGAGTATATCAGCCACCACTCAGAGAACCCCAAGCAGATGAGAAATGGAAGGGGAGATCTCTCACGTTCTATGTTTAACAAATATGAAAATCATAAGAGTTAGGGGTTTTTACAAAGCTGGATAGGAAAGTGACCCACGGAAGATGGAAATAAAATTCAAAGGGATGTGGATAGGTTTAGTAAATTGCTTATAAACTGTTCCAAGGTGCACTGTGGGAGAATGCTAAGATTATTCATTTGGGTGGGTAAAAGTAAAAATGCTTTTTAGTGGTGAGAAATTAGAAAGTGTTGGAATACAGTGCAATGTGTTCAGGAAATGCAGTAATTTAATTGCAGATTAGGCAATCAATTAGGAAAACAAATGGTCTGCAGCACCTTATTTCAGGATGCATGGATTGCAATAGTAAGATATACAATACACTTTGGTTGGGTCATAATTTAATTGTGCACAAATCTGGTTAAAGAATGCAAATTTCAATTCATCACGCGTTTTCCATACATGAGAGTTTGACTTTAGAATAAGATTAATATAACTTCAATATGGAAGGGTCCAGCATGCAATTGCCAAAGAAGAGGCTGAAGCATTCCCACCTACATTCAGTCAACAGTGTCAAATATTTGATTTATCTCAACTCAGCTCCTAAGATCTCCAACCAATTTGTTTCAGTGAATAGGCTCTCGAGTTCTGAAAACTGAGGCTCTCGAACTAATTGTATCTCTACCCAAGCTGCTCCAGCACAGTTACACTACTGGAATCTACTCAGCATTTTGGAAACATATCTAGGTATTTCCGGTTCACAAAGAACACAACAAATTCTGCCAATCTGTCTGCTCTCAATCATCAGAGAAACAATGGAAACTATCAAATGGTGCTAATACAGCAAATTGATGGATTAATTTGGGTTTTGCCTGAACCACACAGTTTCAGACAAGCTGAATTCTAGAGCAAACCATTTGCTCATCCCTGCAGACTCAACAGATAATTGTGGGTTACATAATTTCTTGACTTGTACTCAGATGGTGCTCTCACCAATTGCAATTTACCATCCAAAGGGTGAAAGCAAATTCATTGAAAATGTCTTGCATCATTAAATTCTGCAACAGTGTTTTGAAACAGATAAATAAGAGTTTGGTGGAATGAAAGAAACACACTCTGCAGCTTGAAATTTGCAGGCAGTTCAATGACCTTAACAACAATTTTAATATTATAATTATCTGGAAAGCCACAAGGGTTGCCTGAATGTTGACCTGAAATTGACTGGTCTGGTTAGTAACTGTACGTCATGGTCACGCTCCAGATTTCAAAGTCCTGTGAACATTGGAATGGAAGATCTAATCTAAACATGGATAGATTTTACACAAATGAATTGGCAGACTGCAGTTTGCAATTTCTGATACTTCAGACTTCTAATAATTATTTCAAAATTCAAAGCTTCTGTTGTAAATCTTTTACTATCATTTATTGGTAAAGCCTTAATATTTTTGGCATTATTTGCAACAAGAGGCACCTTTATGATTGCTATCCTAAATCTACTTTTACATTGAAAATGATGTGCAAACATACTCATTTATTATGCTGAAAATGATCTTGCTTAGCAAATCACAATGGAAATAGGTGCAAACAAATCCACTTCAGCTGTTTGCAGTGATTATTGTCATTGAAAAAATTATTTTAATCAAATGATAGTGTAAAAAAGATCTGGTACACTGTAATTATAGGCTCATCACACAGTGAACATTACATAGTTCATCAATTGTAACATCAGTTCTCATCCAAAGATAACATTACTCCATGCCCAATAAATAAAGAATCAGTTAAAAATGTTTTACTGAAATAAGTTATATTGTGGAAATAAATTGTTTTCATCCAATCAAGCTTCTTTGTATTCTAATTACTATAAAACACGGAACATTCTGAAAGGCCAGACAGCATAATCTTATGTGTTATAGCTTTCAGTTTTCCAATTAAGATGCAAATAAAAGTGCTTCAACAAATGATTTCATTTATTTTTACTACAACAATATTTTGTTCACACCTGCAATATTCCCATGCCACTCTTATTCCCTTTCAGGCAGTAAGTAAATCAGTAAGGGTACAACATATGGCAAGTCCTCAGACACACTTTCTACAAATTAATTCGTCCAATGTGTTTAACCAGGGATTTTGCTACAACTATTAATGTCTACGGTATCTTTTAGTTGCTACCCAGGAATGGGTTTCCAGCAATTACTTGATCACTGAATTATTAGATGACACTAACAAAATTGCAGTGTGCTCTTATCTTAAAAAACAACATACATATATTTGAGTTATGTTATTTGAGCCAATAGCCCCCACCAAATGGTAGCCACACATTTGTCATAAACCCTCAAGACACATGTGAACTATGAAAATTCAATTACCTCAAAAAGTTAATATGAATGGAAAATTGACACATTTTAAATTAAACCTCACTTGCTTACGACAAGTGACTGAAGGGTTTAAATGGTAAGTAATTCCAAATGAATATCAATGGCACAAAGTATTCATAAACAATCAAAGCCCGGAGGAATACAGCATATTGGCAAAAGGGCACAAAGTGCAACTACAAAATTTTTGCATGATGAAATTCATTTGGGACATTGATTCAATACTAATTTAAAGCCTTAGGAAGTTTTAATACCCGAGTTATTGATTGCACTTATAGAGAAGTAGCTGGAGACGTTAAAGGTTATTATAAAGATTGCAAGACTAAAGTTTTTTTTTAAGTCTTGATGTATATCAAATGAACACTAAAAACAAAATCAAGAATGGCATGAATAATCTTCTTGCTGTTAAAGGCATACAAGGATATTCTCCTTCAAATGACAAGCTCAATTTGTACATTAAAAACTGTGGGAGCATAGCTAAAGCAGCGAAGGAAGATTAAAATGTAAAAATATTAAAATTGTAGGCAATTAACATTCACAAAATACATTTGATACTCCAATCGGAGTGTTTTATACTTTTCAATTCTGTGTAGCAGCTTGTGCCCAGTGAGGTTTAGTGTGTTCAAGGACTTAAAGCACATAAAGCACAGGAGATATTTAAATTCATTATACTGGACAAAAATATACAATCAGTATGTAACAAAATTTAACATTGATATCACTGGTACATGTAACAAATCCAAATATCTAATCCAATTGTGACGGAAATACCTTCTCGAAAAGTAGATGACAATTTGTGCTCACTGGATATAAATGTAATTTGTAAAATACATTTAAAAAAAGAAACATAAAGCTCTGCTGTGGTTGATAAGAACTTTTTTTTTTAACAGTCTGATGCATGTTATTTTTAGAAGTCTATTTAGCTGCCAGTCACTCTCAGCACAACATGGTTCAAGAGTCTTGTGACCTCTAAAATGGTTATTAGGATAATGTAAAAAGCTACTGAAGAATTATGCAAAGCAAATGTGGCCAGATTTTGCAAAGCTGTCAATGTTTGTCATTATTATACCATCATGCTTACTGTGACTTTGGGACTCTTGCATCTGTGCAGTTTTATGAAATGAAAGAATCACACAGAAATACAGCATAAAAGCAGACCCTTTGCACCATTGACCATCAATCACCCATTTATATTTGCCTTCCATTAATGCCATATCTGCTTATTCTTCACCCATTCTCAAGGTTCAAGGTTCACATTTATTTGTCACATGCATCAATTAAGGTACAGTGAAATGAGTTACCATGCAGCCATACAATTAAAAACACAATACAATTTAACATAAACATCCACCACAGCATTCTTCACTGTGATGGAAAGCAATAATGTTCAGTCAGTCTTCCTCCTTTGTTCACCCGTGGTCGGAGGCCTTGACCTTCTGTAGTCGCCGCTATGGACAGCCCAATGTGCAAGCCCTCTCGTCGGGATGATCGAAGCTCCGACATCGGGACAGATCGAACACACTTCGCGGCTTGGAGTTCCCGAATCGTCCACTTTCAATTGGAGACCGCAGCTTCAGGATGTTATAGGCAGCAGGCCGGCGGTCGGAGCTCTTCTCCGGCGATCCCCGGCAAGGGTTAGGCCCGCTCCGAGATGGTAAAGTCCGCTCCACGCCTGCTGCTAGAAGCTCCGCAGACCGAGGCTTCAGGATGTTATATGAAGCAGGCCAGTGATAGGAGCACTTCTCTGGCAATCCCCGGAAAGGGATCGCCCCGTTCCGCGATGGAAAGTCCACGCTGCGCCCGCTGCTGAAACTCTGGGCCCGACTCCGGGAAAGGCCGCACCAATCCAAGTTGTTAGGCCGCGAGGGAGGCGAGAAAGCAACAAGGAAAAAAGTCGCATCTCCGTCGAGGTAGGTGAGTGAAAACAGCTTCTCCCTATTCCCCCCCACCACGCCCCAAATAAGACATACCAAGAGACATTCTTATTCATTTCTTCCAAGATCCTAACAATTACAACACAAAAGGTCAATTTACAGACGCTAATTCCTCGCATCTTTGGGATGTGAGAGAAAACTGGAGAAAAGGGAAAGCGCCCAAAGTCCGGATTGAACATGAGACGGCAATTCTATTTGCTGTGCCACCTGAAGTTGAGGTTATAAGTTGTTCTGTTTGGTTGCCTTCTCTACCCTAATCAAAGTAAAAAGTAAATTAACAACATGTTTGGTCCAGTGTGAACCATTCCTGTTGTAAAATACATCAAATGCATTACGCTTTGTTGCATTAGTATCGGAGCTACGGGTCATAAAGCGACCCCTATAGAAAACATGCACCATATTTAAATAGTGTACTGTTATGTAAAAATCAGCAAAACACGTGTTGGGAGAAGAAAGTTCTCAAGTTCAATGACTGATTTTAGAGATCATACACCACAGGAACCTTTTTCTGGACTGCCTCCAATTTTTTCTCAAAAAACAGAACCAATATTTTAGAGATTACCATACCTTGCTCCTTCACCAAAACAAATCAGTACTTCATTACTTTTTTAACTGCTAACCCCAAACAATAAAGGACAATACCCCATTTATCTTCTTGCAACTAACATGCAACTGCATGTTGATTTTGTGCTTCATGAAGAACACCAAGATCCCTCTAGAATTCACTCATTTACTGTCTCTTGCCTATAATCGCTTGCCTTTTTACAATTTTACAATTAATTTTACAATTAATTTCCACAGCCATAACGCTGTGGAAATTAATAGTAAAATGTAGCCATAATGCTGTAGAGCCCTCTTACCGAAGTGCGTGATCTCGCAGTCCGAAGAAGGATCCTGTCCAGAAACATCACCTTCCCATTCCCACCCCAGATGCTGCCTGACCCGTTGAGTTCCTCCAGCACTGTTCAGAATTTGTTCAAAATACCAGCATCTGCAACTTCTTCTGCCTGCTGACCTCACACTATTTCAACATTAGAGTCCATGTGCCAAATTTCTGCACTCTATCTACATCCTGTTAGAGTTCAAACATTCTCATTGCAGTGATTGCAGCCTTCAGGGAGAAGACAACTGGTGTTTGCTGGGGTTAACTGAAATGTGGATCCTTGGGCAATAGAAGTACACAATTTCAAGGCCATGCTTTCTCACTTCTTGTTTGCATTCTGCAAAAATCTGTCAATGTGCTTGGCAGTTCAGCCAACTTAATGATATCACTCTTGTGGATCTTGAAAATCTCTTCGCACAGATGTCCAAGTTATCATTGGCAGTCACGCGAAACAAGTATGACTGTCCTCTCCTCTCTATATGGTCGTCTACTTGTGGGTCTGCAGATGTCTGTAGAGGCCAATCCACACACCTTGGTGCAACGTGGGCAGTGAAGACTGGCAGTGGTTGGTAGTCGTCGAGCCCCTTTTCTCTCTCCTTGCGGTACTGTGCTTTGTCTCTGTGACACGGCGTAGTTCCATTTCGTGACGTGCAGCTTCTTCCTGCATGGATTTCCTTCAATGTGCTCCCATTTGCTCGATGTGATGTGGAATTTCTTCAGACTATTCTTTATGTTTTCCTTGAAGCGTTTATTTAGCCCGCCGGGGGCTCGCTGACCTTCTTCCAATTGAGTACTGGATTTGTTTAGGGAGACGTGGGTTGGACATGCAGATGACATGGCCAGTCCATCGAACTTGGTGCTGCATTACTGTGGTGGTGATGCTGGTCATATTGGCTTCCTCCAAAACGCAGATGTTGGTGCGTTTATCCTCCCAGCTGATCCTCAGAATCTTTCGTAAGGATCTTTGATGTTATTGTTCCAGGGCTCTCAGGTGCCTGCTGTAGGTGGTCCATGACTCGGTTCCATAGAACAGCGTGGAGAGGACAACAGCTCTGTAGACTATAACAGTTTTGTTTGAGCCTTCAGGTCTCAGTCTTCAAAGACAGTAACCAACAATGATAAATGGAAAACCAATGCCACAGATATTGCTAGAACTTTTTTGGCAGTTTTCATTGAGGTGAAAGTTGAATGCTCTGCAATTAATTGTAAAATTAAGCATAATGCTGTGGAAATAAAACTATGCTTTAACTTCATAGCAAGATTAATCAGCCTGATAGTTTGATAAATAATACAGAAATATAAATACAAAAAGCAACTTTAATTTTGGAGTTTTTGATTTTCGAGGGAAGTAAATTCATTGATCAAATGTATTCCAATAATAAATTAGATGCATTTAAGAACATATAAGAAATAGGAATTCAGCATCGAGTTGAAGGGCCTGTTTCTTTTGCTCGATAACTTAATTTGTCTATAGTACCTTGAACCACTTGCTTTATCATCAATATTCAGTCGCATTTAGTTTTTTTCATCCCAGACCTGGAAATATTGGATTAGCTCCCTTCAGTTAAATTGTCAACATAATTTGCAAATAATTGGGGCACAATTACCCATCCTTGCGGTATCCCCAAGTCACAGCCTGTCATCCTGAGAATGATCCATTCATTCCCTCCTCCCCCTCCATTTGTTAAGCAACTTTCAAATCTATTAAAATATTTAACCCCATTTCCACATGTTTTGAACATCCTGTGCGGGATCTTATCAAAAGCCTTCTCAAAATTTAAATGCAGGTTCACCTTTGACTTGGGTATAACCCATACTAGTATTTGGGAAATCAGTGGGATGGATTTGCCATTATTTGCAGATATTTTCTGCCATGTGGGAACATGGTTCGCACCCACATCTCCAACATGTAAATTATCCGGGTTTTGAACTTTCGGCAAATTCTGGAATGGCAAAGTATACCACTGGTCCCCTTTCTTCTCCTACACAAAATAAATACTCAAACAATTCCAAGAGATTATTCAAACATGATTTCTCTTTTATTAATCCATATCAACTGCTCAAATCATCTCATGGGGCTGTCCCACTGCGGCGACCTAATCTGCGAGTTTAGCAGAGTTTGCCCTCGACTCAAACTCGCAGCATGGTCGACACGTGGTCCTAGGAGGTCACTAGAACTCACCTTCATGCTTAAGGGAAGTTCCCGCCTACTCCCGGCCTCGGCTAGGTTGCGGGAAAATGTTTCAGCATGTTGAAACATTTTCCTCGAGTAAAATTTGGTCGGCATGGTTCTTTTTAACTCGTAGTGCAGTGGAGTGGGGTCGCAATTTAGTTACAGGCAGTCGAGGGCAGCCGTAGGCAATCTCCTTAACTGACCGGGCATTTTAATTGGCTCACTGAATTTTCAGGACCAAGGAAAACCAGACGGTAGGTAAAATGCCTGTTAAACTTTATTAAACTTTGTGTGAATTCTTAAAAGTGTCTCCACACCTTCTCCCCACCTTCTCCCCCCCCCCCCACTATCTAAAGGACTTACTGTGCAGCCATCTTTTACCTTCCTCTTCAGCGTGGGTGTGAATTTCAGACAGCGCTACCCTGCTTTCCCTGGCACCCGCCTTTGCGATGTGTTTGTGTGTGCGGTGTGTGTGTGTGCGTGGGTCGATCCAGCTCGCGGTTTGAATGCTGACGGTCGATCCAGCTCGAGGTGTTCCAGGCGAGTGCCCTCGAGCTTGAAGGTCGAAGACACTCTTCTTAACCCATTGGATTTGGTTGTTTATTTTCAAAGTGGCTTGATATCACAACCGTTATTATTGATTCCAGCCCTTTCCCACCTACTGATATCAAACTAACATATATGTATGTCCCAGTTTTACCTTTTATTCCTTTCTTTAATTGTTGGTCAGAATTACAGACCTTCAATAAACAGGAACCATTTCAGAATCTGCAGAACATTGGAAGATAACCGGAAAATCTATTTGTCATATACTAACTGGATAAAGACCAAAAGGACCTTCTGATTTATCAGCTTTCAAATGCTTTGAGGTACATTTCTTTATTAAAACTCTCATGCCATCAGAGTTTCCTTTATTTGGATTGAAATATTACTATCATACCTAGTGACCATTGGGTCACTTAACAATTCAGATCTATTTTCAAATAGATATGAATGGAATTGCTTTTCAAAAAACATTTTTCGGAAGAATGCAACATTGTAATAACCTAGTCAGGAATAAACATTAAAGTATTTGCGGCTTAAGAAACCAACAAAAAAAGCTGATGGCTCTTGTCCAGAAAAATACTTAACACATTGTAGGAATTGCCAAATGAAGAAATAACCTTTTCAAATCACCATTCCTTTCAAGCAAATGAAGTTATACAATTACATTTGCTTCAATGAGAATTCTTATTCTTCAAACACTCCATACAACTTCATCAGGGTTTTGCCAATAGAACAATGATCAATATGAATAGACTAGGTGGAAAAATACCAGTTAATTCATTAGTAGTAAGGTTATTGAAAATATAATCCATACTGGCCAAGTACCAAATAAAGCAATGCAAATAATTCTAAGTTGTTAGTATTCAATCATAATGCAGTTCCCACAGTACATCCGGATTTCAAATGCCAGAAGAAGAGCTGCTTATCCATTCACATTTCACCTTTGAAATTACACCATTTAACTAATTTGATAATATGTACAAATCATCTATATCATATCATATATAATTTTAAAGTGTGTGTGTGTGCGCGCGCGTGCGTGTGTCATTTCGCATTTGAAACGCATCTCCTCGAAAACCAGACGCCTAAACAGGGAAATTTTTACATATTTCAATCGAGATTTTTCTTTTGATTTTAGAAATCCACTCCTCTGTAAATTAGGTTAACTATTTTCCCGACTTTTTTTATTAAAATTGTTGACCAATCTGACGTTTTTTTCAAATCTGACCACTGCTCAGCTGCTGACATTACAATAACGGTGACATTTTCACATCTTCTGGTAGAAACTTACCTTATGATTTCAAAAATCACCTACTCTGTAAATTTGGTTAATTATTTCACAACTTATCACCAAATTGACATTTAAAAAAAAAATAACCGCAGCCCAGCTGCTGACCTCACAATGCCTTTGCTCGAGGCCCACCTCGCTCATGGCCCTGCTCCCCCCTCCGGATTACGGCAGCTGTCAACGTGTATGCTCAGTTTTCAGCGACCAACACAGTAAATGTTAGGCCTCTGGGTAGTGTTGTAGAGCAGAGGGATCTGGGTGTACGGGTGCATGGTTCCTTGAAGGTCGAGTTGCAAGTAGATAAGGTGGTCAAAAAGGATTTTGGCACTTTGGCCTTCATCAGTCAGAGTATTGAGTATAAAAGTTGGGTGGTCATGTTGTAGTTGTATAAGACGTTGGTGAGTGCATTTAGAATATTGTGTTCAGTTCAGTTCTATGAAAGATATTGTCAAGTTTGAAGCAAAAACAAAATCGCTGGCAGAAATCAGAAAGTCAGGCAACATTTAGAAAACAAGAGAGAACGATGGAGTCAACATTTCAGGGCAATGACTCATGTGAGACCAATGCGGAAATCATTATCTTAAAATATGTCACTAATCTAGCAGTTGAGAGAACCAGATTTGCCAACTCTTATCTCAATAGGTAGCTCTTCGTACAAATTGAACAGGATATTTATTTTCCACACCCATGAAAGTAACAGATCCATAACTATCAATAAATATGCTGAAAATCCACACTATCTGTAAACAGATCCCATCAACCTTCTCACTTTTTGTTCTTATTTCTGCAATCTTACAAATTACATTTTTTAAGCTTGCAACTTTTGTCTCAGGAGCTGGCATGAGTGTTCCCCATGTAATGCTTTTCACTTTTAGATTTATTAGCAGAAATGATACTCAAGAGATAGAAGAAATCACTCATGAAAGATAACACACATTAAGAAAGAGAAGATAAGCCTGGGCACAGGATGATTCATCCCTCAATTATTTTATTCATGCTACAAATGGACTCACATTTATCCTATGATATCGTTATGGCTTCACCCAGAGAAATCACCAACAGTTCATTACCTGATTAAGTTTGTTACCTGATTAAGTAATCTTAAACTTAGACTGTAAATTTAAATATTGGAAAAATGCTGTTTTATTTTAAAGTAATTGTTCAGTCAAAATTGGTCAAAAGACACAATGGTGATATTCATAAATTAGGTTCAAGGAATGATGTACCATCTCTACTTAGGTTTTTAGTGGATGAACTACTCAAAGTTTAAAGTCTTAAATATACATTCATGGTACACTGTTTACTTCCTCTTTGCTGCATTAAGCTCAATTGTCACAATCTCACTAATCTGCTCTAACTCATGGCTTTAACTACGTGGTTGGTGTACCTTGTACAAAAGATGGTTGGGATTGTTGGAGGTCAACAATCCCAGCACCAGAATATTGCCGTTGAAGTTCCTTATGATGGCACCACAATCCTAATCATCTTCAACTACTTCATCAGTGGCCTTTCTTTCATCACAAGATCAAAAATGGGTGATTGCCAATGACTGTAGAATATTTAAACCTACATGTAATTCCTAAGCAAATTATAGTCCATGCTTAAATGTGGACAGACCTCACTACCATGCAAAAAAAAAAGTAATATATGGCAAGTAGCATTTAAAAGCATAACGTAAATAAAGATTCAAACTATTACCATATAACATATAACACCATATAACAATTACAGCACGGAAACAGGCCATCTCGGCCCTACAAGTCCGTGCCGAACAAATGTTTTTTCCCCTTAGTCCCACCTGCCTGCACTCATACCATAACCCTCCATTCCCTTCTCATCCATATGCCTATCCAATTTATTACCATGGGAGTCACGAGTTACTGCCATTTAAACTCTGTGGTACAAGAGCATGTCAGAGACTAGATATTCTCCAGTGACTAACTAGCTTCTTGACATTCAAAAATGTTCCAACAAAGGCAAAACACAAATCAGAACTGTAAAGAAATACTCTTGGATGTCTGAATGAATAAAGCTCCAACAAACTCAAAAACCTTTAACAGCATTGAGGCCAAAGACCCTATCCACCATCCTAAATATTAATTCCTTCCACTATCATCAGACTGCGGTGGTGGTGGTATATATCATCCACAAACAGTACCACAATTATTTGCCTTGAATCCTTTGACAGCTTTTCTCAAACCTGTTCTTACCACCACAAAGAAGGACCAGCCCATTGCAGGACTCGCCTCTTCTTCATAGAATCTAAATCTCGGAATTCTTTATCCAATAACATTGCAGAGGCATCTTCTCCTAAAAGTGTGCATTGGTGCAAATACTTGGAAGGTCATTCACTACCACCTTTGTGGGGCAATTTGGGAAGGGCAATAGACCTTGGCCATGTCAAAAATATCAGCATTTGGAAAATAAAAAAAATACACGCAAATACTCCAAATACACCTTCAGCAAAGACAATACAAAGTTAATTACATGCAGAGTAATGGGTTGTTAAAATATATACTTTGAAACTTCATAATGTAAATTAGTTTGGCTGTGCCTTTTTGAATGGAATGTCTTTAGATGAACAAAAACATCAAATATTTGCAAAACCAAAAAGTTGGGCAACATCTTTTCCAATATGAAGAATCATTGCCTTCCTTCAGGAAAGTAAACTTCAGTGTGAACATTATTTAGTTTTGGCAGATAGAGCCAATATGATAAAATTTTATTTCCTTTTTTTTGCCTAGGTTAGTGACATCCACTGTCTCACAGGCAATTTATTAATCCTACAGTTATTCGAAAACTAAACTTTATTTGATGAATTAAAAGTTGATGAATTTATGAGCATTCTCACTTGAACTTCAAAATCAAATTAGCATAGTATTGTTTAGTGGACATATAGATATGTAAACAAGCAGGGTCTTGATGGATGTTTGGATAGATGGGATTTGTTTGAATAGACACTGTGGTCAGCACAATCAGTGCGGATTGAAGGGCCTGTTCCTGTGCTGAATTGTTCTATGTTCTAGCTGGGTTATATTATTTTTTATTTTTATTAAACATTATTTCGGACTCACGGTCCAGACAAGGGACAACATTACATAAAATACATTGCATATAATACCATAAAATACATATAAAATCTTAGTATATCACTTATAAAAGCATTATAATTTATATACAAAAAACACAATACACGATTTAAAATCCAGAATAAAAAAAGAAAGATCAGTGTCCTACAACGAGACAGCGATACCAGTGTCCCCACAACTGGGATTCGTAGCGTATAGTGCTAAACCTTGTTTGACAAGGCCATGATAATTATTCTTAGAGTCATTTATCCTGCAAATGAATTGATACATATGATTTCTTAGGACAGCTTCTAAAGTACTGACTCTTGCAGCCACAAACATGTTACCAGCACTACAACATCTAGGTTTCCTTAGCAGTGTTCTCGTGGCATCATTATAGGCCACCTTTAGTCTCTGCAAACTTGTCTTTCCGTAGTTTGACTACAGGGGCGCAGTACAGAGTGGTGTGCAATATGCTCTAAACACCAACATCTTCACCACATCTGTACACGCACCAAACTTAAGCAAGAGAATATTCGCCTGTACATACAGCATATGTCGTTGCCTATAAATATCCTCATCATCTGTCATTTGTTCTGTAATAAAAATGCCCAAGATACTACAGATACTAAGATCGTCAGAAAATGTAAAATCATGAAATTTTAGATATTTATCCTTGCATGTGGTGAGCATACCGGTAAGCCAGGATTCTCACAATGTAGTTAGGCACCCCTGTTTGCTTCATTTTACCAAACAGCTTTCTATGATTAACATGATCAAAGGCTTTGGAAGCATCAATAAAGCACAAGAATCGATGAGTTGTTACCTCTATATTTGTTTACAATCTCCTTTAGGGTATATATGCACAAGTCAGTGCCATGTTTAGCTTTAAAACCAAACTGGTTATCTGTGGAGTTAACAAACTCATTTATTCTATCCAGCAGAATACTTTCTAGGACTTTTGACAATATGCTGGCTAAAGCTATGGGCCTGTAATTATTTAGGCTGCCTATTTTTCCAGCTTTGTCCTTAATGACCGGCACTAGCAAAACAAACAACATTGAGTCTGGTAACAAGCCATGAATCATAAAGCCAGTAAAACAATAGCAAGGAGAGGAGAGGTTAGATTGCACTTCACAAATAAATAGGTAACATATGTGACATTGCTTGGGTAAAGAATCCTGGACTCATGCAGGAGAATAAAACATAAATCCAGCTATGTGGCATCAGCAAAATGGAAAACTAGACCCGAGTGGAAGCAGCTGTGACTCATTCTATTTAAACTGGCCTCATTCTGGCAAGCTCAACGTTAAGGCCTGGAAATCAGTTAAAAGAGCTTTCATGGAGTTATACAGAACATTGGAAGCTATCGGGACTGAGGACACTGCCATTCTGAGCGGCGGACAGGTCTGCAACTCAAAACATGGCGCTGAAGCAAAGCCGAAGAGACAGACGTCAGGCAGAGCCGTGCTAGTCGGTGTCTCCATCGTGAGAGGTACAGACAGGGGTTTCTGCGGCAATAGGCGGGATTCAAAAATGTTGTGTTGCCTCTCTGGTGCCAGGATCCAGGACATCACCGATTGCTGGGCATCCTCAGGGATGAAGGCGAGCAGCCGGAAGTGGTTGCTCATGTCGGCACAAATTACGTCTGGAAGAAGAGGAAAGAGATTCTGCAGCGTGACTTTAGAGAGCTCGGAAGAAGGCTCAAAAGCAGGATCTCCAGGGTGGTTATCTCCGGTTTGCTTCCAGTTCCTTATGCTGGTGAGGGCAGGAACAGGGAGATAGGGATCTGAATGTGTGGCTGAGGAGCTGGTGCAGGGGGCAGGCATTTAGATTCTTAGACCATTGGGATCTGTTTTAGGGTAAGGGTGAATTTTACAAAAGGGACGGGCTGCACCTTAACAGGCAGGGGACCAGCATTCTGGCAGGCAGGTTTTCCACTGCTACACTGGTGGGTTTAAACCAAATAGTGTGGGGGGGGGGGGGGGAGGAGACAAATTGGAAACACAAGGGTGCAGTTAAAGTGAAAGAGAGTATAGGAAAAGTTAAGAAAGACACCAGAATTAATGGGGCAGAAAGCTCACAAAGGATAGGAGAGTATGGCCAAGTGAAATAGGAATCGATGTGAAAGATGAGGTGAGTAATGGATTAAAAGTATTATATATGAATGCGCAAAGTATATAAGAAGTAAAGTGGATGAGCTTGAGGCTCAGTTACAGATTGGTAGATATGACATAATGGGGATTACAGAAACATGGTTGCAGGAGGATCGGGACTGGGAACTGAATATTCAGGGTTATAGAAAGGACAGGCAGGTGGGCAGAGGAGGTGGGGTAGCTCTGTTGGTGAGGGATGAAATTCAGTCCCTTGCAAGGGGTGACATAGGGACTGATGATGTAGAGTCGCTGTGGAGAGAATTGAGGAATTGTAAACGTAAAATGACCCTAATGGGATTTATCTGCAGGCCCCCAAACAGTAGCCTGGATATAGGGTGCAAGTTGCAGCAGGAGTTAAGATTGGCATGTAACAAAGGTAATGCCACTGTGATTATGGGAGATTTCAATACGCAGGTAGACTGGGATAATCAGGTTAGTTCTGGACTCCATGAAAGGGAGTTTGTAGAGTGCCATGGAGATGCATTCTTAGAGCAGCTTGTACTGGAAAGAAGGCAATTCTGGATATAATGTTGTCTAATGAACCAGATTTAATAAGGGAACTCAAGGTAAAGGAACCGCTATGAGGTAGTGACCATAATATGATAAGTTTTAATCTGCAATTTGGGAGGGAGAAGGTTAAATCAGAAGTGTCAGTGTTGCAGTTGAACAAAGGGGACTATGAAGGCATGAGAGAGGAGCTGGCCAAGGTCGACTGGAAAAGGATCCTAGCAGGAATGATGGTGGAATAGCAAAGGCAGGAATTTCTGGGCATAATCCAGAAGATGCAGGATCATTTAATTCCAAAGAGGAAGAAAGATTCTAAGGGGAGTAAGAGGCAACCGTGGCTGACAAGGGAAGTTAGGGATGAAATAAAACTAAAAGAAAAGGTGTATAACATTTCAAAGAGTAGCAGGAAGCCAGAGGATTGGGAAACTTTCAAAGGACAACAGAAGGTAACAAAAAGGGCAATACGGAGTGAAAAGATGAAGTACGAGGGTAAGCTGGCCAAGAAAATAAATAAGGATAGTAAAAGCTTCATTAGATATGTTAAGAAAAAAAGATTAGTAAAGAGAAATGCGTGTCCCTTGAAGGCAGACACAGGTGAAATTATTATGGGGAACAAGAAAATGGCAGAAGAGTTGAACAGGTACTGTGGTTCTGTCTTCACGAAGGAAGCCACAATCTCCCAGATGTACTAGAGGACAGAGGTTCTAAGGAGACAGAGGAACTGAAAGAAATTTGCATTCGGTGAGAAATAGTATTGGGTAGACTGATGGGACTGAAGGCTGATAAATCCCCAGGGCCTGATGGTCTGCATCCCAGAGTACTCAAGGAAATGGCTCGAGAAAATGTGGATGTATTGGTGATCATTTTCCAATGTTCTATAGATTCAGGATTAGTTCCTGTGGATTCGAGGGTATCTAATGTTATCCCATTTTTTAAGAAAGGAGCGAGAGAGAAAACAGGGAATTATAGACCAGTTAACCTGACATCAGTGGTGGGAAGATGCTGGAGTCAATTTTTAAAGAAGTAAAAACGGCACATTTGGATAGCAGTAAAAGGATTGATCCAAGTCAGCATGGATTTATGAAGGGGAAATCCTCCTTGACTAATCTTCGGGAATTTTTTGAGGATGTGACAAGTAAAATGGATGAAGGAGAGCCAGTGGATTTGGTGTATCTGGACTTACAGAAAGCCTTTGATAAGGAGATTAGTGGGCAAAATTAGAGCACATGGTATTGAGGGTAGGGTATTGACATGGATAGAGAATTGGTTGGCAGACAGGAAACAAAGAGTAGGAATAATATATATTATTGATTTAGATGATGGGATTAAAAGTAACACTAGCAAATTTGCAGATGACACAAAGCTGGTTGACAGTGTGACCTGCGAAGAGGATGCTAGGAGGTTGCAGGGTGACTTGGACAGGTTGAGCGAGTGGGCAGATGCATGGCAGATGCAGTATAATGTAGATAAATGTGAGGTTATCCACTTTTGCGGCAAGATCAACGAGGCAGATTATCTCAATGGTGTCAGATTAGGAAAAAGGGAAGTGCAATGAGACCTGGGTGCCCTTGCAGACCAGTCACTGAAAGTAAACATGCAGGTACAGCAGGCAGTGAAGAAAGCTAATGGCATGTTGGTCTTCATAACTAGAGGATTTGAGTATAGGAGTAAAGATGTCCGTCCATAGTTGAATTGTCTGGAGTATTGTGTGCAGTTGTGGTCTCCTAATTTGAGGAAGGACATCCTTGCTATTGAGGTAGTGCAGCGTAGGTTCACGAAGTTAATCTCCGGGATGGCGGGACTGTCATATGAAAAAAGATTGGAAAGACTGAGCTTATATTCACTGTAATTTAGAAGGATGAGATGGGATCTTATGGAAAAATATAAAATTATAAAAAGACTGGATAAGCTAGATGTAGGAAAAATGTTCGCAATGTTGGGGGAATCCAGAACCAGGGGCCAGAGTCTAAGAATAATGGGGAGGCCATTTAAAACTGAGGTTAAACGTTTTCACCCAGTGAGTTGCGAATTTGTGGAATTCTCTGCCATAGAAGGCAGTGGAGGCCAATTCACTGGATGAATTTAAAAGAGAGTTAGATAGAGCTCTAGGGGCTAGTGGAATCGAGATAGGGGGAGAAGGCAGGCACGGGTTACTGATTGTGGATAATCAGCCATGATCACAATGAATGGCGGTGCTGGCACGAAGGGCCAAATGACCTCCTCCTGCACTTATTTTCTATGTTTCTATTAATTAATAATCAAGCTTTTAGTGAAGAAAATACTTGCAGTTCTACAATAAGAAAACAGAAATATCGAGAAATGTTCAGATTTTATGGTGAGAGGTCCAAGTATTAATAAGCGCAAAAAGATTACCAAAGTATATTAGAAGCATCTAATTTTCTCAAAGTACCATTCTAACTTGATCTAAAGGAATTAATAAATTGTTTACATAAGCTTTTTATTGAAATCCCAGGAATCTGGTTCACCCATTGAACTCAAACAACTGAAACAGGATATACACTTTTAGAAAGTTACTGGCAGAAGTGACTACAGCTGAATTTAAATATTTAGACAACCATAAAAGCAAGAGTGTACAAGAATGAAGATGGGAGAATGTTCAGCTGTGTTTTTCATTCTGGTTCTGTGTGGCGATTTTAAATTACCAAAGGAGCAGGAATTAATCCAATATAGAATATTTTAACAGTATGTTGTTCACTGCCTTCTACTCAATTGGACATAAAAGGTTATGTTGTGTAAAATGTCTTCCTAAAGTCATAATATTGGGGTGGGAGGGAGGAGTTTGTTAATGCTTTTAAATGGGTCCTCTCACAACCAATATTAAACAGGGATTACCTATTCCAATATAGACCTCCTATTGTCTAAATATTTGCCAATGTTAATGCTAGAAAAACACATTATAAACCATCTCTTGTAATTTGTATCTGTGGAAACTAAAAGTTTCTTTATTTCGTCTGGAAGTCTAGGAAAAGTAAAATAAAGTAACGGTATAACCTAGTAACTGTCTGTTTCTGAATTTTTACTTCATACATTTTTTTTAATGGCAAGGAGTAGAAACTAATTAATTATTCCTGAACACAGTATCGTGAACCAGATGTAAAAAGAGCTGTTACAACTGCTCTGCCATCTCTGTTACAAACCTTTTGGCATAAGCAGTAAGATATTCATTAATATCATATTTCACATTGGGTGTTTAGAGACAGGACATGACTTATGTTTATTTTTAGAAACAAGCATTCTGACTAGCAGCAAATAAATCTCTTGCACAAGGGTTCAAAAATACTCGGGGGAAAAAAGGCATTTTATAAAGAGAGGATTTTTTCATGCTCTCAATAACCATAGAAATCCTTTACTTATTGTTCTTATTGAAATTCATCTTACCTGAATAAGCCCAGTATGGATCCCCGGATTCCCTACGTCTTCGTATATGAATAAGATTTCCAAGTTCATTCTCCTGCAGTGATCCAACATGATCTTCTGTCAAGGCTAGGAAGAAGACACGGAAGGGCGGAGGGGGAAAGAAACAAAATGTTGATTATACAATTGGAATTGTACTAGGTCTAAATTATACATATAAATCTTTGGAAATAAGGAATGTAAATAAACAATAAAGTAGTCTCTTATATTTATTTTTAAAGTTTAGATTATCAGTTAACTGTTAAAACTTATTTCAATTTCTCAAACAGCAAGATCATGAAATCAGTTATTAAAAGTACTTTCCAAGAAATTTGGTCATGCACTACTGCTTTATTCATGAATGAAAAAAGTTTCTTAGACCTAAAAAAGTCCTGGAAAAACTCAACAGGTCCAACAGCATCTGTAGAAGGAAAATGTTCAAGTCAATGTTTTGTGTCAAGATGGCCCTGCATCAATTCCAAGAGGAAAGATTTCCATTACATAGCCCCACACGGGCGGGGGGGGGGGGTGATTGATAGAGGCCTGTAAGTGGTAGGTGCAACCAGATGAGATTAAGATCATCAAAGAACCAAGTGGGGTGATGTGGAGTGGTGGGACAGACGCTGGTAGATGATTGGCAGAAACAAATGGGGAGGGGATGATGGGCAGATGGAATCAGGTGCAGAAGAGGAAGGGAAGAGTGATAAAAGGGAGAAGAAAAGAAGGTGTACTTGCAAGTGTGAGGGAAAAGAACAAACGGGGTATGCGACGTTATCTGAAATTGGAAAATTCAATGTTTATACTGTTGGCTACCCAGAGATTTTGCTCTTCCAATTAGCCTTTGTCCTTTTTTATAGTATTGGAGAGGGCCAAAGACAGTTTAGTGTGGGAGTGGGAAGAAGAGTAAAAATGACTGCAACCAGCAGCACAAGGTGTCACTTGCACAGCAGAACTGCTCCACAAAAAAGTTGCTTGGTCGACGTTTGATTCGCCAATGTAGAGGAGGCCACATTGTAATCCCTGAATGAGGTAGACCAGGATAGAAGTTGTACAGGTAAATCTCTGCCTCACCTGTAAGGACTGTTTAACATGGCAGGGGTAAGTGCCAGAGAACGTGAGGAAAGGGATAAGTGGACCAACGAGTCACAAAAAGATTGGTCCTTGTGGAAAGCAAAAAGGAGAGAGGGCATTGGAGCTAGTGACGGGATCTTCATCGTATCTATTCTCAGGATGAGGCCTTCTATTCTCGGGCTTCTGAAATGTTCACTTTTTTCCAGGAATGTGGCTGCCCTTCTGCCATGATTGATGGAGCCATCACATGATTTTCCTCTATTACCAGCATGTCTGCTCTCTTCCTCATCTCTCCCCAAACAGAATAAATTGGGCCTCAACTTTCACCAACTAGCCTCTGCATCCAATACATCTTCTTCAGCCATTTCCTAAAACTCCACTATTAATTATATCTCTTCCACTGGGGATTCCACCACTATTCATATCACCTCTGGCCACTTTTCTGCTTTTGGCAAGGGCTAAACATAGATTGGGCGACCGATTTGAGGAACAAATGCACTCTGCTCACAATGGTCATCTCAAGCTTCCTTTAACATATAATTTTAACTTTCCCAGGCACTCCCAAATCTGCTTCCATCTGCTCATCATCCCCTCCCCATATAGTTCTACCTATCACCTACCAACCTCTATCCTGCACCACCACCCTGCACTGCGAGCAATATTTCCTCTTCCATCTCAGTTTTTATGCAGGTTCTGAATACAAAACCACAACTTGCAACTTTGGCCTTCACGATACTGCTCGACCTTCTGACTTCTTCCAGAATTCTTTTTTTGTTCCAGATTCCAACATCTGCAGTCTCTTTTGTGCTCTTAATTTACCAGAGGGCACTTTGGTTGCACATTTTTGGACCTTTCTGGAAATTAATTTCCCATACTCTTCTGATATCCATCACCCATTCTGAATTGACAAAGCACATGAAGAAAAGTTTGTTCCTACAAGTTTGATTCAGCAGCAACCAAAACCTTCATCATCAGCATTGTTTAATTTCTAAGTAGCAGGTTACAACTATTAGAATTGCCAAAGAAACTCATGGTGCATCTATAATTGTGAACAACTGACAAGGGAAGTTGAGGGGTCGGTCAAACAAAAACTTCCTTTGAATTTTATATTCTTTGTGGTGAAGTTGCAAACAAAGGGAAAAAAAAACTGACGTAAGAGAAAGAAAGTTAGGTGAAGAAATTCCCAGGAGTACAGTTGATGAAGTCGGCTGCTATATGCATTACAAAGTTAAGGATGAAGAAATGGTTAACATAGTACATTTGCTGATCTACATTTAATAATTTCAAACAAGATACATTCCAACACTTTTACGATATCCTTCCATATTAATACTTTTCTAAGGCTTGTCCAATTAGAAAGTAGAAAAATCAGTAGAAAAACTTAGCAAGTCTAGCAACTTCTGTGAAGAAAGTGTAAACATTGTGCAAAATATAATTGATCTTAAGTATTAAGAATTTCTGTCAACCAATGCAGCCTTTTAGTATTTTAAATAACATCTGTTCCAATTTCAGGTTCCCACTATGAGGATGCAAGAGATTTTATTTTCTCCTTGAAATTACCTGAAGCTTGTGGTAAAGCAATTAATCTTCTAATTACTGAAAAAAGATCTACATTTTAGTTTCCAGGAAATATTATAAGAAATAGGTCAGAATTTGTGGTTGGCGTTGCTGACCTGGGAGAAGGCTCCCCAGAGAGAGCAAATTTGATGAACTTGCTATCAGACAGGAGTCCCATTATCAAATTATCACAGAAAGGAATTCTTTAATTTTAAATCCTTTTAAAACATCATAAACATTGGAATATTCATAAAAAATAGAAGCCAAAATATTAAAAACAACTAAGCATTCATTTTTATCTTTAAATTCTTATGTATAATTCAATAGCAGCTCTAATTTTCATTACTAAGAAATTGAAAATTGATTTTTTTCCCTCCAGAGTGAAACATGCCAACAATCTAGTTGCTCTACATCACTTGGAAATGATATGAGAATTATATATCAAGAGCCACTCATTTAATACAAATGCAGTGTGAGTCTGGGAAGAAACTGCTGATGCTGGCTTAAACTGAAGATAGACACAAAAAGCTGGAGTAACTCAGCGGGACAGGCAGATTACTTGGGGTCTGCCCTTGGTGTCCCCACAGCACACCATGGCTTTCATTCACATCAATTGCAACATTTCCTGGCATGCAGGAAAATTAAATTACAAATTCAGGTCCAGTACCAGTTACAGCAGGGTTCTATTCCCGAGAACCTTTCCATAACCTGGACAGTTCTCAAATGCGACCAGGAACTGTGTTCCCACACAGAAGATGCCTGTAGCCCAGAAACAGTTGGCAAATCCATCGCAAATAGTCTCCCAAATAATGCCCGTCTCCTCCCCAATTTAAAACTAACCCCCTACAGATCCTCCAGGCAGAGGTGAATGCACAATTGTCTTCCTGTTCACTATTACTCCCACTATCATGCCCTACCACCATCTCCAATCCCTTCACACCACAAGTATCCACAGCCCCAGGAAATTATGTATTTTGATTCCGATTTTTTAATTCATTAGAGAGATATTGTCTTCATAGGCCAACCCAGCATTTAATTACCCATTCCTAAAAATCTTGAGAAGATGGTGGCAAGCTGCCTTCTCACGCCAATACAATCCTTGGGCTGTGGATATACCCACAATGTTGTAGAGAGTTCCAAGTTTTGACCCAACTACAGTGATGGAGTGCTGATGTATTTCCAAGTCAGGAATGTGTATGGCTTTGAGGACAACTTCCAGGGGATGCTGTTACCATGGTTTTGCTGCCTTTCTCCTTCAAGCTGGTAGAGGCCGGAAGATTCCACCTATCTGGGTTGTGAAAGTGCTAAAGAGTGAAATGTTGCAGTACATCTTGTAGATGGGACAAACTGCTGCTACTCTGCATTGGTGGTGGAATGAGTGAACGGTAGTGGATGGGGTGTCTATCAAACGGGCTGCTGGAAGCAAGTGGTGATGATGCTGAACTCGTCCAGGCAAGTGGAGATAACATCCGTGGCTTGCAGTGAGATGCTTTTCAGTTTGAAAGTAATGTTATAACTCAGCATATCCCTCACCCATTATTATCAAGTATGGAAAAATCAACCCTGGTTCAATGAGGAGTACAAACAGGCATGCTGGGACTAGCATCAGGCCCACCTAAAGATGAATTGCCAATTTGGTGAACATGCAACACAGTTCAATCCCGACTGCGGGCGCTGTCTGTACGTTCTCCGCCATGACCTGCGTGGGTTTTCTCCGAGATCTTCGGTTTCCTCCCACACTCCAAAGACATACAGGTTTGTAGTTTAATTGGCTTGGTAAATGTAAAAATTGTCCCAAGTGTGTTGTGTGCATAGGATAGTGT
Organism: Leucoraja erinaceus; assembly: GCF_028641065.1. NCBI lineage: Eukaryota > Metazoa > Chordata > Chondrichthyes > Rajiformes > Rajidae > Leucoraja > Leucoraja erinaceus. The sequence goes on along the minus strand of NC_073392.1, from coordinate 4,775,594 downwards.
TAAGATGCGGGGATCGTTAGTCAGCACTGACCCGGTGGGCCGAAGGGCCTGTTTCCGCACTATCTCTAAACTAAACTACATGCATACCAAGCAATTTTGCCATATCTAATGATCAATGACAGTAAACAATTAAACAGCTGCACATTTCCGGAATATCTCCTTTCTCAATTATTGCATGGCTCACAGATCAAGATTAAAGACAAGGTTGAAGCATTCAACAGCCATGTTCCATCAGAAGTACCAAATGGGAGATCCATCTCTTTCTTCCCAAGTTCCCAACCATCCAGAAGCTGGATTTCAGCCAATTTGATTCACAACACATGAAACACCACGAGAAACCCTACAAGTGTTGGATCCCAATGGCTAAGAGAACAGACATGCCAAACATATATCAAATAAATGAATTCTTCCCTGGTAGTGGAGAGTATCATCCTCGTCTCAGGGCATCATTATAGAAACTCCTGGGCACAGGCCGTATCAGCTGCTTCATCAATGATCTTCCTTCCATTACAATTTTGCAAGTGAGAATATTTGTCAATTTCATTTGCAACTCATTTGCAACTCCTCAGCAAATATAGTGAGCCATGACAACAGAGAGAACTGCCTGAAGTAATAACCATTAAGTATCTTCAATAGAAAGTCTAATCACCTACTGTTGCCATTCAATATCATCAATTTTGCCAAATCTCTTTCCATCAACATTGTGGTGGACTCTCACGTCACCAAAGTTTAGAATTCACAGGAAAAACCATCAAGAATAATTTTCAAAGTGACCAGTTCTGGCTGAATCAGAAATGTATTGCTTATGATAAACCTCCTGACTCCTTCAGTTCTTGTTTAGAATAGCAGCAGGTTTTTCTTCCAGGGTACACTATTTTTAGAATCAGTTTGAAAACAAAAATGTGATGATGAGAATGAAGTTTTAGACAATAGACAATAGGTGCAGGAGTAGGCCATTTGGCCCTTCGAGCCAGCACCGCCATTCACTGTGATCATGGCTGATCATACACAATCAGTACCCTGTTCCTGCCTTCTCCCCATATCTCTTGACTCTGCTATCTTTAAGAGCTCTAACTCTCTCTCTAAAGCATCCAGAGAATTGGCCTCCACTGCCTTATGAGAACTGTTAGTGATATTCTATTTTGCTGCCTTCCTGAATAGAGCACTGCAGGACAAACAAGTGTGTGGCTTTACAGATTAGTAAATACAATACTAATCACTAAATACCCAAGACTATAAAACCCCAGATGCCTGGACACGAGTCAGTCACTCTGGAAGATCGTGAGGGAGAGGCCACAACTGTGATTCTGCCGTGAGTCTACCCTTTATGTGGTTAACCCTTTATGTGCTTGCAATAATTGATTTGTTAGCCAGCAATGTGCTTGCAATGAATGATCATTTGTTAACCTTTAATGTGCTTGCAATAAATGATTTGTTAGCCAGCAATGTGCTTGCAATAAATGATTTGTTAACCCTTAATGTGCTTGCAATAAATGATTTGTTAGCCCTTAATGAAATGAGTTGTTTAGACTGCCCTGTGCTTGAAATGGAAATGGATTGTTGGCCTTGCACTGGACTCCATAATGGTTTCCATAATTTGCTGTTCTGAAATATTCATTGTTTTATTGAGCTACTAAATATGTCCATAATATGTTCATGTGTTACTAATCTGCAGTGAAAAAAACATATAGCAAATGAACTGTAATATGCAAGAAAGATGGAGTTCAAAAAGGCATGCATGGAGGTTTACATGTGGCTTACTGATTAGGCACACGGAGCTCAATCCCTTCTGCAATCAGGGAAGAGAAATAGGGGCAGTGAAACCCAATTGTTGTGAATAGGAACAAATCAGCCAGGATTTCATTCCTCTTGCTTGTAGATGTCTGCTGCAAAGTGGTGATGTGGTTCAGCGAGGCTTGATCTCCCATCTTTAAAATTTACTTTGAAAGATCACATGGCCACTTGTCTAAAGGTCCCGACTCGAAACGTCATCTGTCCATTTCCCTCCACCAATGCTGACTGATCTGCTAAGACTTTGTACTTTTTTTTCAGCACCCTATCTGCACTGATGTAGTCATGTTTTTTTTGCTTTACAAATCTGAAATATCTATTTGTGCTGATGGAAGCTGAACATTACAAGAACTCGCTGTCAGAAAGTTACAAAGAAAGAGTTGATATCGATTCATCTGACAATCAAGAAAGTGGATAACCCTCTGCTTAAATGCCTGGCTGAAAACAAGTTGCTCAGTTATACAAATAGAGTAAAAATACTGCTTTGTTTCAACACAGAAGCAAAAAAGAACACTTACAAAAAAAAAAGCTATTTTACTCAACCAGTCTGATTTGAGGGTTTCCTTCCTGGCAGTTAGCCAATTCCAAATCCTTGCTCCATATTCTTGGCCAAACATTTAAACTAACTGAAAAATTATATAGCCTTTTTCTTTAAATCCAGGGCTTTGATAAAATATTTAACACTTACAACTACATGACAATAAAAAGGTTTTTCTTGCTTTCTTTATCGGGTCACATTTACCTTACGTTAAATCTTCTTATACTACATACCCCAACAATTGGAAACTGTTTATTTTGTTCCATATTACTTCCTTTCTAACCAATAGTTTTGCAAAAAACCTCTGGTTATTTTTCCTTGCTGCCCAGTTTGACCTTGATTTCTACACCAATGCATTGAAACTCGCAAGTTAGAATTGAGCTGGAGGTCAAATGCTGATTCACCCGACTCCATCTTCACCAATGGTCTCATAAATACATGAAAGGTGAAGCACTTACTATGCATCTAGCCCTTCAACTTTATCTGAAATATAGCTAGCATATATACAATGAGTAACCGCATAAGATACACAGCTAAGTGGTTTGCTTATGTTTCTTTATTTTACTTTATCTTAATGTTTTAATTTTATAGGATTAAAACATTTAAAATCAAATGCATTCATTTATTTAACTTAGTAATGCTTATTTGGCCTGGTTTTAAATGTGTCTAACAGTTCAGAGGTGGGACTTCAGGATCTGGTTAGTGTCTTGGACCCAGTTAATCCTCGCTGCCTCATTTACTTTGTAGGACCCATTACAGAGAATCAGCTTCCAGGCCCTGCTTGCCCAGAGGACGTTAGTGCGGGCAGCAAGAACCATAGGTGGTGAGTTTGGGCTGGAGACTAGATCCTGTACAATCCAGAATTAGAGCTGCATGAATTAATCACTTCACTTTTAAGCAAATTCAATGCAAGCATTTATTTCAAGAGGGCTTGTATACAAAAAACAGGGATGTAATGCTGAGGCTCTATAAGACGCTGGTAAGGCCGCATTTGGAATATTGTGAGCATTTTTGGGCATAATATCATATCTGAGGATGTGCTGGCTCTGGAGTGGGTGCAGAGGAGATTTACAAGAATGATCCCAGGGATGAGTAGGTTAATCTATGATGAGCGTTTATCGGCACTGGGCCTGTACTCGCTGGAGTTTTGAAGAATGAGGGGGGGACCACATTGAAACATACATAAAGTGAAAGGCTTGGATAGAGTGGATGTGCAGAGGATGTTTCCACTAGTGGGAGAGTCTAAAACTAGAGGTCATAGCCTCAGAATTAAAGGACGCCCGTTTAGGAAGAAGATGAGGAGAAATGTATTTCGTCAGAGGGTGGTGAATCTGTGGAAGTCTTTGCCACAGAAGGCTGTGGAGGCCTTCTGTGGATATTTTTAAGGCAGAGATAGATAGATTCTTGATTCGTACAGGTGTCAGAGATTATGGGGAGAATGCAGGAGAATAGGGTGAGGAGGGAGATGATTGGAATGTGGAGAAAACCTGATGGGCTATAATGGCCTAATTCTACTCCTATCACTTGACCAAAGCCTTTCTCAGCTAATTTCTGTTAGAATGAATAAATTACAGCTTAATGATACAAAACTTCAATTATGACAGAGAAAATCTTATGCAAGCATTTCCAGATAATTAAAAGTGTACACCAAATCAATCATCTCATAGTTATGCTATTATAGTGGGTCAACTGAACTGGGAAATTAGCTAACACCTCCCATTGCCATTGTCAGTGTAAACTATGACATAATAGGAGTTCCAAAGATACAATTTAAAAAAGCTACTACTGATCCAAGAAAGGAAATTCAATGTGAATACTGTTGGCAGGTTTTTCCATATGTGATATCAGAACTGTATTTGTCTCAAATAATCAAAATAGGCATAATATGCATTTCTAATCAGTTTAATCAAGTCAGAAATGGATTGCTTGCATGATCCCATAATGTCTTTTGCTATTCTGCCAAATGTTTGATACACTTATAAGGTGTGTAAACTTGATATCTTGTTTAACCCTGACCTCAGCGTCCTCACTCAAAATGCTCCATTGTCAAAAATCACCTTTTCCCATTCGCAATTACTTAATAAAACCCCATTCCCAGTCTGAAGTTCTCTTATATCCTGAGATTTAGTTCCAACATAACAAAATAACAGCTTTTCAACTTTCACAACGTGGAAACCGTAATCCCACACCTGTACTCAGCATCTCAATAATATAATTTCCATCTTTCATCCTAACTCAGTGTACAATTCCAAAATTCAGCTTAGTCAAACTCTTATTTCCTTAAAATGTTCATCATCTTCTAATCCATCATGGATGGCTACTCATTCAGTCACAACAATGCTGCTCTGTAATTTTCTCTCCAGTTTTCCTGATTTCTTTAGCCTTGTTTTTGTTCTCCTTAGCCTTCCCATTTTATCATGTAATGAAATATCAAAATATACATGCAATTTCTTGCTGTGACTGCAGATATAGATGGGTGCATACCCATATCTGAAATGTTCTGCGTTGAAAGAGATACACAAAAATGTATTTTGGGTTACAATGCTAAAAATTGTAACAAAGTTAAATTCATCTTATTGTGATATCAGTGTGATGTAGCATTCAAAAATGAATTAAACATGAATGTTCAGAGTTTGAGTTATTTACAACAGAGATAGTATAATAAGAATTAGAAAACAAAGTTCACCAGATTGATTATTGGCACAGTGTATTTACTAAGTGAAAAGTCTTTAATCAGTCTGGGTTGTTCAGAATAAGAGGCAAATTCCTTGAAATATACAAAATGTATGCAGGTCTGCTCAGGGTTCACTCAAGTATGATGTTGTCCGTAGCCAGGTGCCTGCAATCGGAGATCAGGGTTTCAAAATAAGGAGTCAGCCATTCCACTCAGAGACAAAAAAAAGTATTTACCTGCAGGCCAACAAATCTTTGTAATTTTCTATCAAAGAGCATTGCTGTATATGTTGCTAAGCATTTTCAACGGAGAGATCAATAGATTTTTAGATATTAAGGGAGAAAGGATTGGTGCCAGTGAAGTAAAATTTCAGCTGTGTTTTTATTGATTGGCAGAGCAGGCACAAGAGGACTCGCATTCCTATTTCTTATATTCTAAAGATCCAGACAGATGATGATCCGGAGTGCAGCATAAATATTTTTAACCTCAAGTTGTTCATGGATGTGTCTAAATCTAAATTTTACTTGAAAAGAAAGAATACAAAATTGAGGCAAATAGTTCTCACAAATAAACACAATGTGCTAACTATTAGCACTGACCCCAGCAGAATTACAACACGTGGTGTTTATGCACACTCTTTCAATATTGGCATAACTTGGGTCAAGAAAGCTCAAGGGAATATACATTTCTGGAATATCTGTCTTACTCACCATTAGAGGAGACAAGGACAATTAAATGAATGGGGGAAGGGGGTCATTAAAACCATACTGATTGGGGGAGGGGGTCATTAAAAGCACTTTCCTCTGGATGGCGACTCTGGCCTGTCAAAAGTCGCCACAGCCAGACAAAAACAACTTTTTTTCCCACAAGCAATAGCTATAATCAATAACCAAAAGTCTGCAGCCTCCTTTTGCTCTGGTATTTTATTTCATTCACATGTTTAAACTATAATGTTTCATTAATAATGTTTTAATGTTTTATGTTTTATTCTTAATTGTTTACTGTATGTCGTATTGTTACTTGCGAGCGGAGCACCAAGGCAATTTCCTTGTAAGTGCATATACTTGGCCAATAAACGTATTAATTCATTCATTTATTCATACACATCAAGTGAACAAAGCTAATCCAAAAACATTTGAAGCTTTGGGTGCTTGTGGCAAGGGGCAATGAGAATCAGTTTGAAGAGGGAATTATCTATATAAAGTAGATAAATATTTAGAACAAAGAATTGATGAACTAAAACGATTCAAATATTTACATGACATGATTCTTATTATTGTTTTAATTAATTATTTACAGGTTAAATCATTGTGATCTTAATCACAAGCATACCTCAGGCCATCACTCAAATGTGGTTTTAAAAAATTGGTCCATTAGAACACAGATAAAGATGAAGAATATCAGAGCTCAAACATGGCAGATAAAAATTATTTACTCAAAATGAAAAACATATTGAAATTGTTGCATTGATTCTGCGGTCGAACAATGTGCTTGCATATCAATATAAAGCAACTAGTCATGGTCAGGATATTTCCTGATTATTCCCCTCAGCTAGGAAGTGTTTGACAGCTGCAAGTAATTACTTTAATAGTTAGGAAATTAAGCGTATGCTGTAAGCTCCAAATCTTTAGATTCAGTAAATAAATTAAAACACAAGAAAACACAATGTAATCAAATATTTCCTTATGGAGTAAGTTCTTCTGAGTTATTTTAAATCTAGACATAGGTTTCATTTGACCAAGATTCCTTCAGTTTTTCTTTTTCTGCCTTCATGGATCATTCCATCAAGCCCCATGAGCCACATAAAATTTAGAGGAATGTTCCCATTCAGTTGCATCAATCTCAAGTCTGCCAATACAAACACATCTCATTGTTCAACATGCCGATAATGTACTTAAAATTTGATCTCAAGAAAAAAACATTCAAAACTTCCAATGTGTGCGTAATTTAAAAAAAGTAAAAATTAGTTTTGGCCAAATAGTTGGGCCTTGTGAGATGTATATTCTTGGCGTAACCCAAAACCTGGATGATAAATATTTGACAAATGTATCTGCCTTGTGCTCTTTCAGGAGTTATGTGCTTTAGTAGATTTGAACATCATTTTATTTAAAGAAAGCTAAAAAAAAAAATGTGAACTTTACAGATGGTTTCTATTGTCCAAAACTTCAGCAATTGCTATATTTGCGGTTGTTGTTTTTAAATCACCCAGTTTAAAAGCTGGTCAGTGCTGCAGAGCCATGAAATTTGTATTATATCTTCACATTTACCACTCATGGATTACATCTAAAGAACTGCTTTTGTATAAAATATCTCCAAATAAGCAGAAACATCATAATATGAGAGTTTAATAGCTAGTGGATAATCAAAAATTATATAAATCACAGCATTTAGGCAGGTCATTTGGCCCAACTAGTCCGTGTCAACGAAGATGCCTTCCTGAGCTCAACCTTTTTGCTTCCATTTAACCCATACGAATCTTAACCTTTCCTATCCATGTACCAAGCTCACATGGCCACTTGTCGAGGACATCATCAGTATGAAGGGTCCCGACTCGAAACATCATCTGTCCATTTCCCTCCACCAATGCCGACTGATCCTGATGAGTCTGTACTTTTTTAGTTGTTACTTCCAAAACAAACAGGCTAGATTGGTTCCTAATTGAATGATTTATTTTGTGTGTGGTGATTTTTTGATTTTTTTTTAATACCAATTCTATAAATTCGTTCAACAATTAACCTCATGAGGGAAGGTAGACACAAAAAGCTGGAGTAACTCAGTGGGTTAGACAGTATTTCCGGAGAAAAGGAAGAGGTGATGCATCGGGTCGAGACCAAGGGACTTCCAATCGGAAGAAAGGTCTCAACCCGAAACGTCACCTATTCCTTTTCTCCAGAGATGCTGTCTGACCCGACGAGTTTCTCCAGCTTTTTGTGACTATGTTCGGTTTAAACCAGCATCTGCAGTTCATTCTACTCATGAAGGAAGGCCAGGCTTAGCAGTACCATTAATGTCACATTTATAAAAACAAAAAGCAGCACTTAAAACAAAACAAAAAGCTGATGAAGTGTAAACATAATAAGATAACTATTTTAGAGATTTAGAACACATAGTTGTGAGAATAGAAAGAAGCAGCATGGCAATGATCCATTCAATTCAAAATCAAAATGCCCGATACGAACTCACTTTTTTGAATCTTTGAACCGTACTTTGAACTATAAGTTAATTACCTGACAATACTTCTGGCAAATAGTAGCTTGATCTTTCTAAAACATACCAAAATCTGTTCAGAACTGTATCTGACCACATAATTAATAACAAGATAAGATTTTAAGATTTCCAGTGAGAAAAAAAAGAAAATTGAGACAATTGGTGCAATTTCTCTAATACATTGCTAAAATTACTTGGCTGCTCAACTTTTTTTGTCATGGAAAATAACTTGCTCAAATTCACAAGAATGCTATTTAAAGCTGCAGCTCTGGAGATCTGCATCTTGTTTTAAATACATGACCCCAATTTTAAGTCAACCAGCCTGCTGGGAACTGGGCAGGGACAAACCGAAAATTGATTTCCCATCCTGCTCCTGCAGGAAAACCAAGCTAATCCCGGAACTGATTTGGGTCATAAACAAACTCACTGTAACGACGTGAAGTGAATTAGCATTCCAATGCCCTATCTTACATTTCCACCACGAAGGTTGTCTTTCCCTCTCATTTTCTCATGTTATAAATTTCACTGGTCTTCTCTGAACATACCTTGCCACCCACCTAGTTTCAACAGCTTTGGAACTTTGTGGAAAAAGAGAGGTTGGAATGGGGCAGCAGTGTGCAGGGATAACGATCAGGATCAGTTATTTTTAAAATAAGGGTAGTAATGACAGCAGTTTTGAAAAGTTGAACAATACCAATTGAGTGAAAATTATCAGTACGTGGTAGATTTTGTATTTACAAATATGATTGAGATTGAAGTAACCAAAAAGGCTGATGAGAACAAAGCCATATTGTCTAGATGGACTTTCACAAATGCATTTGATAAAGTTCAGCACGGTAGACTGCTCTGGAAGGTTAGATATCACGTGATGCAGGGGGAGCTAGCCGACTGAATAAAGAATTGGCTTCATGGAAGGAAGCAGAGGGTAATGATGGAAGGTTTTATTTTCTGACTGGGGTCCACCCGAGACGAGTGGTTTGCTTCAAGGATCGGTGCTAGACCCATTACTGTTTGTGGTTTATAACGATTTGGATGAGAATGCAGCTGCAGTAAGATTACTTATGACACTAAAGTGGGTGGTATTGTATATAGTTTAGATGGTTATCAAAAATTACAGCAGAATCATGATCAGCTGGACACGTGGGCGAAGTAATGATTCATGGAGTTTAATGCAAGTAAGTGCAATTAATACAATACAATACCGTTTATTTGTCATTTGAACCTCACATGAAGATCAAACGAAATTTGGTTTCTACAGTCCTACAAGAAAAGAACCAAGACACACACCAACACAATTTATACAAACATCCATCACAGTGAATCTCCTCCTCACTGTGATGGAAGGCAAAGTCTTGTCTCTCCCCTGCTCTCCATTCCTCTCCTGAAGTCAAAGTCAAAGCCCCCGGCGGGCGCTAGCAAGTCCCACGGCGACTTAAAGCCGCGCCGGGCGATGCAAGGACCTGCTCCGGGTCCCGATGTTGGAGCCCCTGGCGGGTGCTAGCAAGTCCGCTGCCATTTAATGCATTTTGTGAAGTCAAAATAGGGCAGGACCTTCACAGTGAATGGCAGGACGCTGTGGAGTATTGTAGACCAGAGTCATCTAGGAGTGCAAGTACATATTCCCTGAAAGCGTCATTGTAGATAGGGTAGTTAAGAAGGCTTTCTGAACTTTGGACTTCATCTGTTGGGGTATTGAGAGTAGAAGTTGGGATGTTATGATACATTTGTGAGCCGCATTTGGAGCATTGTGTTCATTTTTGGTCCTCCTGATAGAGGAAGGATGCCGTTAAGCTGGAAAGGGTGCAGAGAAGATTTACAGAGATGTTGCCAGGACTTGAGGGCCTGAGCTATAGGCAGAGATTAGGCAGGCTAGGACTTTATTTTTTAGTTGCAGGAGGCTGAGGAGTGATATTAGAGTTGTATAAAATCATGAGGATAGGGCGAATGCACAGAATCTCTTACCCAGACTAGGGGAATTAAGAACTGTATTATAACATAGGTTTAAGGTAAGCGGGGAGTTAATAGGAATCCGAGTGGCAACTTTCTCCACACACAGGGTGGTGGATATTTGGAATAAGCTGCCTGAAGATGTAGTTTAGGCAGGTACAATAATAATAAAATTAAAATTTGGACAGGTGCATGGATAGGACAGGTTTAGAAGCATATGGATCAAACGCGAGCTGTGTAGATGGGGCCTGTACAACTGCTCTTCAACTCTGACCATGACATCAATTGACATAGGAAACAGGAAGGTGAAACTTGTTTGTCAGCTGTTTAATGGGAATAAGATGAAGGGAACCCGAGGTGGTTTTAAACACGAGTTTGACTCCATCAAGCGAATAGATGTTCTTACGAAAAGATCTCTAACATCTAGTTAGAGATCCATCTTCAATCAGTAAAGTAGAAAATAGAGAAAATACAATTTTCAATTTTATTTGCAAAACCACATGACATGAAATATTAAAAATAAACTTAACAAATACAAATCCTAATGTATCCACGCCAAGTCTTTTCAATAGAATATTCAGTACAGCTGATGCAAGTCGATTTAAAACCAAACTCTTTCAAATGACGTGATGCAGAAACAAGGATCAGCAGTTGCTGGTTTATATCAGTGTGCTGGAGTAACTCAGCGGGTCAGGCAGCATCTCTGGTGAAAAATGAGTTACTCCAGCACTTTGTGTCTATCTTTCAAAAGGCATTCGGACAGATGTGTGGATAGGAAGGGTTTAATGGGGTTTGGGCCAAATGCAGCCATATGGGAGCAATTAACCGCCCAATATACCAACTTGGTCAGCATGGACAAGGTGGGTCAATGGACCCAATTCTCTGCCACACAGCTTTATGACTAGCCTACCTGCAGTCATTTGGTGCCTGGCTGCTACAAGATTATAAGAGAGAGGGAGAGAGAGGGAGAGGGAGAGAGAGAGAGGGAGAGGGAGGGAGAGAGAGAGAGAGAGAGAGAGAGAGAGAGAGAGAGAGAGAGAGAGAGAGAGAGAGAGAGAGAGAGAGAGAGAGAGAGCACAGCAACGACCCGCACCTCCAGACTCAGGAACAGCTTCATTCCCAGGACTATAGCTGCTCTGAACCGGACCTGCTGAGTGCCCCCCACCCCCATGGACTCTCTCCCTTGGATAGTCACTTCGCACAGACACATCTGCATTTTAGTCTGTTTTGACTGTTCTTTTTATAAACCATGTTCTCGGGGTAACTAAATCTAAATTTTATTTGTTATTTAAGTTATGACATCGGATGGAAGCTACATACCCAAATCTCTTGAAGGGCTAGATAAATATCACTGAATATTGAGTTTAGCATATGGAACCAAAAGGATGAGACTTTGCTTGTAATCAGAATTTGAAAAGCTGAGAAGAATATTCCATTCAGTGTGAATGTAAAAAAGGTTTAAAAAAAGTGCCATTCACAATTTCAAGATATCTGAAAGCACTTCACAGCAATGAGACACTTTGTGAAAACAATGTAGTTATTAAGACTATAAATAAAAAGGTGAACAAATTGCCACACTGCACTGTGATAATGACCAGATAGTGGGCAAGATTATGGAGCTACTAGTGTTCAGCAATTTAAACAGTAGTGGTTCCCAGATCAAATCTGTTAATTGGCTCTGCCACTGGGCTTTGTGGAAAATTTAGTGGTGGAACTACAGAAATTGCCTATTCTTCCTGCCCCAGACCTGCAGTGGGATTCAAGATCAATTTCAGTGAAGATTGTAATGAAAAGGCTAAGGTAGAAAAGATAAATCTATTTTTTAATGTTTTGCTTTTTTTTTAAAGTGCACTTGTAGGTAAAAAACAACCCGTTTTCAATTTAACTACCTTAATGTTAAGTTTTTAAAATGTCACCAAATATCAGAGACATGCTACAACTATCTTTGCCCCACTGTTCAGAGATTTATCAGTTTGAGCATTTTTGAAAAACATAATATTTGAGTTTACTGGACAAAATAGGCAACAACATTCCCAGAGAGAGCATTGGACAGAATCAAGGTGAAAAACCTGCTTCCATTCACCGTATTTCCCGGCAATGAAGACGCACCCCCAGTAGCTACCCGCCAACCACCACCTCCAGCAGTTGCGCCTGTACCGAAGGACACAGTGGCTGGCGGCGGCCGGTTCCGCTCAAACCCAACACTCCTGCCCTCCCCGCAACTTTATTCCTGGCGGCCCAGCCAAGTTTGCTACTTTGTGCTGACCCGGGCAGACTCCCCACATGCTGTGAAAGGAACTCTCTTCACTCAACCGCCCCATGTAAAATGAAATTCGTATTGGGTCGGAGCCTTCAGCTCCGAGCAAGTCGTTCTCTTCAAATAGAATGCTATCATAAAGGCGATATACAAAGCCTTTCTGAGCTAGTGAAAAAAATAATTGTAAAACCTAGAGTATCTCAAGATATAGCCCACCCAGAAATTAAATTGATAAGAATAATACTGGATAGACAAAAATGCTGGAGGAACTCAGCGGGTGAGGCCCCATCTCTGGAGCGAAGGAAATAGGCGACGTTTTGGGTCGAGACCCTTCTTCTGAAGAAGAGTCTCGACCCGAAACGTCGCCTATTTCCTTCGCTCCATAGATGCTGCCCCACCCGCTGAGTTTCTCCAGCATTTTTGTCTACCTTTGATTTTCCAGTATTGGCAGTTCCTTCTTAAACAAGAATTATACTGGGGATGCTTCTGTAATGGAGTTCAGGTCTATATGGACACACAAAATCTCCATAGTTTTAATGCCTTCTCCGAATTATCCGAAAACCAATAACACCTTCCAGGGCATACTTCACAGCATGATTAGTTTGCTATTATAACACCCTACAGCTGAACTTTGATCGTTTGATATGGCAGGTAACAAGGAATGCATATATTTCACTATGAATAGCGAACTCCTTGATATCATAAACAGAGATTGAGGCATGTTAAACACTGGGATGCTTGGTCTTGTGAGCATTTGTAAGAGTGCCGATGTTAAAGCTGCCATTGTACAGCCAAAACAGTTCATCTCAATTTTCCATTTTCCCACACGCAACTCTCCCTTGCCCTAGTTCTCACTCTCCAGCATTGACAAATACCACAAGGCTTTGGTGATCTCAGTGGTTTCCACTACAACTATCGCAGAAAATCCACATATTGCAAATTAAACCATTAGTAAGCATGCAAGAGTAAAGAGACCAATACTTTTAATTGTATAAATATTTTTCTGTTCATCTACCAGAGTAATTATTAGAAATGGTTCAAACTGCTCTTGAAGCACAACAGTAGTCAGCATGTCACAGAGGACTAAAGCATTACTGTTATAATCTGGTCTAATAAAATACCAAGGAAAATTTTCACTATCGATCATCAGATAATGACAAAATCGATGTTGCCATTTAACATTGTATTCATAACCAATTAAAGATATGTGCAGATGCTATTACATATCAGGCTCCGAATTGTTTGAGACCAAGTAATCATCATTTCAATGAAGGGAAAGAAATTGTTGAAATTACGATATAAAACAAGAGTTATGAAGAAGCCATCTTAGTTTCTTCAAATTCCCCTTCAAACGCATGCTGGTACAAGACATGAGAGTGGCTCTTTGGAAGAAAAATAAACTTGATTGCATGAAGACAAATGGGGCAAAGATCTCTCCTCAACTGCTTGCACTAAATGTGATGCATATTAAAACCGATGTATTGCACAACATTTCTGGAATCCTGCTCCAGTTAATTCCACAGAGCCAATTCTGTAAACGAACTTCAGGATTTAGTGCTGTGAATAAGGGCAAATTTGAAAAGGCGCAAAGAAAGCACTTAAGTTTGAACCCGTTTTAGGACTCAAACAAATTCCTTGTTCACATGAAGTTCAGATTATATAATATGCATATAGTAATGATAAATATAATAAACACAATGAAACAAATAAAAAAAGAACATTGAAATAAGCAAATGAGGTACAGTATGTGGCAGTACCTCTGGGAACGTGTGCAAAATAGATGATTGGTTCAGGAGTCAGAGCAGTGGGGAAGAAGTCATTCTTAAGTTTGGTTATCAGAGCTTTCTAGCTCGTATAAAAGGCAGAAGAGAGAAAAGGGAATGGCCAGGGTGATAGATATTCTTGATAATACTTCCAAACTTTCTGATACAACACATGGTGAAGATGATCCAGATGGAAGGAAATTATGAACCCGTGATGGACTGGGCTCTGTTCTCCACTCTCTACAGGTTTAGGTGATCAAGAGCAGAACAGTTACCATATCAGGCTGATGTACATCCTGTCAGAATACTTTCTTTCACGCATCAGTGGGTTCAAGAAAATCCTCATGGACAATACAAATCTTTTCAAGCACCCAAGAAAGTAAATACACTGGTGCGTTCTTTTAATCACTGCATCAATTTGAAGGGTCGTTGGGTTGCTGGTGCTATGAATGTTTAGAACTAGACTCTACCTCCTTCTGATGACACTTACCAATCTAGGCGAGCTGTCCAGGTCATGGGAAGCAGTCAAGAAGTTCAATTTAAGATGTGTACTCTACAAGCCTAAATTACTCTTCAGGTTAACCAATTCCAGTCTGAAGAAGGGTTTCGGCCCGAAACGTCGCCCATTTCCTTCGCTCCATAGATGCTGCTGCACCCGCTGAGTTTCTCCAGCAATTTTGTGTACCTTCGATCTTCCAGCATCTGCAGTTCCTTCTTGAACACAACCTCCAAAGATTTACAGGTTTGTAGGTTAATTGGCTTGGTAAATGTAAAAATTGTCCCTAGTGGGTGTATGAGAGTGTCAATGTGTGGGGATCGCTGGTCGGTGCGGACCCAGTGGGCCGAAGTGCCTGTTTCTGCGCTGTATCTCTAAACTAAACTAATTAACAGTGCCTGGCAGGCTACTTTTAGGTCCTGCTTTTTCTATTATTTTCAACAGCAATGTGGTAAATAGTTGGTGATGAGCTAGAACTGATTAAACTGAAGAATGCTGATTTTGACCTTGCAGTACCTGGAAATATAATTATGTGGGTTCTATTGTATGTTTTAGTACAATATAAAATGCTTAAGGAAAATGGACTTTGATGAGAAGAGGAATTACATTCAAGACTACCATTGCCGTATTCCTTTAAATCCAATGTCCAATTTATCGAATCTTCATTTCATCATTTTACCCACCTTAAAAAGGCATGTTTGAGCAAAACTGTATTATGACAAACATTTGTTTAACCATACTGCCAGATCATGTCATTTGAGATTAAATATTCCATTGAACATCTTGTTCAGTAGATGTAAACTTAGTCAAGCCTTCAGAAATCGTCATAAAGGCCGTAATTGCTTCTTGGATTAATGTTAGTTGATAGACTGGCGCAAAGAAGCAACTGACATGAAATCAAGAGCTGAGTGACAAAGCTTTAATTCCAGGTGCTGCTAAAGAGTTGTACGGTAATAATTTAATTTAGTATAGAGATACAACATGGAAAGAGGCCCTTCGGCCCACCGAGTCCTCGCCAACCATCAATCACATGTTCAGGAGTTCGACGTTATCATACCTTCTCATCTATATCCGACATGCTGGAGGCAATTTATAGAGGCCAATCAGCCTACAACCCACACAACTTTGGAACATGGGGGGAAGCCGGAGCATCTGGACAAAACCCAAGAGTCAAGAGTGTTTTATTGTCATATGTCCGAGACGGGACAATGAAATTCTTACTTGCTGCAGAACAACACAAATTCTTACTTGTTGCACCCACATGCTCAGAGAGAATGTGTAAACTCCTCACAGACAACATCCAAGGTCAGGATCAAACCCGAATCTCGGGTGCCGTGAGGCAGCTGCTCTATCAGCTGCGCCACTATGCCGACCTGTTTTAGGACAAGTAATTTGGAGGCTTAATCCAATGGATTTGAACACCTTGTTAAAGCACAAAAAAAAGATAATTGACAAGTGATCAAAATTGTATTTTCAGTAAAAACTATAAAGGGGTCAATTCACAACATTTCAACCAATTCAGTTATGTCCTTTTGTTGTTCAATCATATAATTCTCCTTCAGTTTGGGTTACACAACAACCAAGTTGTTCCTAAACTTCCCAGACATGATCAAGCAAGCAATTCATTTGTATAAAATTAAAGGCCCCCCAATCAATTTCTGAATGAAACTAGTAATGGGCAATAAAGGATTTAGAGAAAACTGTCCAGCATCAAATCTATTAAATTATGCCACACAATCACCAGGACAGTCACAGCACTTTTGGGAGAAATCCTAAACAGCAATGAAAACATGACAACATTTATAGCTAAACAAATTCTACCATCAAACATTAATCAAAGCAGCAGAACAATTGATGAAAAAAGATTAATTTCATCATGAAACGATCTCACTATTTCCATAGTCAAGCAGCATCTTCAAGTTCAAGCAAGAAACATGAATGCAGCTAAAACCAAATGTTGCCTTACAAAGCCAAATTATATTCATACAGATTCACAATCAGAAAAAAAATGTATTCAATTGGATGCGGGAGATACAGTACCAAATTGTACTGGCATCTCAAACACAGACGACACACATTTATTGAAGGCACCTTCAACTGAATTCAATACTCCAGCACGTTAATGGATGTGTTCTATTCAAGCTGAAAGTCAATTCTGCCAAGGCAGAGCAATGGGGAATTCCAGAATCAGATTGATTAATTTTTGTTAGGCATGGGTATCAAGTGTTATGAAACCAAGACAAATAGATGGAGTTAAGATATAGATCAGCTGAAATCTAGGCAAATAGTAGAATAGGCTTGAAGGTCAACATGGTTTATATTTCAGAGTCGCCTGTAGCTTTGCTTTAGAAATCTGAGCCAACATGAAGAAAAGTAACAAATAAAAACATTTTATTAAGTTTTGAATTGCAAACTTCTTCAAAATCGATGACACCACAGGAAAACTAAATTAGATCCAGGGTTTCACTAATAAAAACACAAAAATAACTGATAAATGTGTAGAATAATAGTTACCGAGTTCAGCTTTTAGCACTAATTTTCACAAATAAAATTGAGGCCATTAACATGACAATTACCAAGATCACAGGGATATGAAACTTCAATCATGAGAGAGTTTAAAAAAAAAAAGTAATTTGAGACTCTCTTCAGTGGAATGAATAATTGAAAACTTTGAAAATTCAAATTTATCAAAACTTCTAATAAAAAGCTGAAAAATTATTTCCATGATACAACAGCTGTACAACATCCAAATTAAATTAACAACTGAGATAAAGGGAGAGATTAGGTTTAAAAAATGCACTCGGGTGATACATGATCCATTTTTTTATATACAAGTTTAATAATAGATTGGAGTAAAGCAGAGTCCTAGGCCTCATCAACATTTATTTTATAGGCAGCCAATGCAGGCCAAATAGAGCAATGTCTGAATATGAAAAGAAATTTAGAATTTCAAGTGTTTGTAACATTAGTTTGGTATGAAAAATTACTAACACCCCAGACACCTCCTGAGTTACTCACATTGCCATTTTAACTCTTTTGACTGTACTTTCCCCTTGAAACCTTGTTCCTAACCAACCCATTCCCCCCAACCACAAACAAGAATGCATGAGCCCCGTGCTTTTTCCCTCAATAGAAACCAAGCATCTACCATCCATCACCACACTTCTGTACCTTGCTGAGTTTGTTATCACATTTATCAACCGATTAAAAAAACAAACAAACCTGATTTCACATCCTTTAGGTGTTTCCACGAGAACCTGTTTAATTCATAGCAGTTATTTCACAGAACATGTTAAATATCTTATTTCAGGTGATATATGATTTTCTGAGATTTGCAATGGTGTTGAGATGGTTTACTGTTTGCATCATAAAATACAAAATATCATCAATTTGGCTGATATTTTCCAACCTCGGTCACGTTCACATGGTCGATCTTTGACTATTCCTCAATTTCTCCATCTCCATTTCTGATGCTGCTGAGCAATTTCTCTTAGAAAGGTTATGACTCCAAGAATAACCTTTAACGTATTTCTTCTCACCCCCAATACCCCCAAGAATTCTTCTCTATTCCCCCAGTTTCCCCCAAGGAATCTATTCCATTCTCCTAATTTCTCTATCTCTATCCCAGAAGTTCTGACACTATGACAAAAGCAAAATGCTTGAAATACAATCATTGTTTATTCTCATTCTAAATGAATGATTTTTCAGTAAACAATTTGCAAAGCAAACTGTTGCTAATCAAAACACCCCAGCAAAATATATCACAGACATTTTGGTCAAATATATTTTAGGGAGAGGAGAATGATATTTGTTATTGAGAAAAAAAGTTTAGTAAATTGAAGACACATACCTCAAAGAATCAATGGCATGCTTCACAAAAATATGTAAATGTAACATTTATAAATAGAGGCAATACCGAAAAATCCAAAAGTGCTAGATGTTACTGAGTGTTTTGAGCATTTTCAGCTGTTAAATTCATCAATTAGGTAGAATCAATGAAAAGACAAATAGAGTTAATTGTTGAAGACGTTTCGTAAGAAATGAGAAAGAGAGAAAACAAAATGTAGACAAGGAAAAGAGATGTTGATTTATTTTAAAAAAATGCAAAGTGCTGGAGAAACTCAGCAGAACAGGGTGACGTTTCAGGTCAAACTGAAGAAGGGTCTCGACCCGAAACATCGCCCATTCCTTCTCTCCATAGATGCTGCCTGGCCTGCTGAGTTACTCCAGCATTTTGCGTCTAACTGTTGTGGTGATAAATTGTTAATGAAACAAACTGAAACTTTTGAATTTCCCCAAAATAAACTTTACTTTTGCCTGGATACAAATTAATCAAAAATACTACAATTGGCCAGGGATCCAAAATATTCACCATGATTGATGAAGCAATTGCATATGCAAACATTGGTCTCAATTGATTCAATTACTGCATCATTTTGGTTTTAAATTGATGTTATTATCTGCTGAAAACAATCCAGCTTAAAACCCCGAGAGTTTTGTATATTTTTATTTCCTTGCTGTGACATGATATTAATGAAAAATGTGCATCAAAATAAAATGTTGGCATTGAAGCAAAAGTGAAATCACTAAATTAAAACAATTTTATGAAGTAAAATAATTATGTGCTGTTGCTTTATTGTCATCTTTCCTATTCCTGCTATTAAAAATTTAATTTCTTAAATTACATTCTTTCAATTATTTAATCTTTCATCCCCGCCAATTTATATTTTAGTTGGGACTCTTCGTCAGACTGTTTCTTCATTCTGAAGAAGGTCCCGACCCAAATCGTTGCTTTTTGGGTCCTCCAGAGATGCTGCCTGACTGCTCAGTTACTCCAGCACTTTGTGTCTTTTTTTAATGTAAGCAGTTGCAATTAAGAATGAATATATTTGCATGCAGGTACTGTAAGTTAGTATAGTTAGCTGGTTGTCAAAGTTTTCACAGATGTTTTAAGACCAGAATGCTTTGGGCCAGCAAGATAAGCCCTCAACATGGGTTGAACGCAGGCAGCAATTTTGGACATTGGGCTCATGCAAGCATTACTTATCCCACAGTTTGAGAAAAAGTAAACATAAATATATTAGTTATTAAGGGTTATAAGAACAATGGTGGGATTGGATGATGTCCATATGAACCAATTACATCTGCTGAATGGGTCAGAGAGAACCAAAGGTCATGGTGACAAAGTTACATAAAGCCAGTACGAGGCTGAACAGACAGCTCTTCCCCAGAGACTAATGGACTCCAAGAATAGGTTATTAGCTCACACAAAAACCCGGTCTAATTGGCGACCTGCTACTGTGGGAAAGTGAAAGTGATATCTAGTGTGGTGCCTGCTAATTTAAAAAAAAAATGGGAATCTTCAACTTTCGAGACATGGCTCATGCAAGACTATGTTCAAAGACCAAAACATCCGAACAGGGCCTGCTTCCATCTTCAATGAACCCTTAAAGTGAAGAATGGAAAAGTGACCCATTCACCCACCCAGTGCTTTTGCAGCAGAAATAGAAATTCTATTTTTAGTTTAGGTTAGTTTAGAGATAGATCACAGAAACAGGTCCTTCAGCCCGCGCCGACCAACGAACCCCGCACTTTAACACTACCCTAGGGACATTTTTTACATTTGCCAAGCCAATTAGCCTACAAACCTGTATGTCTTTGAAATGTGGGAGGAGACCGTAGATCTCAGAGAAAACCCAAGTCACGGGGAGAATGTACTAACTACGTACAACCAGCATCTGTAATCGGGATCAAACCCAGGTCTCCAGCGCTGCATTCACTGTAAGGCAGCAACTCTACCACTGCGCCACCATGACTGCCCAAATTTCTATTAGAATATTATATTTCTCTCTGTAATGTCCTGTTGCAAAACTTTGCATGGTTCCTCATGGTGCAGTTGGCCGATAAATGCAACAGAGATAGATGCACATTTTTTGTCTCTCCTGCCCTATGACTTTTGAAATGTTATTTGTACAGTTGTACAAACTAATTTTTCTCACAAAATATTACACGGAACAGTACAGCATAGGAGACATTCGGCTAACAATGTCTGTGCCGAATATGATATCAACTTAAATTATTCTCCTCAGCCAAAATTTGATCCACATCCCTCCATTCCTTGCACATCCACATGCCTAACTAAAAGTCTCTTAAATACAACTATCATATCTGCCTCCATCAGCACTGACAGCATGTTCCAGCCATCGACCCCAGTCTCCACAGTCTTTCAGGGTAACCAGAACCACACACAATATTCCAAATGTGGCTAAGAATGAGCCTTCTTTCTGTGTGACCAATTTTCCACGACTCTAAAAACCCTCAAGGATGTAAGACAATAAAGATCTAACTCAAGAAGTTTTAGTCCAATTCATATCATTGCTTCAGTCACAAATATAGATTAAATAGTATTGCTGATTTGATCTGTGCTCGGTTTTGCTGCTGCTGACCTGATCCATAATCCATGTCAGGTTTCCATACTATCACCTAGTGGCATGTGGGCAGCCATGTTAGTTAGTTCAACTTACAACTCCGAGCCTACAGTACTCATTTTGATGGTCGCTGCATGTATTCTAATTAAAGTACTTATGATATATAATGACTCAGTATCAATAGTACTTTGCATAACAAATACTTTCGAGTAATTATCACCTATCCATTTAAACAGTTCTTACTTGTTCAGTATGTATTAATCAAAGAACAGGCAAGGCAGTCAGCCACTTTTGAATTCAGTTCAAATCCTTGAGTGAAGAATATTTATGAGACAAGATAGTTTAAAACTAAGTCAGTTGGATCCATGTGAAAGACTACAAAGTTTGTGTGTTTATGTATTCATGACATGAAAAAGCGATCAGCTTCAGATGTGACTGCCACCATTCTTTGGCTGATTTCACTGTGCAAGAACCTATCCTTCTCTCCCAAAGGTCCTCTGCAGATAAATAATCTGCTGTATTCTCTCGACTCATAAATGAAAAATGTTACAAGATGCTGGAGAGTTGCTAGCTCCTATCAATCAACCTCCATCCCATAAAGCTATCTTGAGGGAGAGGAGAAAAAAAATATTCTTTACAAGCTTTAACCTAGAAAATCAATTAACCCAAGCAAGTTTTTGCTGCAAATATTAAACTGTGGCTTAAATGTAACTTCATGATATGTACAGCAAACACACTGATAGAGCAGGGTAATTCTCATGCAACATTCAATTATTGTTTTGCTGTATGTCTAAACAAAGCATGTGCAAGTCAATAGGGTGATTTCACGAAAGGTCACTGGATCATAGATCCTCACCCATGTGGATGCAAAATTTAACTGGGGTACAAACGTCACTTCCGGTACATGTTATTGATGCTGGAAACGCGTACTTTAACACCCGTTAAAAACCGCGAAAACGGCCCGTTTTTGAGCTGTAAATAACTGTGCCAGTCGGGGTGACCGTGAGGCACAGTTATCTTACTTTAGAGTCCAGAAGATAAAGAAAAACGAAGGTAAAGACAAGAGGGAGCTGAAGGGGCAACAACAGCGGAAGTGGTTAGCCAACATTGGCCGTGGCGATATAAAGATAGAAAATATCGGGAATTATCGCATTTGCTCACTGCATTTCATCAAAAGTAAGACATTATGTTTTATCTTTATTAATTTGTTATATAAAAAGTTTTAAAAGTGAAAATCCATCATTAAAATTGCAAAATCTTCCTCAGGTGTGTTTTAACATGCAAAAAGTAAATGCTTCTACATTTACCATTTAAATAATCGTAAACCATAAATGCGTTTTGAAATGAATTTTACTCAGATGCAAGCTAAGGAATGGGATAATTGTCAACTGTTAATTGGACAAAATCAGGACATTTTATTATTATTATCCAATTAACAGCTGACAATTATCCCATTCCTTAGCTTGCATCCGAGTAAAATTCATTTCAAAACGATCGTGAAATCACCCTATACTCTTTGTTGGCTATGCAGAGGAAACCTCATCTAAAACACATCTTTACTATCTGCGGGACTCGTGCTCCATCATTTGAGTGCCTATTTGATGTCTTTTAAGTGTCTTGTCCATTGTTTTAAGTTATTGTGCACTAACTTGGATGAACCAGGGAAGACCACAGTGCTCACACGGTGGAAACAAGAGACCCTGTTGCAACCTAGCCTTGTAAAAGTCATCCAGAGAAATAAATCTGGATTTTGTTTGATGCTTAACTGCAATTGAACTTCACAGATGATGAGTAGTGACAGTCATGAGTATAGGAACTGCAGATGCTGGTTTAAACCAAAGATAGACACAAAAAGCTGAAGTAACTACCGATTTGACTTGCAGATTAACTTTTTGGGAATCCTGCACCAGCACTCCCAAGTCCCTTTGCATCTCCGATTTCTGGATTCTCTCCCCATTGAGAAAATAGACTACGCCTTTATTCCCACTACCAAAATGCACGACTCCACACTTTGCTGCACTATATTCCATCTGTCACTTCTCTGCCCACTCTTCCAACCTGTTCACGTCCTTCAGCAGAGTCCCTGCTTTCACCACCTGCCCTTCCACCTATTTTCATCAGCAAACTAGGCCACAAAGCCTTCAATCCTCTTATCCAAATGATTAATATATAAGGTGAAGAGTCGCAGCCCCAGCACCTACTCTTGTGGAACTCCACTGGTCACTGGCAGTCAAACAGAAAGAGACCCTTTATTGCCACTCTTTGCCTTCTGTCATCCAGCGAATCTGCTATCCAGACTAGTATCTGTCCTTTGATACCATGGGATCTCATCTTCCTTAGCAGCTTCACGTGTGGCACCTTATCAAAGACAATCTGAAAATCTAGGTAAACAACGTCCGACTCTCCTTTGTCTGTCCTACTTACTTCAAAGAATTTCAGCAGATTAGTCAGGCAAGATATCCCCTTCACAAAACCATGCTGACTTCGGCCTATTTTATCATGAACTAAGTACTCTGTAACATCATCCTTTATAATCTACATATATTCCTTTGTATGAAGTCCTCTGCCAGTGCTGGCAAGAAAATGCTGTACCGCAGGACATGAAGGATGCCACGATCATTACCCTCTACAAGAACAAGGGCGAGAGAAGTGACTGCAACAACTACAGAGGCATCTCCCTCCTCAACATCGTCGCAAGGTCTTTGCTTGGGTCATCTAGATCCGCCTGCAGAAGCTGGCAGAACACGACTACCCAGAGTCACAGTGCAGTTTCCCAGCTGGAAGGTCAACAGTAGACATGGTCTTCTTCCTTCGCCAGCTCTAGGAGAAGTGCAGAGAACAGCAGATGCCCCTGTATGTTGCTTTCATTGACCTCATCAAGGCTTTCGACCTCGTCAACAGAGATGGCCTATTTAAGGCTCTGCCAAAGATCGGCTGCCCACCAAAACTGCAGAGCATGATAGAATCCTTCCACATCAACACGAAGGGGACAAGGCAGTTCAATGGGAGCTTCTCGGAGCCCTTTGGCATCCGCAGTGGCGTCAAACAAGGCTACATCCTCACTCCTACACTCTTTGGGGTTTTCTTTGCTCTGCTCCTGAAACATGA
Organism: Leucoraja erinaceus; assembly: GCF_028641065.1. Taxonomy (NCBI): domain Eukaryota; kingdom Metazoa; phylum Chordata; class Chondrichthyes; order Rajiformes; family Rajidae; genus Leucoraja; species Leucoraja erinaceus. The sequence continues at coordinate 4,751,385 of NC_073392.1, read as the reverse complement.
GGGGATCTACCTGCTTACTAGATCAGATGGCAGATTCAACCTCACCCCCCTCAGAGCCAAGACAAAAGTACGTGTAGCTCTCATCAGAGATATGTTGTTTGTCGATGACGCAGCAGTTGGGTCCCACACCCAGCAGGAACTACAGTCACTGATGGACCGCTTCTCTTGGGCTTTCAAGGACTTCGGGCTGACCATCAGCCTGAAGAAGATGAACGTCCTGGGGTAGGACACAGAGGCACCGCCTGTAATCACCATCGACGACTACGAACTCGATGCCATCCATCAGTTCACGTACCTTGGCTCCACCATCACCGACAACCTCTCCTTGGACACAGATATTGACAAGAGGATCGGGAAGGCAGCTACAACTCTCGCTCGCCTCACAACTCGAGTGTGGACCAAACCAAAGCTGACAGTGAAAACAAAGATAGCAGTGTACAAGCCTGAGTCAACACCACGCTGCTATATGGCAGTGAGACATGGACTACATATGCCAGACAAGAGAGAAGACTCAACACCTTCCACCTGAGAAGCATCCGCCGTATCCTGGGCATATCCTGACAAGACAGAGTGTCCAAAGCCGAGATCCTGTCTCGCGTTGGCCTTTCCAGAATGTACACTCTACTCAGGCAGTGCAGACTGCGGTGGCTGGGACATGTCCACCGCATGGTGGATGGCCGTATTCCAAAGTACATCCGCTATGGAGAGCTGTCATCTGGAGAAGATCCATCGGCCGCCCCCAGCTACATTACAAGGATGTCTGCAAGAAAGATATGAAGGCGCTCGACATCGATGTGGAGTCCAGGGAGAGCTTTGCAGCTGACCTCATGCAGTACCCTGAACCAACATCACAAAACAGGGGGAAGAGAAACTGATGAACGCAGCGGCAGACAAGCAGGCACGCAGAAAGGAGCGCAGCAAGTTCAACAGACCAGAGACCACACACAAATTTGACCTTGCGACAGAGACTGTCACTCCGGCATTGGTCTCTAGAGCCACAAGCGACAATGCTCAAGCCGAGGTTTGGAGCAAGTAGCCAACATCTAGGATGCATCACCCATGGTCAGTCATAACCGAAGGGCGGGTGGGTACGTCTGTCTGTCACGTTGGGGGAACGGGTGAGTGGTGGAATATTGCATTGGCGAATGGGTTGCTTTGGGGGACCAGGCCTCCCATGTGATTGAGTCCCAATGAGTCTATATATTACTAAAACTCTCATCTTGTTTGTTTGTATGCGTGCGTGTGCGATCCCGAAACAACACCAAAACAGCACACTATAGCGCTACAATTTTGGCCTACCTGGGGTGTGCAATAGCATGTTTCGTTCAAATTGAAGGTATATTTTACAAGTTATTCACATTTTAAAGTACGAAAACCACTTTTACAAAAATCAATTTTCAACTTCCACTGCCCGTTAGCAGCATATGACGTCACAATGGGATACCGAATTTCATTTACATTTTTTTTTTAAAATCGCTGTTTTTAAAAAAAAACTCTGTATTAATCAAATTCTTGGGAGGAGTTTTTTTTTTTAAAATTTAAATCGTGATTTTTTATTGTGGGGGGGGGGGGGGGGGGGGGGGATAGGAGGGAGGGGAAAGTAGGAAAGTGAGGAGGGAGGGTGGGGGGTATTGAGGGAGAGGAGTTAGGGAGGGAGGGGAAAGTGAGAGGTGTGGAGGGAGAGCAGGGGGAGGAGATAGAGGGAGAGGAGGGGGGGGATGTAGGGAGAGGGGGGGGGGGGGGAATAGAGAGGAGGGCAGTGGGGGGGGGGGATTAGGGGAGGTGAAGAGTGGGGGGGATAGAGGGATACGAGGGGGTAGGGAGGGAGGGGAGAGGGGTTATGGAGAGAGGGAGTGACTGAGGGTTGGGGAAATGGGAGGGAAGGAGAAGTGAGGGAGAGAGAGAGGGAGGGAGAGAAGAGGGAGGAGGAGGATAGGTGAAGTGGGATGGCGAGGCGCAGTTGGGGCAGGGTTGCCGTGACTAGCGTCACAACGGGAACCTGTGAACCGTGCCATCGTAGTTGGGGACTATGGGTCAGTGGTGGAATATTGCCTTGGGGGATGGGCCTAACGGGTCTGCACCTGGCCTAATGGACTCTAAAATCTTACCAACCAGACTAACCAGCCTATAGTTCCCACTATTCTGCTTTGCTCCCCTGTACAACAAGGTAATATTGGCAATTGGGGGAAGAGGGGCAGCATGCATATATGTTATGTCCCTGTTGCTTACAAATTCCTTTGGTCAGTATTCCAAACTGAATTCCAAAACTTTCTTTTTCACATTTAGCATGCACATTGGCACGTACTGTCAATTGGGAAAGAAAATATTTTAAATGGGAATATCAAGCCCAAATTTCTGTACAAATAGACAAGGAGAATTATATATTCAGATCTGGAGCAAATTATAAATATAATTACAAAATTAATATACCCACAGTGTTTGGTCAACTGAAAATTGTCTGTGCCTACAACCTGGCCACTTCTAGCTCATAAAATGTTTCTCAAATCTTGCATTACTGATTTCTGTTTCTAATGGCTATCTCGAAGCTCAGCCAAAATATTCTTCCCATATGGTCAAGTAACAAAAGAAATTACTAGTTCTCCTAAGTGAGATTTTGAACACCCGACACACAGGAGAATTAAAACCAATAAACCAGCTGGATCACTCGCATTTAACCTCCAACAGAAAATACAGGTTGATTTTGGCATGGGAATATAAATACGGGAGCATAAAAGGTGTGGAGAAAGACCAGGTTAACAACAGTCTTCAGAGATATAGATTACCTACAACATGGGCCACAAAGCATTGGAAAGGTACCACCAATACTGCCCCCCTGCAAAATCCTCTGAAAGATTTATGAATCAATGTCAGTAGCCTCTTTCAGGCTAACATTGCGACTCTATTAAACACAGTGGACCCGATTGCTGGGCCATATTATTTACGTGCCTGATGTCAGATCTCTGAACCGGTACTCTACTTTGAATTCCATCACAGTAGATTATTAGGTTCAATGATTCAAGAATATTCTTAAAGATCTCATAAGAAAATCTCACTAACTCATGGGAATGTCTGTCCCACAAATACTTAGAATGGAAAGGAATCATCCAGAATGGGAAATACCTCAAGTTTCATCACTGGGGGTATGCAGAGGTCTCACGTAAATAATGGAATGAACACACCACTTCCCATATTACGTACTTGCCTGCTCTGTAGATACTTCCTTGACCACCTGTGTCAAAGTTTGCTGATCAATCAATTAGCCTCATCAATCACTTTAGAATTCAGAACAATGTTGGGAGCAAATCATCTTTGAATGTGAGGGACTTCTTAAGAAGACTACCATTAACTTTGTCATGTCTAGTTACTACTACATTTTATGATACAAAAATCAGTTACAGTAGCAAAAGTGCACTGCAACAATGAATAAACAAGATAAATCTTTCATCGCTTTGCGGTGTTGTTGCTTATATGCTTTAGAAATTGTATACTAGTTTATTTAAACAGGTACAGGAACAGGAAAGGTTTAGGGGGATATAGGCCAAATGCAGGAAATTATGTGAGCCTAACTGCTCAAGTGGTTGACATAGACAAGTTGGACGAAGGAATATTTCCGTGCTGTACGACTGAATCTATGAGTGGACAGTTCTAGTGAATGCCTCGGGTTTTTCCTGACTCTTGCAAACAAATGAAAAATGTATTAATCATTTTTCATGAAACACAAAACGAAGAACAATAGTGTAGGATTATTTTCTTTTGCAAAAATAGCAGTAGTCACAAATCTGAATTGTGACCAACTATAAAACAGGATTGCTATTTTAGTCATACACCATAAAATAAGCAATCTTGTCATGAATACAACATTGTTTCCTTAGATTAAAACAATCGCGAGAAAAGGGAATCAGACCTTGTGACTGCAAAGGTTTTATATAATTTTCTCATCTTTAAATATATTAAAACAATAATGTTCCAATATTCTCATTCACCAATGTCCGTAAGTAAGCTTCATTTTAAGTCACCAAATAATTAGAAGCTATCAGTTTTTGAAATGGTGAATAAAAGTTTTTTAAAAAGCACAATGAGCTGCAATGGAACTTCCATTACCATCATAATGGAGGCATTCCCCCCTGCTGGTTGGTAATGAAATTGTTGGACAATCAAGCAGGAATATATTTTGCTATTGCATCGTACAGCAGACACAGCAATTCAAATAAATTGCAATCTAACATGTTTCTTTTTTGGGGGCGTGGAGGCTAAATCTAATTAAGAAGATATTGTACTGTACAATAATTTAAAGGAAGAATGTAACAGCACCACATTTAAAGTCCTTTGCACATGTTAATTGCACTATGGTAAAACAATTTAAAAACATTCTTACAATCTTCCTGTGGGGGCATTTTCTTTATGATAACTATTTTTGGAAAAAAGTGTATTTGCAAAATTTTAGAAGTAATTTTAATGTATTTCTTAGATGAAAGAACACTTGAAACAAATTTCATACTGTCAACTTTGCACAAGACATTTTAACCGTTGATTATACATTTTCATCTCCCAGATGGAAGGCAGTTGGAAATGAAGATCAGATCTTTGATTATTTAGCGAATTCCTATTAGTTTTACTGTTCTCTGAAACAATCGTCATAGTACAGTAACGCAGTTCAATATATTTTCATTCTCCCAAAGGGGTTCCACAAAGTTTCAAATTAGCCTGTATGCTACTAGCACACTAATCTCCAAATGTGAAATCTGATCATATTTCACAACCCACCAATTATACAATTTTAAAAAAGGCCCCTACACATTTTTGGAGACCATACATAAAATGATACATCTTATTTGAAACAAAAGCAATCATTTTTATCTCTCACGGGCTAATCGTCATAGTTTCAATACTACAAAGTGCACCACCTAGCGGAAGAGCATGGAAATAGATGGTACATCTTCAGCAATAGTTTTAATCAATCAGCTGTACTGACAACTTGGGGTACTAGTTCTCCCATGACAAACACTAATCTTAGTTCCAATCAGACAGGAATTTAATAATGCACCAGGATTCCAAATATCTTGTGCATTGACTGCTTACATTCCGTTTGGTACACCAATTCCCTGATCAGATTTGAAACTTTCAATTAGAAAAAGCCATTAGGTCATGGTTTGCTCATTGCTCACTTGAAAAGATTTTCTAATCCATATTTTAGAATAACGCAGCAATAAGAAAGCATCATTCACTTTGCACCAAAGTAACAGGATATTCCGGCTTTTAAGAACATTTCATCAAATACTGGTGCCACCCAGTTAAATGCAGGTCCATTTATTTACTCAAAGGAAGCTGACCTACGCCCATGTCCAATAATTCCCTGCAGCACTTTAGATTTCGGAGTATCTACTTTGGTGCTCAACTATCCAATGCCCAACTTATTTTATTTTAATCAGTTTAGATAAGTGTCCTGACTAGACCATTGATTTTTTTTATTACGTAATTTTTTTGGCTCGATTCCAATACCATTAGAATATGTTCAAAATTAAAAACCAAATCGAAATAAGTAATTCCTCTTATGCATTTAAATACATCACGCTGGGCCAGAAACTGAAATTGCTGGGCATCCAAAACTGACTCCCATTTACTTAATTTATTGGGGTGGGAGATTGCAACCTTCACGTGGTCCACCCTGTTTCGACTAATGCAATCAATGTCAATCAAGACGTGTACAAACAAATAGATCCAATAGAACAAGTTGAATTACAACTTTAGGCTGTGCACGCCATACGCAAGAGGAAGACGACTTAATTTACTTTTGCATCAATCAACGCAATAATTATTGTCTAGAAAATGGCTTAAAGTAGAGATGAGGCAACATTTCATCTGGGACGTGAGAGAACAAAGCAGCCTATGAGGTATCACCTTAAACAATAACATAAATATGAGAAAATAATTGCAAGCAGACTTGGAGGTGAAGTAAAGATTACGAATTAATTGGAGAAAAAAAAAACTGAGAAAGAAAAATGAAAAATTTAGAGAATAAAATTATATTTAAAAACACTAAACCTTAAGGACTAAGACACGAGTGTTGTAATAGGGGCCCCTGGGTTGGTTCATTTCAGAGCATCATGAGAAAGATATGCTACAAAAAGTTGACTTTCTGTGGTGTGCTTTATCAGCAAATGCAGTACTTTCATGAGGTTGATGGTGAGGCAGCATTAGTGATTAGATTTTCAGATGCAATTTCAAATCTGCTGTGTGTGAATTGCTATGCCATAGGTAATGGTACCATTAGCCTTGTTATTTGGTCAGCATAATTCTGCTCCTTTTTTGGGTACGTAATAAACTGAAGAATTGTTATCTGGGATTAACATTACAATTACAAGAAAACATTAGAAATATAGAAACAGAAAAATAGGTGCAGGAGTAGGCCATTCAATATGATCATGGCTTATCCTCTAAATTCAGTACCCTGGTTCCTGCTTTGTCCACATATCCCTTGATTCCTTTAGCCCTAAGAGCTAAATCTAACTAAAAAAAAAAACTTGGCTGTTTTCTGATAAAGTTCAATTATTTTGAACTGGAAAGTTCCCTAAAATATTTTGATTATGAAATAAACAACAGGAATTTGTTTGTAAATATCAGAAACACATTTGTATCTGATATCTAAATTACTTTTATATTTATAAAGCAAATTCTTCTGCCTTATCTCTACATTCTACTGTTGAAATGACATGTATATTTTTACTTGGTGGAAGTGCGAAAGATAAAACTTGGTTTATTTTTCACAATTGTGTTATGTGCCATAGCCAATGAATTACTTTTGAAATGTAGTCACTATTGTTGTGCAAGAATTTGTAAGAAACATTTCTAGTCAGTACATTCATTTCTATATTGATTTTCAGAAGTAAATTAAAGGCATGTGTAGAAGGGTTAGATTATTAAATTGAACATGGTTTTGGCTGAGCAATTCTATTTCTACACATTTTTAATTGTGAACTTAATGAATAATATTTTTTTTGATCTGTTCATTTACAAATTCTACCACTTATATTTATTCAATATCTTGGCATTGCTTTCCCCTGTGCATTCCCACATGCTCTATTTTAACTGATATCAAAACATTAGTGTCAAAGCCAATCGATGTAGACCAATTTGTTAATCAAAATGGACTGCAAGCAAGTCTCTTGGACTACCTTTTTTAACTATGTAAAGACAATACTTATTCATAACATGTGTATGGAGAGCATTCTTTGTATAAATGCAAGCTATTTTTATGCATTCCACTGGAACAAATTAAGGCACATGAAGAACTTGTGATTTAAGCAGCCATACTATTGTGAAGAAAAATGTCTTCACTCTTTTATATACAATAACAGTGTGTATCTTAGTGACACAAAACCTCAAAAGGCATTTAGATCTATTTTATGCAGTGCAAAAATGATTTGAGAAAATCACCTTTTTTTCCCTCTAAACATGCAAACTGAATTATAATGTGATGTGCTCTTTTCCGATACAGCTTGGATTTTTTTTTACCTCATGATTGAGTAGATCCACATAGTTCTTTCAGCCCATTTCTACTCCAAAATAAGTTTTTTTCAGATTATGATATTCAAGCATCATCTGGTAAACTAGATTATCCTTATTGTTTTACTCGGATTATAATATTTAGTCAAAACAAATACATTGCTTTTGCTTAAATATGATACACTGTAAACTTGCTTTTTCATATTTATTTAGTTACTCAAAATGATGTAAAATCAAAGCTACTTCCATATACTTCTCTAAAAATGTGGGTGGACTATTCGTAAATAAACTTCCAAACAAATTGAGAAAATAAGACTGTCTATCATGGCAGCAAGAGTAGTCATTGTTATTCACTACAAAAGTGTGTTTCTGGCAGTCATGTAGTGATTATATCTCTTAATAGGTATTTTTATTTCCCCTCAAAAAAGGATGAATTAGCATCTAGGGACATGAACAGATTGATTACAAGTCAGTAAAATTATTTCAGATTGGAATAAAATACTGAACTATCCTCACTAATTAGAAGACATATTTTCAGACACCACTGAGGAAAGTTACTTGATCAATCACAGAAAAATAAATGAACAGTTCAGGCCGAGCCCACATTTTCAGATTGTCATACTTAGTTAAAACTCAGCAACATGGGAGTCTATAAATTGTATAAGTTTTAATGTTCAGAATTCTAGGACTAGTAATGTTGCTGGTTGGGGAAGTGGTCACGTTGCACTGCTTTGTAGTTTAAAAATCACACACATTGGAATAGACCCAAACTATTTATGATTGGAAACAAAATGAGGATTAACATGGATTATGTGTGGGAGAATAACAATTTGGTATCAAGTTTGGCATAGACATTGTGGGCCGAAGGTTCTGTTCTCATGCTGTTCTGTTCAGTATTCTGACTCTGATAGTTTAAGCCATCTACTTGAATATCTGAAATCCTTCCAAATTGACAATGCAAGATTGTTTTGTATAGGTACTTTTATTTGGCAATTTTTTTCCTGATTATTCTTCGGAGACAGTCCCTCGTGGTTGAGTATAACTGGCATCCACTCTGATTTTGTTGGGCCGGAGGTGGTTAATGAGGTATATGCGGAAACTTCCACATATGGAGCAGGAGGTGATTGACAGAGCAGCCCAGTTTCTGAGCAGGTCCACTCCTTCCACAGGGTGTCTGTTGCTCCTCACTCGTGGCATTAAGGTTCTCAATACTATTTCTGATGCACATTATCCACTCTGAACGGGCACAGCCCAGAGTTTCCCAGGAGTCAGTAGAGATGTTGCATATTTTCAAGAAGCTTTAAGCTTATTGTTTAATCTTTGATCGATATAAAATGCAGGAGTAACTCCGCAAGACAGCATCTCTGAAGAGAAGGAATGGACGACGTTTCAGGTCAAAACCCTTCTTCAGACCCGACCCAACGTCTCGACCCAAAACGTCTATCTTCGGTGTAAACCAGCAACTGCTGTTCGTTCCTACTCACTGAATCTTTTTCTCAGTTGGCCTGGTAATCTCCTCCCATGACAGAGCTCAGAATAGAGAGACTGTTTCAGGAGTCTGGTTGTGACTATAGTCTTAACAAAGACATATCTTTCCTGAATGTGAGTTGCAGCAAAACAGCAAGTTATTAAATTTTAAAAACAGCAAAATATCATCCAAATCAGAAACATCCAATTCTAAACATGTAGTTATCAATGTGATTTTATTATTTTTTAATTATTATTATTATTTTTTTTAATGTGATCAGATTGCCGTTCCTCCATTAAAATAAAATGACTGTTTGACAAAATGCCTTTACACAACCCATTTAAAAATGACATCCTTTTTAAACAGAGCATAAGCAGCTGTCACCTAATTCAGTTACATCCAGCTTGCTTCCGACATGCAAAAGCAGCCTTCCTGACACAATGTCCCCTTCATTGAGCGCTTCTGATGACTTCAAAAGCCCGAGGAAGGAGTACTTCAAAGCAATTCCTGTGTGTCTGTATTATGTCTCCTAGCAGAAGTGTTGACCACACTTTTTATACAGTGCCCTCCATAATGTTCAGGACAAAGACCGATCATCTATTTATTTGCCTCTGCACTCCACAATTTGATATTTGTAATAGAAAAATAAAAAATCACATGTGGTTAAAGTGCACAGTGTCAGATTTTATTAAAGGGGATTTTTATGCATTTTGGTTTCACCATGTACAAATTGCAGCTGTGTTTATACATAGTCCCCCCCATTTCAGGGCACCATAACGTTTGGGACACATGGCTTCACAGGCGTTTGTAATTGCTCAAGCGGGTTTAATTGTCTCCTTAATGCAGGTATAAGAGAGCTCTCAGCACCTAGCCCTTCCATCACCTTTGGAAACTTGTATTGCTGTTTATCAACGTGAGGACCAAAGTTGTGCCAATGAAAGTCAAAGAAGCCATTATGAGACTGAGAAACAAGAATAAAACTGCGACAGCATCCAAACAGGCTTACCAAAATCAACTGTTTGGAACATCATTAAGGAAGAGAGCACTGGTGATCTTACTAATCGCAAAGGGACTGGCAGGTCAAGGAAGACCTCCACAGCTGATGACAGAAGAATTCTCTCTATAATAAAGAAAAATCTCCACACACCTGTCCGACAGACCAGAAACATTCTTCAGGAGTCAAGTGTGGATTTGTCAATGACCACTGTCCGCAGAAGACTTCATGAACAGAAATACAGAGACTACACTGCAAGATGCAAACCACTGGTTGGCTGCAAAAATAAAGTGGCCAGGTTGCAGTTTGCCAAGTAGTACTTAAAGAGCAACCAGTTCCAGAAAAAGGTCTTGTGGACAGATGGGACGAAGATTAACTTATATCAGAGTGATGGCAAGAGCAAAGTATGGAGGCGAGAAGGAACTGTCCAAAATCCAAAGCATACCACCTCATCTGTGAAACATGGTGGTGGGGATGTTATGGCCAGGGCATGTATGGCTGCTGAAGGAACTTGCTCACTTCTCTTCATTGGTCATACAACTGCTGATGGTAGTAGCATAATGAATTCTGAACTGCATAGACACATCCTATCTGCTCAAGTTCAAACAAATGCCTCAAAACCTATTGGCTGACGGTTCATTCTACAGCAAGACAATGATCCCAAACATACTGCGAAAGCAACAAAGTAGTTGACCTGATCTGAACCCAATTGATCATGACTTTTATTTGCTGAAGAAAAACTGAAGGGGACTAGCCTCCAAAAGCATAAGGTAAAGATGGCTGCAATACAGGCCTGCCAGAGCATCACCAGAGAGGACACCCAGCAACTGGTGATGTCCATGAATCGCAGACTTCAAGCAATCATTGCACGCAAAGGATATGCAACAAAATACCAAACATGACTACTTTCGTTTACATGACTTTGCTGTGTCCCAAACAGTATGGTGCCCTGAAATGGGCACCGTAATGCATAACTATGCATAAACACTGCTGTCATTTCTGTTAAACCGAAATGTATATAAATGGCATTTATTCAAATCTGACAATGCGCACTTTAACCACATGTGATTTTTTTTCTATTACTAATGTCAAAATGTGGAGTACAGAGGCAAATAAATAAATGGTGTGTTTTTGTCCCAAACATTATGGAAGGTACTATATACGGCCACTTTCATGAACCGCACCAAGTGAATCCCAACAAACAAGATTACTAGCGAGTTAGTACTTTCATGCTGTGAGAGATAATGCAGCCCACAAATTGCATCTTTTGTCCTATAATTTGGTCTCTCGTGGGTCCGAACCACTTGAAGGAAAGAAAAGAACCAATGAAAACCTGAAATGGCTGGCAAAGTTTTTCTTCCATTTGAAATCATCGCAACTGATTGTTTGAGATGCAACTATTTGTATCGTAGGTTTATTCCAGCAACTAATTCTTAATATTTATAAATTAGTAAATCATTTAGATGGGCATCTTAGTCAGTTCCGATATGAAGAATCCCTGTTCCGGAACGTTGAGACGTCGTTGCGTTAAGGTAGCGATAAAAAAACAACTTTACGTGCAATATTGCTTCCCTATTGACTGAAACAATATTAGCGTTTGGATTAAAGCAAACCGATGTGAATGTCTGAAATGTCAATTGTAAAAAACTAATTAGTAATCAAAAATGACTCGGCAGATCCCGCGGCGTCACCCACTTGTTTTTGGGACTCCGTTGCAATTTGATGTGGGATCCGTGCAGTAGTTAGGGAATGCCGACTATTTTGTTTGCAGATGCCAAGAAAATGCGGAAGGGCATCAGAAAAATGGAAAAGCCTTCGGGGCTGCTTTATGCTTAACATCGTACGGAAAAGGAAACGACTCCAGCGGCTGTATGATGTGGGCGCTGTTGTATTCCTTGAACATCAATCTTCCATTAAGGATGGAGACGACTCTCCGATCTCCTCCTGCGATATATTTAATACCCTTTTGCTAATCGCAATTATTCCTGACAAGCCAAGTCAGTGTGTTGGGTTGCAAATGCAGTTTAGAGAATATAGTTCCCCCCTGGACTCAACCTCTCCGGGACCACGTTACCTCCACGGTTTTTGCTTTCCCTACACAAAAACTTTATTTTTACAGCGTTGTGGACTGCGGCATTAAGAGTGCAGCTGAATTCAATTCATTGCCAATTCCATCGCTCAGAAAAGAATACTGTACTAGTACTGTACTAAATCAAGATCACCAATAGGATCTACGTATCTTTATTAAAGAACAAAGGCATGTTTCTCTATCGCACACAAAGACTTTTCTGACAGCATTATTCATTCATTCTTAAAATATACAGACGATAATTTGAGAAATAAAATTAAAAGAGCTCTCGGAAACAGATGGATCACTTCGATAGTGTAAACCGAGTCTATTTGCATTTTTAAACGGTCGCCTTTTTGCTATGTGACTGTCGTATAATAAGGTCTTAAGTCAACAGACTGCCAAACAATCGACCCCCACCATACTTTGCCGCAAACACGCGGCTCAAGTTATGCCAAGGTTCATCAGGATCAATCAATCAATCACAACTCACAGCACTGCCAAATCAAGCCCACATCAGACCTTGTTCCACTAATGCGCCTGGTTGCCGGCCTTCTTAATGTAATTACAGTACAATACAGCACGTCTGCCCAAGGGTTCAGCCAGATTCCCCTGGCTCCTATGTCAAGCCACAATCAATGCACAACCCAAGGCTGGATACATGCTTTCCATTTCTATTTTGCAATAGGTGTTTCATGAAAATCAGGTCGTTTTTTTCATCAATGTAGATTGCATGGAAATTCCAAACTGCGTCCGGTTTTGCCAAGATAACTGACAGCCCATATATAACCATTGGACTTCTCAGAAATTTTAGGACTGTGGGAATCTGACCGTACAGTCAAGGTCAGCCAAGAGTGAATGGGCAATCAATGAAAAGACTTATTTTGTTCCCAACCCGGCTTGGAGAGCTGAAACCCCCCACTGCCGGCTGTTGATCTTTCAGCCTTTTGGAGACCCGGGCGAATAAATGCATCAGAACATTGACATCGTTATAAAAGAGGATCGCAAGTATTTCCACTTTACCCCTGCTCTGAATTCCGCTTACGCTGGCACTGCACCAAAAGGAGGGTTTAACCGCTTTGCAATAGTGAAATCTGCAGCATGCATGCATTGAAACACAACATAAATCTCAGCAACTGAATTTATCTTTGCAACATCTCGGGCTTTTGGAACCAGGCGGAACCAGCAATCCAGCCGTGTGCCAAATCAGCACCCTTCCGCTCCAGACACAAATGCTTTGCTTCCAAGATTTTTTTTTTCTAAACGCGAAACATTCTTAATTTACAAAACACTGCATACGGCTGAAATACAAACAAGTCATTAGTTTGCAAACTTACTGGGTAGAGAATCGGCGAATAAAAACCTGCAGACTGTGTAGCAGAAGAAAAGCACAAAGCCCCGTTCCAGTAGCCCCTGCATGACAAATGCACATCCAAACACAACTTGTTGAATAGTTTTACTGTCGGGGGGGAAAAAAGGGAAAGGGGAAGGGATGGGGTGGGGGGGGGGAGGAAAGTCCACGGTTTCACAGGAGGGCCTGGACAAGGTACTTCAGCTGTGGGCTGGCGAGGAGGTTTTTCCCTTCTCCGAAAAGTGCTCGAGCAGTACAAGGTGAGGAGAGCTGACGACGTGTAGGAACCATTTAATCCCGAAGCGTGTTAGCGCTGTTCTGCCCCCGGGGCGAGAGTGGAGTCAGTCCATCAGCAGCGGAGCGGTGAACACAAGGAGAAGCAGCAGCAGCTGGCGGAGAAGGAGAAAGGGAAGGGGAATCGCGGCGGAGCTGGAGGCTTTCCATTCTCCGGGAACAGGAAGTACCATGTGCGCCTCGGGCCACTTCAAAAGGCGGCGTGAACCCCCGCTCCCCCCCCCTTCTTCTTCCCTTTCCCTTCCCTCGCCGGCTCCGCGTGCACGTGTATGTGTGAGCGCGCTCCAGCTCCCTCGCTCCCTCCCACCAACTGTCTCTCCCGCGCGCCTCCTCCCGCCCACCAACCGCTTCTCACTCGCGAACTCAAGCGCCTCCCACCAACCGCCCGCCCCCCCTCTCTCTCTCGCGCACGCGCGAAAACGACCCGCAGCAATCGTTGATTGACAGAGCGGACAGCCAATTGCACGCCAGGAAACCCGCCCGCCTTCCCCAGACGGCGGCCAATCGCTGCCTGTGGTGGGCGGGGTTCGGGTTGGCGGCTGGCCTCGTTAGCGCGGTGCCGGCTGGAACTTGTAGTGCACACTTTGGCGACGCTTCCTTGTTCCGAGCGGAAGCGCCCGTGTTAGCTGAACTACTAGTTCCAGTGTGCAGCGCGGCTACCATGCCTCATACCCTCCCTCCCCTGGCTTCACGGTTCTGACGGCGGCGGTAAGTCTGTCATTTTAATGTGTCTGCTTCTCTGGGTAGATGGGGAAGGTGCACTTAAGGCAGTGGAAGCCTTTAAAATCTCTTTGTATTCGTTTAGAGTCCAGAATCTTGTTAATTACGAGGGCAGTGAACGTTTATTTAGGAAATGTCACTAATGGGCAACGTGTGCAATGGGCAGGAAGGCTTGGGGACCAATGCGTGGATCGTCCTGCCGCTCGGCACCTGCTTATCCTTGGCAAATATAGCAAAGCAGTAGCAATGCAAACGATGAGAGAGCTTGCACTCTTTTATGGCAGTCAGTATTATATGGCTCGGGCCTTAGGGCGCTGTCAGCCAGGCTGGACCTTCACGCTATGAGCTAAAAAACAACTCCCATCCTTTACGTTCATTTTTTTTTAAAGTACTATATCAATGAAATTATAACTTCACCTCTCCAAAACAAAGTTCGGTTGGATTACAGGCGTGTCGTCCTTTGCGATTTGATGATTACTGCTAAAATTTACCACGTCCATACCAATAGCGGAATAATAACATTGAAATTACAGCTCGCTGTGTTTCATGATATACGTATACACACCTGTGCATTTGAAGTGTACTTACAACGGCCTTGCCAGAATGTAGAGACTAAAGATGAAAGGTTTTTTTTTCGTGGTAACCCAGCCACAATATAATTTTCATTTATATTAAAGATAGTGTAAAACGATAGGAACGTTTCATTGTAACATTTGAAGCACTCCGATTCGGGGAGATGCTGCATCGCGCGAATGTTAATCATAGAAGATTTGTTTTCTTCTGTAATGGCAAGTTTTTAATCCCCATTAAACGTCTACAGTGACAGAATAGAATAGTATGTTTACAACATTGTTTTGCCATTTCATTGTCAAGTCGTCAACATAATGTCTTGAAGATTTTAACGTTGCTGAAATAAGATGCATCATATTTTGTTTTAAAGAAGAAAATTCTGGAAACACTCATAAGAACAGGCAACATCTGTGAAAAGAGAAACAAAATAATGTTTCAGGAACGAGACCCTTCAACGAGATGGGTTAAGGTTCTGACGAACGGTCTTCTGCCAGAAACATCAATGCTGCTTCTCTTCCACAGCTGTTGCCTTCCCGAAGTGATTCCAGCATGTTTTGTGTTTATTTCAGATTTCCAGTATTAACTGATTGTATATTTATTCTCAACATCTGAAGAAATGTAAACTTGCTCTCTTTGGTAAAGTAAAAACTGATGAAGGTAGAAACTTGGACATTGTCCAGTAGGAGATTGTAGTTTCAAGTTATTTCTGGTGATAAGATGAAGTTTAGCATTTGTGTGAAGATCTATCATCAATCTGATTTTAATTAGTAATAGATGTAAAGATAATTTTGAGGCTAATGCAACTGAAAATGGGAAATATATTATGGATATATCAAATATTGAAATATGAGCAGGGGGAAGAAACAAATATTAGTTTGACCCAACTTGGGGGTATGGAGAGAAGGCAGGAGTGGGATACTGAGTTGGATGATCAGCCATGATCATATCGAATGGCGGTGCAGGCTAGAAGGGCCGAATGGCCTACACCTGCACCTATTTTCTATGTTTCTATGTTAACTTTGATAAGATTTCTTGTCTGAAATTCAAAATGGCCTATCTGTGATGAAACATTTTCAGCATTTATGGGCTGAATTTCTTGGCTCCTTATGGTGCTTTCTGAGGTAGTGGTTTTGTGGCCCAGGTTACCCTCCAAAGATTGCCCAGTGGAGTTGTTGCCTCGTAGTGCCAGAGACCAAAGATTGATCCTGACCTCAGGGATGCTGTCCGAGTGGAGCTCCCACATCCCAAGGACGTGCAAGTTTGTAGTTTAATTGACATCTATAAATTGAAGAGGGGTTGCCTATCTCCTTCGCTCCATAGATGCTGCTACACCTGCTGAGTTTCTCCAGCATTTTTGTGTACCTTCTATAAATTCCCCCCCCCCCCCCCCTCTCCATCTGTAAGGAGTGGATGAGAAAGTGGGATTATATAGAACTAGTGTAAATGGGTAATCAATAGTTAGACTTGGTAGGCCGAAAGGATCATGGAAACAGCTGCAAAAGTAAGTGTTCCTGCTTTTCCTTGTCTCATCCTGCCCTTCCACTTTCCCTTCCCTCCTCAGTGTTCACAGTCCAAATAGGACATAGTTGCCGTTCTTGATAACCTTTTAGGTAAAGGTGGTGGCTTGCATGTTAATGTTTTTTTTAATGTATATATTATCTGACACAAGGCATTTTAATATTGTGAATTTATAATTTAAATTGTACTTGACATTATGAATTTAGTAAATTAAATAGCAGAAAAAGGTATGCGGGCATCGCTATGACAAATACAAACGCATTCATATTATCACTGCTCAATATTAATACTATTTACTGAAGTAATACGTTTATAATGAAAAGTACAATTTGAATGTGTAAAATAGAAGTAGATTACATTGAGAGTTTATTAGTATTTGCTATGGGATGTTGGGGAAATGGTAACACGGTAGAGCAGGAGAAAACACCCCCTCCCCCTCACCTCGCCCCCTCCCATCACCTCTCACCTCTCACCTCACCCCACCCCACCCCCCCCCCCCCCCCCCCCCCCCCCCCCCCCCCCCCCCCCCCCCCTCACCCGCCCCCCCACCACCTCCCTCACTTCACCCCACCTCCCTCACCTCACCCACCGCCACCACCCCTCCCGCGTTGGGAAAACAAAGCTCTTCTGCAAAGTCCATCAGTCACCTGTCTCCTAATCATCCGGACCAACATTCGATTGATTTTTTTAGTATATATATGAAACGTGGTTACGCAGAGCGCAATAACATCGTTTGCCTTCATCGAGTACCTGGAGGGCACCCGTATTGCTTCTTGAGTGAACGGCTGTACAAATACCGCTGAACAGTCTCTAAATCCCGTGGCTAGAATAGGGAAGGTTTAACCAAGTGTGAATTCAACCCAAAAATAATGTATGTCATTCTTTCGCTCGATTCTGTGATTGGATATCAAGCAAGGATATGCCTACATATAATACCATGCCTGCTCCCGAGAAGTCCCCACTGGTGAGATTTAAAATCTAACAGTGCTGTCATGATCACTGAGTAGCATGGCGATGTCTGTATACGGAGAACATCAAATACAATGCTGCAAAAAATCATTCGCAGCTGCAGAGATCGCTGTTGAACGTCCTTGCACTTAAATTTCACAAACTCTTTGCTGCCGCCTGCCTGAGCTGGTCCTCGCAATAGCTACAGAAGACTTTAAAAATATATATTTTGTACTTGTGTATTGCAAACGAGAAAGCGGGCTCCAGCACCTTCGATCCGCAATGTTCGAGACACAGGGAACTGCAGATGCTGGAATCTTGAGTAAACACAAAGTGGGGTGGCATAGCTGGAGAAATGTGTGTGCACTAGGGTGGGGGTCGGCGGCTGCCACTGGTTTCTTGACCTTCTGACTCGCACACCATAATCAGTGAGGATACGTGACAGCACCTCACTCGAAAGGGATTGTGTGCTCAGTCCGCTACTAAACTGCATGGACACTCGCAACCAAAGATCATAGAGCGCTCCGCTCTATGATCTTTGCTCGCAAAGTGGTTGATAAACAATTTCAGCTCTAACTCCACCTACAAGTTTGCTGATGACATCATTGTTGTAGGCCTGATCATGAGGCTGGGTTCAGGAAGGAGAATGAGAACTTAGTAACATGGTGTGAGGGCAGCAACTTCTCCCTCAATGTGACGAGGGAGCTAGTTAGCGATTTTAGGAAGCACGATGGAGTGCATGCTCCAAACAGCATGAATGGTGCTGACGTGGAAATATTTGAGCCCTTCAAGTTCCTTATTACCAACGATCAGTCGTGAACTGACCACATTGATGCGATGGCCAAGAAGGCACACCTACACCTCTACTTCCTCAGGAGGCTGATGAATTTCAGTCTGAGGAGACTGAGGATATTGGACTTTGTCTATGCCATTGATGCGCTACAAGGCTGAGAACTGCACTCTGTCTCCTCCGTTTTGCTCTACCTATTGCACTTGTGTTTGACATGATTCTATTTATGTATCGTATTATCTGACCTGATTGAATGGCATGTAAAACAAAGCTTTTCACTGTATTTCAAACAGTGTCAAGTCCAAGTCCTTCTGTAGAGTCCTTGCTTCCTCTACACTGCCTACTCCTACACCTATCTTAGTATTCCTGTGCCTGATAGTAGATTGCATCCCAGCACCAATCCTTCCACCTCTGCTTCCTATAAACAACCCCTTTTTGGATCCAATTGAGCATCCTTACTTCGACCCCTAGTGTCTTAACCATCTGGACCTGTCTACCGTGAGGGGGGGGGATGTCAACTATTTAATTAAAGTCTAAATAGACAACAATTTCTGCCCTGTCTTCATCACTCTCTTTTGTTACCTCTTCAAAAACTCAGGCAAATTAGTAAGACAGGGTTTCCCCTGCAAAAAGCTATGGTGACTAACCCTAATATGTTCCTGTCTATTTTAATGTACATACATCCTATCTCTTGGAATTTTCTCCAGTAATTTACCTAGCATTGACCTAAGGCTCATGGTCCATAGTTTTCCAGCCTCTTCTTGCTTCCCTTCTCATCTGTGGATAACAATGAAGGAAAAAAAACATTGCTTGTTTCCGACAGCATCCTTGGTAGATATCATCCTTCCTTGGTGGTTTATCTATCCCGGTGGCTTCCAAGACACATAACACCTCCACCTTCTTAATATTTGCTCCAGACCATTAACATATCGCTCCCTGCACTCACTCATCCTCCATGTTCTTCTCCTTGTTGAATACCATGAATACTTCTATATTCATCTTGTTGTATGTTGTTTTATTAACAAGCCTCTGCTTCCAATCTACGTTTGCCTGTGATATCAATAACAATGTTCCCCAGTTTACAATCTAAATTTGAAGACCAATCTTATCCCTTTCCCTAATTACCTTGATACTTATGGAATTATGGTCACTATTTATAAAATATGTCCTAACTGACAATGCTACCAATTGAAGCAAGAGTAAGTGTCATTTCACCAAAAACTAACATGTACTGCAATTATGACAAATTAGGAGTGGCAGAAACGCTATATCTGCTTGCTCATTGCGTTGCCAAATTCAAATCACCATTTGAGTTGAGGCTTTAATAATGTTTTTAATAATAGATGTTGTTATGCAGTCTAGGATGATACAGCTGCCAAGAAAATTAGCAACATTCCCTTGTCTCATGATGCCGCATCTCATAGTTACTGAAATTGTAGAAGGTACTCAATTGACTGAGAGTGACAATGTTAGGCTAGTTTGAAACGGTTAGATGAGTTTGATGATATTTACAGTGCCCTCCATAATGTTTTGGACAAAGACCCATCATTTATTTATTTGCCTCTGTACTCCACAATTTGATATTTGTAATAGAAAAAAATCACATGTGGTTAAAGTGCACATTGTCAGATTTTGTAACGGCCATTTTTATACATTTCAGTTTCACCATATAGAATTACAGCAGTGTTTATACATAGTCCACCCCATTTCAGGGCACCATAATGTTTGGAACACAGCAAAGTCGTAAATGAAAGTAGTCATGTTTAATATTTTGTTCCATATGCTTTGCGCGCAATGCCTGCTTGAAGTGTGCGATTCGTGGACATCCAGTTGCTGCGTGTCTTCTCTGGTGATGCTCTGCCAGCCCTGTATTACAGCCATCTTTAGCTGATGCTTGTTTTGGGGGCTAGTCCCCTTCAGTTTTCTCTTCAGCATATTAATGGCATGCTCAATTGGGTTCAGATCGGGTGATTGGCTTGGCCACTCAAGAAATGACTATTATTTAGTTTTGAAAAACTACTTTGTTGCTTTAGCAGTATGTTTGGGATCATTGTCTTGCTGTAGAATGAACCGCCAGCCAATAAGTTTTGAGGCATTTGTTTGAACTTGAGCAGATAGGATGTGTCTATACACTTCAGAATTCATTATGCTACTACCATCAGCCGTTGTATCATCAATGAAGAGAAGTGAGCAAGTTCCTTCAGCAGCCATACATGCCCAGGTCATAACCCCCACCTCCGTGTTTCACAGATGAGTTGGTATGCTTTGGATCTTCGGCAGTTCCTTCTCTCCTCCATACTTTGCTCTGCTTTGCCATCACTCTGATATAAGTTAATCTTTGTCTCATCTGTCCACAAGACCTTTTTCTGGAACTGTGGTTGTAACCTGGCCATCCTATTTTTGCAGCTAACCAGTGGTTTGTATCTTGGAGTGTAGTATTTCTGTTCATGAAGTCTTCTGCGGACAGTGGTCATTGACAAACCCACACCCGACTCCTGAAGAGTGTTCCTGATCTGTCGGATAGATGTTAGGGGATTTTTCTTTATTATAGAGAGAATTCTTCTGTCATTAGCTGTGGAGGACTTCCCTGACCTGCCAGTCCCTTTGCGATTAGTAAGCTCACCAGTGTTCTCTTTCTTCTTAATGATGTTCCAAACAGTTGATTTTGGTAAGCCTGAGGTTTGGCTGATGTCTCTAACATCTTTGTTTCTCGGCAATAAAAGTTTCCAAAGGTGATGGAAAGACTAGGTGCTGAGAGCTCTCTTATGCCTGCATTAAGGAGGCAATTAAACACCTGAGCAATTACAAACGCTTGTGAAACCATGTCCCAAACATTATGCTGCCCTGAAATGGGGGGACTATGTATAGACACAGCTGTAATTTCTACATGGTGAAACCAAAATGTATAGAAATGGCCTTTATTAAAATCTGACAATGTGCACTTTAACCACATGTATTTTTTTTCTATTACAAATTTCAAATTGTGGAGGCAAATAAATAAGTGATGTGTCTTTCTCCCAAACATTATGGAGGGCACTGTGTAATGCTGTGGTTCTTGATGTGTTCACAATATATATGAAGATTTACTTGGCTGTAAAGATCTGCCTCAAAATAGAACTGGTGATTAATTGTTTGGAGGTATGCACATGTATGAGGCAGGTGTGGACTAATTTGAGACCATCGCATTGGAAATGCACTAAAGGACTGGCCACAACGATAAGTATACTTTCAATTGAACAAACCTGAGTACTGGAATTTACACTGGAAGCTGAAGCAGTACATTTTTTTAATGGAGAGGTATTGTCTCCAGATCTTTACAATGTAATTGTTGGAATTAAAATTGTAAATTTTGTGAAAGCAACTACTTTTAATTTTCACATCTTTGCTGCTATGTCTGAGCAAAAGGGTGCTGATACCATCACTCGCATTCATATTCTGATGTATGGAAGCTGTCCCATGGTTAAGTAATAAACAGAGTGTATGAACTTTTCTGAGCTTGAAGCCTTTTCATCTATAAATAATTTTATTTTGGTGGTCCAGTTACAGTGTTTACACCAACTTGCCAAGTCTGCATATTTGGCATATATTTTTATTCAGTTCTATTACAGGGAAATGCATTCAAGGCATTTCAAGTAGCATTCTTTTGTTTTTAAAAAAGCTTGAATTCCAGAAAATAGTAGTACAAATGTTAAATCATATTCCCATTTTTGGCATCATGTCTATTAATGATAGCAAAGTTGTTAATCTTAATCTCAAATCAAAATAACGAGTGATGCCCTCTATTATCTCGTTAGACCAAACGGGGTTCATACCAGGCCGACACTCTTCCCACAATACTAGGCGTCTCCTTAACATCATCCATTCACCGAGTAGTGAGGCCCCGGAGATAGTGGTCTCCCTCGACGCCGAAAAAGCTTTCGACAGGGTCGAGTGGAGGTACCTATATGAGGCGATGGACAGGTTTGGCCTCGGTAACAGTTTTATTCTTTGGGTCAGTCTATTATACTCATCCCCGGTGGCCTCAGTACAAACAAACGGCACACTGTCACCCCACTTCCCCCTTCGGAGAGGTACCAGACAGGGTTGCCCGTTATCACCACTTCTGTTTGCTGTCGCGATAGAACCCTTGGCGGTCTGGTTACGCTCAGAGAAGGGCTTTAAAGGTATTACACGGTTCGACACAACTCATAAAGTCTCATTGTATGCGGATGACCTGCTCCTGTACATCTCGAACCCAGTCAGCTCTCTCCCTGTGATTACGAATATCTTAGAACGGTTTGGCGCGTATTCTGGTTATAAACTTAACTACCAAAAGAGTGAGCTATTACCGATTAACTCATTGGCTAAGCAGCTCCCTCGCTCTTTAACCTCATTCAAATGGGCAGAGGATGGGTTTCGCTACCTCGGCATCTTTATCACAACACCCTTATCTGATATGTTCCGCACAAACTTTCTGCCTCTGGTTGAGAAAGCTGAAAGAGATTTTGACCGCTGGTCAGTTTTACCGCTATCCCTCGTGGGCTGGATAAATCTGGTCAAGATGGTCGTCCTACCCAAATTCCTGTATCTTTTCCAGCATGTCCCTATACTTATCACTAAATCTTTTTTTGATAAATTAGAAAGGACAATATCTAAATTTTTATGGGGTAGCAAACCGCCTAGAATCCGAAAGGCGATACTGCAGTCTCCTAAGAGTGACGGCGGTTTGGCACTTCCTGACTTTAGGCGATACTATTGGGCAGCTAACTTGCAAAAACTCCTGTATTGGATGAATGATGATTGCGACCACCTACCGACCTGGGTACACATGGAAAAGGCGAGTTCACATCTCCCGTTGCGGTCTGTCCTATGCTCCCAACTCCCCCTTCCTATAACATCTGTGGGTGCAGGCCCAATTGTGTCCCTCTCGCTCAAGATATGGAGTCAACTCAGGAAAAACTTCGGTTTACAAGGCCCTTCCATCTTGATCCCACTGCTTAAAAACCACATCTTTAAACCTTCAAGTACAGACCACGCATTCAAAACCTGGCATAGCAACGGTACGAGTAGTATCAAAAACCTATACAAGGATGGCATCTTTTCGTATTTTGCAGAGCTCTCGTCCAACTATAGCCAAACTCCCACCTTTTTCGTTTTTTCCAGATTAGGGAATTTGTCAAGAAGACATTCCCCCATTTCCCAAATCGCCCCCCTGAAACCATACCATCTTAGCTCTAGATCCCAACCGGAAGAAATGCATCTCTGTTTTGTACAACTTGTTAGGGTCGGTTATATTGAAACCTCATACCTCATTGAAAGCTGCGTGGGAGGGTGAGCTGAATACAAAACTAACAGACCAGCAATGGGACTCTGCCTTGGATTTGATCCATTCTTCCTCCACATGTGCCCGTCATGGCCTAATCCAATGCAAAGTCCTTCACAAAGTCCTCTACACAAATGCAAGATTATCTAGAATTTACCCTGCTGTTAGGGCCACCTGCAACAGATGTAATCAATCTCCTGCCAACCATAGCCATATGTTTTGGTCTTGCCCTAAGCTAGCAGCCTTTTGGAGGAGTGCTTTCGACTTGATAAGCAGAGCCTACGGCCAGAGCCTATTCCTCCAAACCCACTGTCAGCCATTTTTGGTACCCCTCCCAACCAACCTCTCTGTTGCGGTGAAACGGGTTCTAGCTTTTACAACCTTGTTAGCCCGGAGACTGATCTTGCTTAACTGGAGGCTCACCTGTCCCCCGACACACGCCCGCTGGATTAAGGAGGTGCTTTACAATTTAATGCTTGAAAAACTTAGGTTCTCTCTCAAAGGCTCTACCAAGACATTCCTAGATACATGGAACCCTTTCTTGGAACTTGTTAACTCTCTCAACTTGTCCCCGGACTCGGAAGAGGACTGAGTGCTCTCCACCATTGTTCTGCTCTACTGCAGCTGTTCTCCCCTTAACCCCCCCCCCCCCCACACTTATTTATTTAATTACTTACTTATTTACTGTTATTAGTGACCCCCATTTTTTTTTTTTTTCCTTTTTTTTTAGTACTTTTTGTTTTGTTTATCTTACCATATTTGTGTGGATGTGTATGTATGTGAGTGTTGTTTGTCCCCGTTTGGTTCCGACCTGATTCGGGTGGGTTGAAGGTGGGTAAGGGTAAGGGCTTTGAGGGTCGCCTACATACTGTTGTACAATTATGCCTTGACTGTCACTGTCTGGTATCATTGTATGTATGCAAATTGCTGTGAAATTCAAATTAAAAGATTTAAATCAAATCAAAATAACATTATCTCAAATGAAACTTAACGCTCCAAAATCTGAAAACTATTTCCCCTCATGTGGCTCTAATCCACAGAAAAGAAAGCAATGATTAGTGAACTGTTCTTATCTGGGATATCAAGGCCCCACTATTGCCAATGTTACATGAAATGTTGCTAGGGTGGTCAGATGATAACGATGCAAAGTTACAATCTTTAAGTTGTTCTTTCTAACGTTCTGGTCCTACAACAGCATTTCCAGAACTCTGTGAACTTGCATTTAAAACCCTATTGTTATTCCATTCTACTTACCTTTTCAATGGTAGATTTTCAGCAATGTCTTTAACTAAAGTCAAGTACCAAAACAGGCTGTGCATTAGAAAGACTCATCAAACATTCTTGTCTATCATTCATCCTTGACTTGAAAGTTTTGTGCAGAGATATCATGAGAGTATGATCACTGCATCTTTTTAAATCAAATTATTTGTAATGTACAAACATAGAATAATTGTGAGAACGACTGATTCCTACATTTTTGTTGGGAGCGAGTGCCAAGATTTAGACAAAATGGTGATGACGGATTGGCAATATATTCCTTCAGCAGGATACTGTGGAATTTGAAGGGCAACTCGCAAGTAATGGTGCTTCCATGCATTGCTGCTCTTCCTTGGAAGTAGTGTGGAACAGTGATTTCCTGATCTCTTCCTGCTCCCCCACCCCAAACTCCAGGATATTTATGGCATTGGAATCAACAATGGACATAACATTGAATATCAAGCACCTGTGGTTAAGTTCATTCTTATCAGAAATGAGTTCATCCATGGAGGCAATATGGGTAAAGCTCAAAAACAAGAAAAGTGCAAATGCTCTTATAAACACTAGGATTCCCAGTAACAGGAGATAGAGGAACAGATACGATCTGTTAACTACAAAGAGAACCACAAAATCAAGTTGACTTTGTTGAATGGGTTTCCAGTAAAATGCGGATAATCTGTTGTCCAGTTTGTTTGAAAACACAGCTGGTTTGACATCAGATCCGCCTGGTTCTGTTTCCTGCGCTCCATGTAATCTCACCAGTGTCCTATTGCTGTGCTCATTTTGAGCTTAATGGTACCCAGTTTCCTTTCCTTGTTTTAAACTGATCAGAGCCATGTTCACCCCCCTCCCCCCCACCTGTTTAAACGCAGTTGCTGAAATTTGTATTATACTATACTACAGGGTAGCATATTTAAAAAAAAAAAAAGTTTTTCTAAATTTTTTGTGATCCCACTGAATTTGGCAGTCATCTGACCGTTTCAATTCACAAACTATAAGATTCACAATGCAACAGTAGTTATAAATGTATGACATCTGAATTGGTTATCCAATCACTGCATATCACTGCACTTTTTTGTTCCTAACTTGTTTAGTTGCAAGGAAAATATGGGACATGTTGTTTCACTGTATGAAGATTAACTGTGGAAGTTTTACTTTTCTAATGTTTCATTGATAACTCACTGATTATTTGCATAATTGAGACACCATCTTGGAAATTGGTGTCATCAGTTTTTTGGTGCTGCCATTTGTGTGAAATTGTGTTTGTGCTTCAATCTTGATGATATACTGAGCCTGCCATGACTTGCGACATTGAATTCTGTGGTTCTGAGTATGTCCTTTGCACATTCTGCAAATGTACAATAATCTCACATTTCTTGTGCAATGCTGATGGCAACCTGATCCTCTCAGAATCTGCTTTAGTGCACCTAATCCAAAAGTTGATTCCTGCAAAAGAATAAACAGTAAGAAGCGACCCACTACCTGAGCTATTTCTGGGGAGTATTATTCATTTTGTGTTTTGAACACTAACAAATACCCTGCAAGGCTATTGCTTTTTAAAATTGCAGATACCTATGAGTGTTTGGACTGGGAGAGCAAGTGTTTTCTAATAAATCAGTATGCTGTTGGGGTCACAGTATATTTGATGATTTTGTTATGTGTGGCAATTCATCAGAATTGGTTTTAAGTGAATGCTGAAGGCGTGGTGCGTATGAGTGCAATGTTGCTGTTAGTAGATGGAATTTAATATCTTCATTGATATTGTCCACACTTGAAGTAATTAAGTTTCTCCTGGTTATTCCACATGAGGTTGTGCTTCATTTTACTTTCAGAAGTTATGCTGGGCTCCCAAATTAATTGAGCCTTTCTCCTTGTGCCTCTTTATTCCATTGTCTCCAGTACAGCATCGGGAGATTAGTGGTGTCGGGTTCCTGTTCTGGTTGGACATTCCATAATTGCACAATTGCTTCATAGTGGTTGGAGCCAATGAGATTTTTTTCTTCTGGAAGAGAAGGCATGACTTTAATCAATGCCACACCAGGTGTGTACGCCTGCTGGAATTACTGTTTAGGAAAATGACCTCTGTGTAAACACTAGTCATTGAATTTGGTGTGTCCTCGAACTTCAGGTTGGAGCAGCGCTAGCTCAAATGGGAATGTTTTCCAAGCCAATGGAATTTCTGGCAGAGCTAATATCGACAACTAGCTTCAAATTTTGCATTTCTGCTGTGCAAAAGCTTTAAAATATGCAGGTATTTTATACCTCTAATTACAAAACTTTTTAAAGATTATTCAAAATTTATTGAAAATGTCATCACAAAATTCCCATTGCTCCTGGCCATATTTGTATGATTCTGAATGATCTTAACTGTGGGGAATTTTAGCGCATCTCACCTAATTAGCAGCACAATATTAATGAATATTAATAGTTGAGATCAAAAGTGGTATGCAGATATCAAAGCAGAATAATGATTTAAAAATGACAACATATGCTTAGTGCATAGAAACTGGGTAGATTCACTCTGGGCACACTGACGCCTCCATATAATCTGCATTTTTTTAGCAGGTTAGTTTGTTTCCTTCAGATAAGTATTTTATGTACAAAATATGAAATCATAATTTGAATAAGCGAGTTCGGTATTCTGAAAAATGCAAGAAATTATGGGGTTTGTCAAAGGTCATTCACCGTAAAGAAAAAGCGATCAAAGCGCTGGCTGAAGAAACTGTGCATAAATTCTTATCTTTATTCATAATTTATGTATAAAAATATATTTAATCTGTGCCGTGTGGTCACATTATAGGAAAATTAATATATTCCAGACTGGAACACAACGATGATAGTTTCAGAGTCGAATTTCACGATTCTGCTAATTTCAAGACAATGGAATTCAGCCTTATCTATGAATACGAATGAGCAACGAAATTCTCGATTCCAGAGAAACTGTTCAACTCCTCATCCCTTCTCCCCCCCCCCAAAGGAACAGGTAGCGGGAGAGCAGGGTCTAACAGCGAGATAGAGGGGGCAGATGCGAGTGGGATACAGGGGAGAGCGCGCACTCGGACCCACGCCTCATCCGCAACCAGGATCAAACCCGGGTCCCCGGTGCCACAAGCGCTGCTGAACCGCGACTGGAAGAATCAAAGCAGGAAAAAACGGAAGAAATTAAGGCAATATGTGGGAAATATGTGAGCTCATCTATTTGGATGCAAAATTACCGCATCAGATTTGTTTGTAAATGATGAAAAGCCAGAAGCAGTTTAATCTCAAGGAGAATTAAAATCATTAAAAGGTCATGGACAATTGCAAAAATAAATCAAAAAGGCTAATGGAATGCTTGCTTATTTTATCTGGGGCAAAATTATGAGGTTCTGATTACGTTATAAGTGGTACATTAAGTTCAGTGTAGGAAAGAACTGCAGATGCTGGTTTAAATCAAAGGTAGACAAAATGCTGGAGTAACTCAGCAGTCTTAACAGAGAAGGAATGGGTGACATTTCAGGTCGAGACCCTTCTTCAGACCGGAAGAAGAATGGTCTGAAGATGGGTCTCGACCCAAAACGTCACCCATTCCTTCTCTCCGGAGATGCTGCCTGTCCTGCTGAGTTGCTCCAGCATTTTGTGTCTACATTAGTGCAGTATTGAGCACAATTTGGAAGGAGAAAGTAAATTTGGAGTGGGCGTTGCTTTTATTTATTAACATGGTTAAATCATGAGGAAAAGTTACATGCTCTACACAAGTTGTATTCCCTGTCATTTCAATGCTTAAGGGTAAATTACTATAAACTTTTGAAATATTAAGAGGATATAACATGTGACATGGGGATAAACTATTTCTGTCTGGGTGGTGAATCGGAATCTTGGCTGTAAATGCTACAACTAAGGTACATTTATGTGCACGAAGTTTGGAATGCTTCCACAAATTACAGTTAATTGTTTTAATTCTGAAGCAGCATGAAGCTCATGGGTTTTCGGGCATAGTTTATTATAAAGTGTAATTGAAAGGAGGAATAGGTTTTGAAGGAGAAAATAGATAATTCTGTTCCTCCTATCCCAGTACTTGTTCTTCAGGGCAATTTGTTGGAATCCAGATTGGACCACATTTGATCACTTTTTACCTTCCCTGATTGTGTTTGAAATACATCTTATTCCTTAAGTCAAGATGTGGCAGTTCCCTGGGATACAAAGTATTGGGTTGGATTTCAATTGATTTCTCAATTGCTATAGAAATTGAAAGATTTTTCAGGCGAGTGCCCTCGAGCTTCAAGGTCGAAGACAGTCGCTGAAAAGTCGCGTTAGTGGGACAGGCCCTTCATCCTTCTCCACAGCAATTGGAACACCCAGCCCTGCTTCCTTGAGGCAAATAATTCCAGCTTATCCAGTCTCCAAATAACTGAAATATTTTGTGCCGTTCGCATCAGATACATTGCTCTTCCCACGAGGCCTTGACATCCTTAAAATATAGCACCCAGAAGAAAAATACAACTTTTTTTTAAAATTTCAAATCCAAATGCCATTGATGCCTCCTTAACAACCACAATTTAAACATTCTCATTCTTTCTTGTTTTTGTCTATAATTCCCTTGTCCAATAATTCCCTTGAACCCTTTTTGATATTTTTGTTTCCCCACTTCTAGCCATATGAGGATCTTTAAATTTAACTCTTTCACTGTTGCCAGATAAGTCTTCAACTGCCAAATGCTTTGTTCTAGGAATTATTTTCCTAGGTTTTTCTTTTAAAATCCAATTTGGTTCTGTGATGTCCTTCAGAAAAGGAAAACTGCTGAACCTAGCTGGCCTGACCAACATTTGACTCTACCCACCATAGGAATTGACTCTTAACATGTCTTTCAAGGTGCCCAGCAAGCCATTAAGTTGTACCAGCACTGCAACATTTAA
Organism: Leucoraja erinaceus; assembly: GCF_028641065.1. NCBI lineage: Eukaryota > Metazoa > Chordata > Chondrichthyes > Rajiformes > Rajidae > Leucoraja > Leucoraja erinaceus. The sequence continues at coordinate 4,721,707 of NC_073392.1, read as the reverse complement.
ACAGAAAAGGATTCAAACTGTGCATACTAGCTGGCACCAATAATCACTAAATTCAGATATTGTGAAATTTCTCCCAGAGCATCTTTCAACACCCCTTTAGATATATGGAGATTGTGACTAAATTGGGAAAGCTTTTGCACAGGCTAATTAAGCAAAAGACTTGGTGGGAACTATTGTACTACCTCTGAAATTAGTTCAAACATCGACAGAAGTGCTGAATTTTGGTGAGGTGAGAGTGATTGTGCTTTATTTACATAATAGTTGCATTTGATCAAGCATGGCATCAAGGTGTTCCAGTAAAACTGAATACAATGAGCATCAAATCCAGCCTTGGAAATATATTGTCCTTCATTGACACTGGATTTAATCCCTGGAACTCCCTGCCCAATAGCACCGTGGGAGGACCTCCACCAGAAGGACTGCAACCAAAGAAGGTAGCTCACCACCACCACCACAGGCCAATCTGGGATGGGCAATAAATGTTGGCCTATTGGATATCTCGTGTTGGATCATTTTTCTATTTATTTCTTGTTGCAGTTTAAAAATGACCACTTTTGCTCCCAGTCTATATGAATCAATGTAACACATTTGGTAATATTTTTATTTGTTTATATTTTATTCTATAACATTTATTTTAACTTTCCACTTTTTTGTGTGCTTCCAATTTTCAGTGATCAACTATTTTTTTGGAGGCGGAGGTAAATCATTATCAGATGAATCATATTTTGGCTATAAAACACATTGCCATTGGTTGTTTTACCTTCTTTGGATCTGTATCACTTTGATGAATCTGACCAAATTCCAATTGATTTTCTTGCATAAGTGGTGGCCTCTGAGTAAGACCAAGGATCTGATTGTTGACTTCAGAAAACTATTGGGCCATGTACCTGTATTCACTGACTGGATGGCGATGGAGAGATTCAACAGCATCAAGTTTTGGGTGTACTAGGTTTGTGATCTATTCTAGGTCCAGCATATTGATGTAATCATAAAGAAAGCCCACCTCTGCTTCCTAAGAAGTTTGAAGAGTTTTGGCATGTCGCCAAATACTCTTTTGAACTTCTACAGGTGTAGTTCTTTCCTGTGGCACATAATATTGGCAATTCCTCTATAATTACAAGGAATTGTTTCCTTTATTGAAAATGGTTATGTTTACAGCATTCTAAGATCCCCAGGCATACGGGGATATTGTGCCAAGGGATGGAGTCATGATCACTTCGATCAAAAGCAAAGTATTGGTGGCAGAGGTCTTGAAAATATTTTTACATAGATTACATTTATTTGCATTGTGTTAATTTCCTTGGCTCTGATCGGGATGTCAGCTTGGATGTTTTAGCATTAAATGTTCCTGACATGGATTTAAAAATCGACCAATTGTTGCTTCTCTCATGCTTCCAACTCTCAGCAGTTCTTTACGATACAGGTTCTTTTCTCGACCTTGACTTTCAGACATATGGAGATGTGAATTATTTCCCCCTCTGAATTGTAGTGATTGTTGAATTGCAGTCTCAGAATATTCCTATTGGTTGGGAGTTGTCATGTTGCCTGTGAAACATTGGCTGATTAGAGCTTTCTTAATGGTATTTTTCTTGTGGCAGCATTTCTGTTGCAATTGCTGTTTTGGGACTTGATTGATGAAGATGATAGAAGGGATTAAGCAGCAGTTGATCTTGTAGTTATCAGTTCCTGTCATGTTACAGCTGATGAGAGCATCCTTGATGTCCCTTGCTTAGACAATGATGCAATCTATCAGGCGCCAATGCCTAAACTGGGGATGTTGCCATGAGGTTGTGTACTTGCCTCCAGGATGAAGCAGGCTTTTAGCAACCATTATAATTATTTGATATGTCTTTTAAAGGAGATAAAATCTGCACAGTAGGCATAGCAGAGTCATTGTGACTTTGTGTTCTTTGTGAAATGATTTGGCCAAAAAAGTATAATATTAAGATAGTAATCTATTTTGGGAATTTATTAGATTTATACATAAAATAGCTCATGTTTTGCATCTCTTTTACAAAACTCCACAGGTAACAAAATAGAGACTTTGATTTGATTCTTCCCAGAAATCTCATTGGCTGCTGATCACTATGAAAGCTGGAAGAAATGGATTTTGGTTAAATTATGATGTTGATGTTGCAGGTTGTAGGACAACACCAGATTAAAACAAAGAAAAGATCAGACAGTGATCTGAACGTAATCCAGCCTGTTTCATATAGAAATAAAGAAGTAAGACATTGAGTGAGAAAACAATTTGTTTATGGCTAATGGCCAAGTAGGATGAAATTGTACAACTTTGAGTAATACTAAAACTCTTTCTTCTGATCAACAGTCGTTATGGTGCAAATTGATTGAATAAAGTGCATTTGTGTTTGGATATTTACTTTCTGATTTATGAAAAATGTAAATTACTGAAATGTTCAAACATGGATCTTTGTGAAGCCCCAGCAAAATCCAGGATCTATGACTGCTGAACACATCATGCTCATCTTAAATCGGAGAAGACAATTCAGACACTTTACAATCATAGAAAAATGGTAGTTGGTGACAATTTGGTCAGTATCGCAGAGAAGGTGACTGGTAATGCAATTGCTGAGATCGTATGTGTCGTTAAAATTATGAAAAATTGAAATTGGCTGCTACACAAATGGATCTCAATGCTTTTCAAAAGGTCAGATCACAGGTTGAAGTAGAAGATAATGTAATGTGTCAATAGAGATTGTATGGTACTGTCACCTGATTGGAATGGAAGTGCACAAATAATAGCATTAATCATGTAAATCAACAAGACTTAAAAAAAAAAATTATTCATTCAGTTTCTTCAATGTATAGACTTGCATACCACAATAACTATCATTGATACAATCCCCATTAAAGCTGTTATTCAAATGCATTAATATTGTTTTAAGTATCTCAGTACAGTATTTGTAAATTAAAACTGAATGGACATTTTAATGCAGTAACATCTGATGCTTGACCTTGTAATTCCTTTTGGCAAACATTTACCATTTGAGGCAATATTTTGTCAATCAAGTATTTACCAAACAGGATTCCCAACATTATGAAACGCCTTTAATTGCAAGCAAAATCTAAAGATGGTTTGCAACATTTGAACATGGCACAGTTCAACACAGGAACAGGCCCTTCAGTCACCAATGTCTGTGCCAAATATAATGGCATTATTAACTAATATCATCTGTCGGCACATGATCCATATTCCTCCATTGCCTAAATATCCAAATCTATTGGGAATTGATATTATTATAAATTATATATACGTAATACAATTTGTACAGCTTATACGATTTGGTTGGGCATCTAGGTTTCCTAGAATCCAAGTAACCAAAGTAATGTTCTTTGTGATTTTTTTTTGTCTTTATACCAATAATTCCAAAATTAATGAAGCCAGCTAATTGGTTATGGGCTGTCATTTTCTTCCTCCTCTTAATTTGGGTAATTGTATACAAGACAAACTCAGGAATAAAATTACGACCAATCGTTCAAGTCATGACTTTATGTTGCTTGTTAGTTGAATAAATCTCAAAAGCACAATAACTGCCAGCCTATTTCATCTAATTTATAGGCTGACAGTAAAGAACACAACAATAATACGCCATTTATTTTTATTAGATTATAATTGTAAATCCGAAATGGTGCATGGTCCTTTCCCAATGTTAACTTGAATTTTAATGTTCAATTACAATGGGATAATTTTCTGATTTAAAAAAAAAAGTGATAATAAAAGCTTTGAAAAGCAAAGCTAGGTGCAGTATTCCCTCTTTCCACGTACATTAATTTTGGATGTGCCTCAGTAATAAAATTAATTGTAGTTTCCACATTATATTCTTTAAACATATCTAATTATGCAGGCTTAACATTTCCCTGGGAAAGAGTTTTCAAGAATACTGTTGTGAAATTGCAAAATATCTTTATTATTATTAATTAAAGATTAATTGTTCGTGTCCCTGTAAAATAAAAAGTCATAAATAGTTTTTTAAAAAAGCACTGACCTCCTATTTCCAATTAATAACAATTCTGAGATTTTCCAAGTGGGATGTCATGTATTTGCTTCTGTATATTTATCTTTTTAAATTGTATTTTTCTTGCAAACAGAAAAAACATGGAGGGCATTTTAAATATGTCCCCTTGGTTCTACTACATCAATTTAGCATTGGAGCTAAATATAGCAGCAATTAGGTAGCCAAAGACCTGTCAAACAAAATCTTGAATCTTTTTGTTTCCATGAATATTGTCTTCTCCATTTTAACAGCATGCTCTGTTATTGCTACTGCATAATATTCCTGTATGGAAGTTTGTTCTTGTAGCTCATTAACCTTGTTCATCAAACATTGTATACTTGCATGTGTTCCTTGTATCCCATGCTACGATGTTTCTTGCGAATGTGTTACTACTCGTTGTATCCAATACATTCACTTCTTGATCCATCTTTTTCCCCCTTACTACATCTATGTGTTGGTACCCGTCTCCCAATCTTCTGTTCGAAGCTTTGAGCCATGCATTGGTCCTCCATGTCTTCCTATTTCCACTATTGCTTGCACAAAATCTAGAGATTACTGCATTCCAGGCTTTGATTTCCAGTTTTATCTCTAACCACTAAAAATCTGGCAATCGGTCTGCAATAGTCATTGTCTATGGATTTGTTGTTAATGTATCCCCCCCCAATTTCGGACTTATTTTTGTTCTCTTTCGGAATATTCTGTATCTTTCAGGATGGCATGCAAAACAAAGCTTTTCACTGTACCTCGGTACATGTGATGATAATAATAAGTCTAAACTAAGCCTAAAGTTATCTTTTATCCAAGAACCATCACACCTTGCAAAATTCTTGAAGATTACACAAACACTGAATATGCACATTGTTCCCCAGTATGCACAAAGTGTCTTGAATTTTTCCCATGGCAAATAAATTGTAAGCAAGCATCTCAATTGCCTGACCATGATTTTATTTTTTAAATGTTCCCCCATTTAGAATCTAGTTAGTAACTTGTTTCAGCTATTAATTTAATTCCTACCTCTGGAGCTTGCTGTCTCCCAATGTCAATCTTGGACGGCTTTTTCTTGTAAAACACCAGAAAGCATCTATTTTCTCTCTAAATGGAAGGCTCCCACTCACTGGATTTTACATTTAGAACTTAGCTAAAGCAGTATTTCATAGAATTAGATATTTTGCTACTTTATTCATTGGATGATTTTTTTAGTTGTGGGACCTCATTGGTCCTGTTCACAAACACAATTACATTGTGCAAACCACTCAGGACCTAACTGATAAAGTTCTCCTGCGGCACATTTGGGAAAATTGTGTATTCTTGTGATGCATGTTTGGGTTGTATTCTGCTAAGTTGAAACTAGATCCAATCGTCTTGTATGCATGAAATTAAAAACCATATCCAAATTAGACTGCATAAATTCCCTGGACTAGATAGGTTGTGTCGACACACTTTACATTCCTGTGCAAATCAATTGAATCAAGATTACATTTGGATATAACAAGTCAATATACATGTTGCAGTCTACCTTTTACTCATTATCATTGCACCATTACGTCTTCAGTACTTTGCATGGTCACCACAGTTCTTTATCAAGTTTTTAACATAATATGAAATGGAATTGGCTAGATTCTGACAGTTTCTGATAATTTTATCAACTCGAGATCACAGCTAAATTGTGGCCTTGTTCAGTTTCTGTTTCATGTACAGTCCTTTCCTTACAGTCACTCCTCAGACCACAGAGTCATACAACACGGAAGCAAGCCCTTTTGTCCAACTCGTCAATGCCGAGCAAGATTGCCCGTCTGCACTAGTCCCATTTAACATATTTGGCCCATGTCCATCTAAATCTTTTCCAATCTATGTACCTGTCCAAGTATCTTTTCGATATTGTTATTGTACCTGCCTCAACTACTTCCTTTGGAAGTTCGTTCCATATACCTATCACCATCTCTGTGGAAAAGTTGCCCCTCAATGCCACAAGACCATTGCCACAAAGGTGTTTCATTGGTTATATAGCAACCATAGTTTAGTTTAGTTCAGAGATTCAGGACGGAAACAGGCCTACGGCCCACTGAGTCCATACCGATCATCGATCACCTGTTCACACAAGAACTATGTTATCCAATTTTCAAATCCACTCCCTAAACACTCTGGACAATTTATAAAAGCCAATTTACCTACAAACCCAAGCGTCTTTGGGATGTGGGAAGAAACCCAAAGTCTCGCAGAACCCGAGCTCTCTAGTGCGGTGCGGCAGCAGCTCTACCAGCTGTGCCACTTTATCATTCGAAAAGGGTAAAGCAGGCTGGGTTCTGGCATTTTATGAATAGATGCAAGAGCGCTGCAGTTGCGGTGCCCACTACACCGCTGATCAGGCTGCAACTAGAGGATTAACTCTGGCTGTGTCCCGGACTGGCTGTCAGATATATGGGCGGATGGGTGTGGAGGTGAAGCTCTGGACATGACTGCCTCAGGAGGTTGCAGAGACTGGATCACTGGAAGGCTTTATAGTGAAGGGAGATACATTTTTGCAAGATTGGGGATTGGAGAGGGTGAGGAACTGGCACTGAGGAGGAGATGGCACCTGGGACAGAGTGGCCATAATCGTAGTGACTGGGTGTGAGTGACGACTCCTGTCTGCTGTGTTACTCTGGAGGGTGCATCACACATCTTGACTTATTTCTGAGAAGTGTCATTGATAAAAAATGACAAATTATCATTCACAATCGGGTCAAGCAAATTACCAGGTCAGTCAACAGACACGTATTCATTTCTGCTGCAAAAATTGGCTCACCATTTTTGATATATGGTGCAGTGGTCTTGCTGGAATATACAAGATTCATCTTTGCCTTCACCAGCACCACTCTTCTCTGTAACACCTTGATATTACACCAATCTCATCATTCTGTTCACTGGGTGCAGCAGACCAACACCTTAGTAGCCGAGACAACCCTAGAGCAATTTTTCAGGATGTTTGACAAGCTGGTCTGTGCGACATTTCCTCACCAACTCTCCTACGTATCTCCGTTTGCTATGTTGGTCGTGAAAGAGGAAATGGCTTTTGGTAATGAGTAACACTTTTGTCCAGTCCAATTTTTATATTTTAAGGCTCACTGGTAACATTTTCTCTTCATTACAGTATTTGGAAGTTGTTTCTTCACAGGTCTCCTGGCTCGACGACTGACTTCGATGCCCCAAGCTTTGTTTGTATTTCCAACTACATGCTAAGTTGTAACCATCTTTGCTTACCATTTCATTCCATACATCTTTATTTGCATCATTTCCAGACCATGCTCATCCAGGTGTGTTCATGCATTCGTGTGTGCACGCACGAATGCATGAACACCTGGATGAGCATGGTCTGTAGGTAAGAACTGCAGATGCTGGTTTAAATTGAAGGTAGACACAAAATGCTGGAGTAACTCAGCGGGACAGGCAGCATCTCTGGAGAGGAATGGGTGTTGTTTCGGGTTGAGACCCTTCAGATTGATTGTGTTCATGTATTCCATCTTCCATGCAAAGCTGAATTTTTTAGTTCTTCCTCATCATTATTCTAGTAATTCTTATTTTTTACTCATCCTCATCTTGAATGAATATTGATTCATTTCGTGAATTAGGTTAGTCTTTTTTCATTGGATTCCTCCATTCCCAGTGTGCTGACTTGTTGCTGTACAACACTTAATACGCTACTGCATTATCCATCCGACGGAAGGCAAATTTCACCCAAATCACTGGAAATGAATACCTGAAGAATGACAAATGACTAGAAGAGCTTTTTCAGAGATTTTATCAGGTTTCAGGGAAATATAAGAACAGATGGTGGTCATAGAAACTCATCATGTAAACAAAAAGCAAAATCAGCCGTTAATTCAATTAATTTTGACTAGTGTATATTTGGGAGGAGGATGGCAGAGCCGCTTCTCTGGCAAATTTCTTGCTTTGGTGAAATCAGGTGACTTAATGATCCATCTGGGTTACTCTGCATTATCTTCACAAATTGAGTTATTCGTGAGAAATATGTGAGGAAACTTAATGGTAAACTACAAAATAAAACCAGATTCCATTTTGATAGTGGTTAAAGAAACCCTCAATTTAAATCATCAGGAAAGATTTAAAAAAAATCAAAGTCAAGATAATTTAAGTGCAACAAATTATTTGATTATTGTTACTTGGATGTGATGAGCTGATACTTATTCAGGGTATTATTTAGCAAGTTTTTAACTTTTTTAAATACATGTGGTGTGACTATTTCAGATTTACGTCCTCTTGCATGTGAGATTCCTCCTATTGCAAGGAGAACAGACAACATTTAAGATCAAGTCAAGGTATGCCAATGGTAGAGGGGATTACTGTTAAAGATGGTAGACATGCTGCTGATCAAGGAGTCTAGCTTTTCCTGGAGGATGTCAAGCTTTTTAAGTTTTACTGTTGCTGCAGAGTAAAACAAAACTCTTTGAAAGACCTTTGTACTTTATAGAAAAGTTGAGACTGATTTGAATAAAAACATTATCTCACCAAATTTGTTTGGTTCATTGCATACATAAGAGTCAAGAGAGTTTTGTTGTCTTATGTCCCAAAATGGACCAATGAAATTCTTACTTGCAGAACCACAACAGGTATGTAAACACAGTACTCTGTAAAATCCATAATAAACAACAACAAAAAAGTTCAGTTTATATTACAAAAACAAAGACAAATAAATAAACAATATTAGTGCAAAGTCAAAAATAATTTCCTCAAGTCTATATAGTTCAGAGCCTATTTGGAGGTTGTAAAGTTTAATAGCCTGATGGTTGTAGGGAGAAGCCTGAACCTGGTTGGTAGGGGCAAGAAGCTGGCTCTCTGAACTGCCTTGTTGAAGCAGTGGCTCTTGCAGAACGTGGGGAGGCCAGTGCCCGTGATGGACTGTGATTTATAGTAAAAGTTGATCACCACTTTTAGCAATATTATGTTACAATTTATTAAGCCATGTGATTGAATCGGCTATTATTTGAACATATTGGCATTTTGATTTTTTTTAAATACTTTATGGGGGAAAATACTGAACTACCAGCTCACAACATTATAGTGAGGAAACAACGCATTTTATGTCTGAGTGAAGAGGGCAAACTACTAATCAGACTGAAGGAATGTAAAACTAACAATGGAAGAATTTTAGTGAAGTTGAACTCGCAGTATGTAAATTGTGCCAAATCAGGTGCAAAAGAAAACTAGGGACATAAGATCAATTAAAGGAGATCTAAAAGAGACAAAGGATGGTAAAACGTCTGTGATCCCACACTTGTATAGTAAAAGATATCTGATCAGAAATTAACATAGCAATCACCATAAGGGTGTGTTATCGGAATGGATACAATTTGAGTTTCATATATGTTCATATGAATCGGCAGTCAGAAACAGGTGATTATGGCGGACCAATTGAATTTGAACATATTGGCATTTTGATTTTTTTTTGGAGGAATTGACTTAGCCGGGAAGTGGTGTTGGGTAAATTGAATGGATTAAAGGATAAATCCCCAGGGCCAGATAGGCTGCATCCCAGAGTACATTCCAGAAATAGTGGATGCATTAGTAAAATCAAAACTCTTTAGATTCTGGAGTTCCTGAAGATTGGCGGGTAGCAAACGTAACCCCACTTTTTAAGAAGGGAGGGAGAGAGAAAATGGGGAATTACAGACCAGTTAGTCTAACATCGGTAGTGGGGAAACTGCTAGAGTCAGTTATTAAAGATGGGATAGCAGCACATTTGGAAGTGGTGAAATCATTGGCCAAAGTCAGCATGGATTTACGGAAGGTAAATCATGTCTGACGAATCTTATAGAATTTTTCGAGGATGTAACTAGTAGCGTGGATAGGGGAGAACCAGTGGATGTGGTGTATCTGGACTTCCAGAAGGCTTTCGACAAGGTCCCACATAGGAGATTAGTATACAAACTTAAAGCACAAGGCATTGGGGGTTCAGTATTGATGTGGATCTGGCTGGCAAAAGAGGAAGCAAAGAGTAGGAGTAAACGGGTCCTTTTCACAATGGCAGGCAGTGACTAGTGGGGTACCCCAAGGCTCAGTACTGGGACCCCAGCTATTTACAATATATATTAATGATCTGGATGAGGGAATTGAAGGCAATATCTCCAAGTTTGCGGATGACACTAAGCTGGGGGGCAGTGTTAGCTGTGAGGAGGATGCTAGGAGACTGCAGGGTGACTGGATAACAGTTTTGGCAGATGCAGTAAATGTGGATAAATGTGAGGTTATCCATTTTGGTGGCAAAAACATCACTAAATGGTGGCCGATTGGGAAAGGGGGAGATGCAGCGAGACCTGGGTGTCATGGTACACCAGTCATTGATGGATGCAGGTGCAGCAGGCAGCAAAGAAAGCGAATGGTGTTAGTTTCATTGCATATTTTCAATCTTGACCATAGGAAAGAGGTGGTTCTACTATTGATACAGGGTCTTGGTGAGCACACAGTATTGCGTACAGTTATTTTTCCAAAGCTAATAAGGATAACATTGCCAGTAGGGGAGTTTGATTTTAATTATCCGTTCACCTTCACGACATACTGGGATGATGTCAGAACTGTCTGTTAAAGACTGGATAGACAAGATGTCCTCTGAATTTAGAAGATTGAGAGGGGATCTTATAGAAACTTACCAAATTCTTAAGGGGTTGACAGGCTAGATGCAGGAAGATTGTTCCCGATGTTGGGGAAGTCCAGGACAAGGGGCCACAGCTTAAGGATAAAGAGGAAATCCTTTAAAACCGAGATGAGAAGAACTTTTTTCACGCAGAGAGTGGTGAATCTCTGGAACTCTCTGCCACAGAGGGTAGTTGAGGCCAGTTCATTGGCTATATTTAAGAGGGAGTTAGATGTGGCCCTTGTGGCTAAGGGGATCAGGGGGTATGGAAAGAAGGCAGGTACAGGATACTGAGTTGGATGATCAGCCATGATCATATTGAATGGCGGTGCAGGCTCGAAGGGCCGAATGGCCTACTCCTGCATCTAATTTCTATGTTTCTATGTTTCTACACAATGGTGTGACTATGATATTTAATATTAAGCAGACAGTAAGATGTTATTTTTGAAAAGCTAATAATATAACAGTGCAAGTTGGAGATTTTGATTTTAATTATCCGTTCTTTCTTCACGACATACATTATGTAGAAGGCTGTTAACTATTTTGACAAGATGTCCATGTCATCAGTTTTAAATTCCATCAATTGACATACTTCAGAAGGAGATTCCTGCTCCCTCTCCTGGAGGAGAGTGACAATGCATCTTTAACATCATTGTATCACAGGAACCTCAGATGCCCCATTTCACTTTTTTTTCCTAAATTGTGGCTTTTTTCTAAATTTCTTGAGTCATCACTTGTTTTAGTTCCAAGGATAGTACATATATTATTATTTGTAATATGTGGGTAGCTCTCAGTTCGTTGTTAATGTGACGTGCTCAGCTACAGCTCAACGTATGCCCTTGCGATATTAAGGCAGCCTTAACACTGACCCTAAAAAATATAGCCCACAAAACAACTTTGCCCGTAATGCAATGTTGTATTGATCTTAAATGGAAATCCCATAACTAAAATAAAGACTGTGAGGATCAGCATCTTGAAACAAAAGCAGAAAAAAAATGGAAAATATACATACATTCATGTGTTGGTATTTATGCAAAGAACCGATCTGGTGATTCAAGTTTGCAGTCTTAAATTTGAACGGTAACATTTTAATAAGCTTGTTATTAGAATCAGTAAAGAGCAAAAGATGGGGAAATAACATAATAGAAACAGCACATATTGCTTGGCTCAGGTGTGCTGAAATGATGTCATTTCTTTTCATTGTGTCTTTTTGAGCATTTCTTTCCCACTCCCACTAAAATCAGGCGGAGGCCATGTAACAGCTCAAGCTTGCTGAAGTTTTCAGTAATATCATGGCTGATGATACACCTCGTCCACTTTCCTACCGAAATCCATAATCCCTGATTCTCCATGGGAAATCATGGAAAATAATTATCGAGATAACGTATATTGGAAGAATGAGAATGCAGAGTAGATTCACCAGGTTGTTGCTTGGATTTAAGTAATTTAGATGTGGGAAGAGATTGGGTAGGCTGGGTTTGATTTGTTTTCCCTGGAGTATAGGAGGCAGATGTGTGACCCATGAGTGGTGTGTAAAACCATGTGACATAAATAGGGTAGTCAGTCAAAAATCTTTTTCCCATGGTTGTGATATCCAAAACAAGAGGTCATAATTTAAAGTGAGTGGGAACATTTTCAAGGGGATATGATTGCAAAGTTTTTTTTTGCACAGACCATGGTTAATACCAGGAACACAACGCCACATGAGGTGGTGGAGTCGGGTACAATCACAATGTTTAAGAGACATTTAGACAGGCACTTACATAGACAAGGCATAGAAGAATATGCACCTAATGTGGACAAATGGGATTAGTGTGGATGGACAAATAGGTTGTTGTGGACATGGTGAGCTGAGGGAGCATTTTCTGTGAAATCTAAAAAAAAAAAAAAATTCAGTGAGTAGACTTCCAAGATAGCAGCAGACTTAATAGACAATAGGTGCAGGAGTAGGCCATTCAGCCCTTCGAGCCAGCACCACCATTCAATGTGATCATGGCTGATCATCCACAATCAGTATCTAAGCAATAGGCAAGAATAAGGCATAGCCAATCGGATAGGTTAAAAATGTCTGTAAAATTAAGCTTTAAATTAAATCATGGTAAGGTTACATGGCCATGCTATGAAAAGCATAGAACAAGATAATTTTGTTTCAACAATTGATTTCTTCTGAGAAAATTTCCAAAGTTTGTTATCTGAATCGCATATGAAATATTGCTCATACTTTGTAATCAATAGGAGTTATCAATAGAAACAGAAATCAATTGAATAGAACATACCTCTGCCATTGATCAGCTGTCTTCAAAACAATGAAATCAATCATGGCTCCCAAGAAATAAGGATGCAATTGTGATTAAACACAGAATAATGGGCATGAAAACTAATTGTGTGTCTTCCAGATCTTATCAAACAGAATGTGAGGAACTGAGTAAACTAACTGCTTCATTAGAAAAGCATTAAACCCAACCACATTTAGATCTGTTGGCATACAATGGCTATGCAAACATATGGAAAGGATATATAGAACAGCAGATTTTAATTAATTGGTTGAACCACTAAATGTAAACTGTTTACACATTTTTTGAAATATTTGTATCTTTTTTGACATAAATATCTTTAATTGTGTAACTCGTGTACCTCATCTTTTTGTTTAAAGTAAACACAACTTAGTGTGGCTCCATTTCATTTCAACATCTGGTCAATTGTTTGAATCTGTACAGTAAATGGACTTGCATTTTTGAAGTAAAAGTAGTAATTAGAAAAAGTCTGGGGATGACACAATGTTTCTCCCATCATCAGAGCAAGGTCTGTGAATCATTTGTGGAATTTGTATTTCTATGTATATTTTATTTGCTGATTTAATATTTGTTTAGTTGGTTAACTATTTGGCATGTCTGACTTTTACTAGTTAGGCATGTATTCACATGCTACTATTTTGAATATAACTTGGATTACATGATTGCTCAGTTGTAGAAATTGGTAAATCACTATGTGGAATGCCAAAAACTGGTACACCATGACATATTTAACGAAGAAGTGTGAAGCATCTTGCGACACAAATATTTAAAACAGAATTGGAGATGTTAAAATAGATAACTAAAGACATGAGTGGTATTTAAAGATACTTTACAGGAAGAGGAAGAGAGATTCATTTCACAATTGCCATTGGTTAGGCAGTTCAAATTTTGACTGTCACTAAATGCACGCATCATCTTAATTGCTCGAGCAAAATACAAAATGCTGGGGGAATGCAGCGGATCGGACTACATCTGGGGGGGGGGGGGGGGGGGGGGGGGTGAGAAAGCTGGAAAAGAGAGGTAGGGATGAGCCAAAGGCTGGCAAGTAATACAGTGAGAGGGGACGGGGGACTTGGGGGAATTGGAAGATAGGTGGCATAAATGACAAAGACTAGGATAGAGACAGGGGAATGGGGAGGGGAGAATTAAAGGGAAATGGGAGTCGAATGGGAGGGGTGACATGGTAGCTTTTTCCACCCACTCTATGTCAATCTGAAAAAGGGTCCCAATCTAAAACATCGGCTTTTCATTCCCTCCGCAGATGCTGACTAGTCTGCTGCGTTCCTCTGGCAGTTAATGTTTTTTGTTCCACATTATTGCATCTGCAATTTCTTGACTTTCCATCTTGATTGCTTCACGGGCAGTGGTGTTAACTACATGACATCGTTAGAGCAGCAATATATTTTTTTCAAATTGATTTTCTGTTGACAATGTCACAAACTGCCTATATCCTGCCAGGTTCTGCACAGACACTGTGGACACCCAGCTCAACCTCACCATTATCTCCCTCTTGTGCTGTCAGACTGTTTGTTTTCAATTGACCAGTAATTTCTTCAGGTGTACCACTGAACACATTAAAAGCTTTGTCCTTTACCCTCATAGCAAAATGCTTGCCCTTGTCACTTATTCTATTGTCCACCCTGGCCATTGTCTTCAGTCAATATTCTACTTGATCCTTTCACTACAGCTTTTCTCCTAGTATCTACAGTGCCCTCCATAATGTTTGGGATGAAGACCCATCATTTATTTCTTTGCCTCTGCACTCCACAATTTGAGATTTGTAATAGAAAAAATCACATGTGGTTAGAGTGCACAATGTCAGATTTTAATCATGGCCATTTTTCAACATTTTGGTTTCACCATGTAGAAATTACAGTAGTGTTTATACATAGTCGTCCCCCCCCCCCCTTCATTTCAGGGCACCATAATGTTTGGGACACAGCAAAGTCGTGTAAATGTAAATAGTCATGTTTAGTATTTTGTTGCATATCTTTTGCATGCAATGACGTGGCTCGAAATTAACAGTTGCCCGGTTGCCAATGGTCACCTAAAGTCCCACCGGCCAACCTAAAAGCCATGTCATTTTACCCAGCTTGGCAAGCATCCGGGACACCTGCCGTTCAACTCTGAGCGGGGCCCCCCTCTCTATCTCTCATCCGTGTCTGGGTCTCCACTCTTCGGCCGCTCCTCATCTGCCGGCACGGCCGCTCGCCTTGCACATGTGCACTGCCACGGCAACTGGTTGGCACCGGGCACTTTCTCCCTCCCTTTGTATTGTGGGAGATCTGGTCGCCATTGCTGTCCGGTTGCCGCCTCGCCGCAACCACTGAAAACCAACACAGAATCACTCCCTGGAGCTGGAGTAACTCCCTGGTGTACCTCTTGCTTCTTGGTTTCTTGGTCCTCCAAAAATATTCCAAATGGAATTTAAACTGGAGGTGGTGGAGGGTCTACCACCAAACTCCTAACTCCAAACAATAACAGCCTATTGCACTTTATCTGTTTATTTATTGTGTATATATATGGTCTATTTTATATAGACACACTGAACTTTTATCTCCTGTTCTGTATTATGTTTACATTTTCTGTTGTTCTGCAGCAAGCAAGAATTTCATTGTCCTATCTAGGACACATGACAATAAAACTCTCTTGACTCTTGACTTGGACTTAAGCAAAAACGGGTTCTTGGGGAAAAAAGAGCTACCTTAAATTTAGTTGCGTCCGGTTGGTAACTATGGTAGGGTGAAGACTATTCCATGCTTTAATTATGTGGGGGAATTCCATGGAGCAGCCAGCATCTCTGGATAGAAGAAATTGGGTGACGTTCCGGGTAGAGACCCTTCTTTAGATTCTCTCTGGTTTTAGTGTTTTTAGTTTAATTAGTTTAATTTAAAGATACAGCATGGAAACAGGCCCTTCAGCCCACCGAGTCCACGCTGACAACCGCATCCGTACACTAGTTCTATCCCACACATTAGTCAAGAGTGTTTTATTCCTACAAGTCCCAGTTAGAACAATGAAATCCTTACTTGCAGCAGCACAACAGAATATGTAAACATATTACTCGACAAACTGTGTGTGTGTGTGTGTGTGTGTCAATTTCCCTCCTGGGATTATAGTATTGTGTGTGTGTGTGTGTGTGTGGGTCATAAAATTCTACTGTATAGTATTGTGTGTGTAGGAAGGGACTGCAGATGCTGGTTTAAACTGAAGATACACAAAAAGCTGGAGTAACTCAACAGGTCAGACAGAATCTCTGGACAAAAATAAAATATAACGTTTCGGGTTGGGTCTGAAAAAGGTTCCTGCACACCTTTGAATGTGGAAGGAAACAAGAGCACCTGGAGAAAACCCATGCGATCAAAGGGAAAAGGAGCAAACTCCATACAGACAGCACCCATATTCAGGATCAATTCCAGGTCTCTGGCATTTTTTGGCAGCAACATTACGGCCAATGTACTGCCCCATAGTCTTGAACTGAATTAAAACATACAGTAGCTGTAAAGGGGGACATAGCATCACTTAGAAATTTAAGACTGAAAATGGATAGTTTCTTTTTTTCAGTAACCAAAGTTATCAACGTATACATTTTTTGTGTGTTGGAAAACAAAATATAGTGGCACAGCTGGTAGACTTGCTGCCTCACACGCCAGAGACCTGTGTTCAATCCTGTCCTCGGGCACTGTCTGTGTTGAATTTGTACATTCTCTTTGCAAGCATGTGGGTTTCCTCCCAGATCCCAAAGACGCATTGGCTTTGTAGGTTAATTTGTCTCTGTAAAATTGCCCCTAATGTGTAGGGAGTGGGTGAGGAAAGTGGGATAACAGAACTTGTGTGAATGGGTGGTAGACAAAAAAGCTGGAGAAAATCAGCGGGTGAGGCAGCATCTATGGAGCGAAGGAATAGCGACATTTCGGTTTGAGACCCTTCTTCAGAATGATGTCGGGGGGAGTGAGAAAAAGAAAGGAAGAGCTGGAGACAGTAGACCATGGGAGAACTGGGAATGGGAAGGAAAGGAGGG
Source organism: Leucoraja erinaceus (assembly GCF_028641065.1). Taxonomy (NCBI): domain Eukaryota; kingdom Metazoa; phylum Chordata; class Chondrichthyes; order Rajiformes; family Rajidae; genus Leucoraja; species Leucoraja erinaceus. The sequence continues at coordinate 4,704,748 of NC_073392.1, read as the reverse complement.
AGAAAGCAAGGACTACCTGAAATTGGAAAAGCCAATGTTCATACCGCTGGGAAGTAAACTACCCAAGCAAAATATGAGCTGCTGTTCCTCCAATTTGCGGTGGGCCTCACTCTGGCCATGAAGGAGGCCCAGGATAGAAAGGTCAGATTCGGAATGGGAGGGGTAGTTGAAATGCTGAGCCACCGGGAGATCAGGTTGGTTATTGCGAACTGAGTGGAGGTGTTGTGTGAAGTGATCGCCAAGCCTGCGCTTGGTCTCACCGAGGTTGATCATACGCTGAATAATCCAACCACACTTTTGTTTGGAAGTAGAAAGAAATAATAGAAATTCCATTCATTGCAATGTGTGAAAAGAGTTGAGATACTGTATTATAATTTTGCTGCATGTCATTGTGGTATATATCATGTCTTGATTGGTGAATATGTTTCGTTTGTGACTTTATTTGAAGCAGAAATAATATGTGAATGTTTCATTGAACATAATTCCGACTGGTACTACGCACTTCTTCCGAGCACATTATCACACGCATCGTGCAAGCCGTCTTAAATGACCACCTAAACTGTCATTTGGCAAAAAAAGTTAAGTGAGAGCCCTGAATGACTACTTGAAGTCTGCGATTCATGGACATCACCAATTCATGGGTATCTTTTCTGGTGATGATCTGCCAGGCCTGTATTGCAGCCATCTTTAACTTATGCTTCTTTTGGGGGCTAGTCCCCTTCAGTTTTCTCTTCAGCATATAAAAGTCATGATCAATTGGGTTCAGATCGGGTGATTGATTTGGCCACTCAAAAATTGACCGTTTTTTGGCTTTGAAAAACTAATTTGTTGCTTTAGCAATATGTTTGGGATCATTGTCTTGCTGTAAAATGAACTGCCGGCCAATGAGTTTTGAGGCATTTGTTTGAACCAGAGCAGATAGGATGTGTCTATACACTTCCGAATTCATTGTGCTACTACCATCAGCAGTTGTATCATCATTGAAGATAAGTGAGCCAGTACCTTCAGCAGCCATACATGCCCAGGCAATAACACCCCCACCACTGTGTTTCACAGATGAGGTGGTATGCTGTAGATCAGTTCCTTCTCTCCTCCATACTTTGCTCTTGCCATCACTCTGATATAAGTTAATCTTCGTCTCATCTGTCCATAAGACCTTTTTGCAGAACTATGGTTGCTTTTTTAAGTACTTCTTGGCAAACTGTATCCTACCCATCTTATTTTTGCAGCTAACCAGTTATTTGCATCTTGCAGTGTAGCCTTTGTATTTCTGTTCATTAAGTCTTCTGCGATTGACAGTGGTCATTGACCAATCAATGCCTGACTCCCGAAGAGTGTTTCTGATCTGTTGGATAGGTGCCTGGGGATTTTTCTTTATTATAGAGAGAATTATTTTGTCATCTTCTGTGAAGGACTTCCTTGGCCTGCCAGTCCCTTTGCAATTAGTAAGCTCTCTTTCTTCTTAATGATGTTCCAAACAGTTGATTTTGGTAAGCCTGAGGTTTGGCTGATGTCTCTAACAGTTTTATTCTTGTTTCTCTGTCTCATAATGGCTTATTTGACTTTCATTGGCACATCTTTGGTCCTAATGTTGACAAACAGCAATAAAAGTTTCCAACGGTGACGGAAAAACTGGAGGAAAGACTAGGTGCTGAGAACTCTCTTATACCTGCATTGAGGATGCAATGAAAGACTCCTGAGTAATTACAAAGACCTGTGAACCCATGTGTCCTAAATATTCTGGTCCCTGAAATGGGGGGGGGGGGGGGGGGGGGGGTATAAACTATGTATAAACACAGCTGTGAAACCAAAATGTATAAAAATGGCCTTTAATAAAATCTGACAATATGCACTTGAACCACGTGATTTCTTTCTATTACAAATCTCAAATTGTGGAGTACAGAGGCAAATAAATAAATGGTGGGTCTTTGTCCCAAACATTATGGAGGGCACTGTATTTCATCAAAAATATATTCCTCAGTTTCTTTACTAATGCATTCCTCAGCCATGTTATTGTTTACATAAATTTGCCAATTCTGTTGCCCTACTGGCCACTTTCAATTTCTGACCTTCATCACTTCATCCAAACTTCTGCTGCTTACAAATTAATCTGTACTTACTCTTGTTCACCAATTATCTCTGGTGCAATGAAGTGCGCAAAAAATGGATGTTGAACGTTTCAGTGAACATAGGAGACAAGGATTTGTAAATGGTGAAAGGCTGGGTGGTATTGATATTCAAAGGAGCCAGGGTGGGCTAGTACACGTCACTACAGGCCAATGTACAGGTGTAGCAGGCTATAATGGGGAGGGGGTGGGGGGGACTAAGGTCAAATATACGGTTAGATTATGGAGGAAATAATATATATTGCCATTGCACATAGCCTTCATCTGAAGCATTGTATGTAGTTTTAGTCTCTTTACCTTAGAAATAATGTATTTGCCACAGAGGGAGCAAAGATTCACTGGACCTATTCCAGGAATAACAATTTTGTTTTATGAGAAGAGATTGACACACAGGGTGAGATTGAGAAAGGAATTTGGAATGTATTCTCCACTGTTCAGAAAAGTGCAAACTGTTCTCATAAAAAAAAATCACAACATTCTCGAAGAGTTTGACAGACCAGATCTGAGGAGGAGGGTTGTCCTGATCAACGCAGACCACGGTCTAAAAATGAGGAGTAGGCTATTTACAACTAAGAAGTGAAGACATTTCCTCACTGCAGATGATGAACTTGTGGAATTGTTTACAATGGAGAGCTATGGATGTTTAGCTGTTGTCCATTCAAAATAGAAATTAATAGATTTTGGAAATTTAGAGAATTGAGGAATATGGTTATGAGGTGGATGATGAGCCATGATTTGTTAAAAGGCAGAATAATCACCTTGTGCCAGACGAGCCATGCCTGTAAATATTCATTATGTTGTTACACTCTTCAATGGAAATCCCTTCTGTTTTTATACAACTTCCTGTGATGTACAGCTTTGCAAGAACTTTGCTTTCTGTAGTCTCTGACATTCTGAACATCCTGCACCCTTCATAGTCTTTCACCTTTTGGGGTCACACCATCAATTATCCAGACCCTAACTTTAGAAATCCCTTTCACAACCTCACCTGGGATGTAAAAACTTGTCAAATTATATTCCTGTGAGCTTTTCACAGGTAAGATGTTCTTGGTATTTTAAATGAGCATTATGTGAAGCTTTAGACATGATGCTAATATCTTATATTATCTTATATCAAGTATCTCATGGTGCATGTTTGCTTTAAATGTAGTATTGAACATTAATTAATTATAGTTTATTAACTTCCATTCACATACAGAAATTATATGCCACATACAGTATATTACAATACAATCTGTTTTTCTTTGACATTTCGTTGTTGAGTATTTGCACAATTTAAGCCCATTGAGAGTAATCTATGAGAGTTAGTATATTTATTATTGTAGATTGACAATAACATTGTTTTGTTGCATTGATTTTCTCTCATTCTCTTACTGGTGTATTTTGATTAAAGCGACACATGTCAGAGAGGTCGAAATTCCTGTCTGTTTTGCGCAGCAGAAGCAACAAACTGGGTTCAACATCACAGGTGACTGGAATTGATAAAATGGCTTTTAAAACATACCCTCCATAACGTATTATGTAGTTCATTTTGTGTAAAAATTTCAGTTTATTTGGTAAAATGTGTGTATTACAATAAACATCTCACCTTTTCAAGACGGAATTAATAAAATTAGAGAATTAATTCAGCAGACAGAGTCCATACAACTCATTATGTGCTGGTGAGATGGTGAAACTATCCAACTACAGTAATCCCATTACTTTGAGACGTATCCACCCCTTTCCGCCTTCCGCAGAGAGTTCCATCCGCTACTCCCTGGTTAACTCATCCTTTCCCACCCAAATCGCCTCCTCCTCTGCAACCGTAGAAGATGCAACACCTGTCCCTATACCTCCTCTGCTCTGTCAAGGGGCACCGACAGTCCTTTCAGGTTTAGCCGAGGTTCACTTGCACCTCCTCCAACCTCATCTACTGTATCCATTGTTCAAGATGTGGACTCTTATCGGGGCTTGAAATTAACGGTTGCCCGGGTGCCAATGGCGACCTAAAGTCCCGCTGGGCAACCTAAAAGCCGTGCCATTTTGCCTGGCTTGGCAAGCACCTGGGACACCCATCTTTCAACTCTGAGTCGCTCTCTCTCTCGCTCTCTCGCTCTCTCTCTCTCTCCACACTGCCACAGCCTGCACATCCTCCCCCTGCACATGCGTACAACCACGGCCAGCACATCATCGGCCGTGGTTGTGCGTATGTGCCGCCCTGCACATGCGCACTGCCACGGCAATTCGTCGCGCCAAGCTCTTTCTCCCTCCCATTGCATTGTGGGAGATCTAGCCGCCATTGCTGTCCGGTCGCCGCCTCGCTGCAAACGCTGAAAACCAACGCAGAATCAGCCCCTGGAGCTGGAGTAACTCGTAACACTTGCTCCTTGGTTTCCTGGTCCTCCAAAAATATTCCAAATGGAATTTATACTGGAGTGGACCCTCCACCACCAAACTCCAAACTCTGAAAAATGACAGCATGTTGCACTTTATCTGTTTATTTATTGTGCATATATATTGTCTATGGTATATAGACACACTGAACTTTTATCTCCTGTTTTGTATTATGTTTACATATTCTGTTGTGCTGCAGCAAGCAAGAATTTCATTGTCCTACCTGGGACACATGACAAAAAAACCTTCTTGACTTGGACTTAAGCAAAAAAGGGTTCTTGGGGGAAAAAAAGAGCTACCTTAAATTTAGTTGCGTCTGGTTGGGTAGGGTGGGGTGAAGACTATTCCATGCTTTAATTGTGCGGGGGAACTCCATGGAGCAGCCAGCTTCTCTGGATAGAAAAAATTGGGTGATGTTTTGGGTAGAGACTCTTCTTTAGATTTCCTCTGGTTTTAGTGTTTTTAGTTTAATTTAAAGATACAGCGTGAAAACAGGCCCTTCAGAATTAAAGGAGGTATTAGGATATATCGTCTCCAAGAAGTGTTCCATTTTATACCTGGGTAATATAATTACAGTGGTGCTGAAGGAAGATCATTACTTTGTTAAAATCCTACTCACAGCTGGCAGAAAGGCCATTACAAGAAACTGGCTTGCAGCAGACACACACAGACTTAGACAATGGTTAGATATAGCATGGGAAATGTTTGTCATGGAGAAAATTACATATTCTCTAAGAGTGAAAGAAGACGAGTTCAACAGAAAACGGGAAAAATGGATTAGGTATAGAAATAAAGACATCAACACCGTATAATTTTATTGAAAATAATGCAAGTTATTGGAAAATGTTTTAATAAGAAAATAGTTCTGTATACTGCATCATTAATTGTAAACTGAACACCCCACTGCACTGTTGTATGTTTCACTGCATTGTTGTATGTTTTGTTGTTATATTTGTGTTTTATTTGTGTATGCATAAAAGCAATGAAGACTAAAGTGAAAAAAAAAGAAAACAGGCCCTTCGGCCCACCCACAATTTCTTCCCAGCTATTATCAGGCAACTGAGCCATCCTTTGACCAACTCGAGAGCGATTCTGACCTACTATCTACCTCATTGGAGACCCCGGACTGTCTTTGACCATACTTTACTGGCTTTATCTTGCACTAAACGTTATTCCCTATCATGTATCTGTACACTTTGATTAGCTAGAATGTAATCATGTATTGTGCTTACGCTGACTGGTTAGCACGCAACTATATCTCGGTACACATGACAATACACTCAAACTGAAATCATTTTTGTAATTTATGAATCTTGATATTTCAATGTTTTCACAACAATCTACATTTATCAAAGGAACGTGTACTGTAAGAGAAGGCAAAAATAAAATAAGCATTATGTTCTGTTCCCCTCCGCTTCTTCAAATGTCTTGCCTCTAATTGGGATGATGGATAGCATCTAGAGCTGGAGTTTCCACTAGTGAGAGAGTCTAGGACTAGAGGTCATAGCCTCAGAATTAAAAGAGACTAGAGTAAGTGAGACCCGTTGGGTCCCAGCTTCTCAGGCGCTAACATGGTGTTGTGGGCCGAAGTGACTAGTTTCCAGAGGGCTAGTATGGACATTGTGGGCCGAATGGATTCTTGGGCTGGTAGCTCAGTCACTGAGACCACTCGCACTCACACACTCACACGGCACTTCCGCAATCAGCGTGACCTCTGCACTTACCAGAAATTACGCAATCAGTGCGACCTCTGCACTCACTGGAAATTACGCAATCAGCGTGACCTGTCCACTATGCGGAAGTCACGAAAATAGCGGGGCTTTTGGACCAAACAGTCGTACTTAATAAAGCATTTATTCCTGCCAAACACAGTCGGACCTAATAAAGTATTGCAGTTTCAAGCACAGACAGGGCAGCAGGCCAAACAACTCATGGCATTGTCATTAAGGGCTAACAAATTATTTATTGCAAGTACATTGCAGACTCACAGTTCAGTTGATTCACAGCTTAGAATGAGAGTCATTGCCTCTCCCTCGCGATCTTGCAGAGTGACTGACTCGAGTCCGGGCATCCGGGATTCTATAGTCCTGCCCCCCCGCCCCCCCCCCCCCCCCCCCCCCCCCCCCCCCCATGAAGGGGCGTTACCTTCATCATGGTGATTGACAGGTGAGAAGATCTCAAGGTTTTTTAAACACTCATAACTTTTTTTATTTTTCATCGATGGGGAAAAATCCTCAGGGCCTGCTCAGCGGAGGAGGACAGTGAGTAAGATGGCCAAAAATCATAGCGATATATGGTAGCATTTTTCTAAAATCAATATACAGCGCAGACAGGAAGTGGTCAAGATGAGACTTTTAATTATATAGATGAGGAGGAATTTCTTGAGTCAGAGGGTGTTCACTCTGTGGAATTATTTGCCACAGAAGGCTGTGGAAGCCAAGAGATTATTGATTAGTATGGTTGTCAGGGGTTATGGGGAGAAGGCAGGAGAATGTGGTTAGGAGGGATAGGTCAGCCATGATTGAATGGCAGAATAATTGATAAATTAGCAAAGATCACGCCTCCTTTATTCACCTAATTCCATCTAACCTGCAAATGTCATTTTGCTGAATTCTTGTACAAATTAATTTATTTCTCCCCTTGAGATGACTGACCGAAATTCATTCCTGCCATTTGTTATTGCTTCCTTAGTAATCTTATACTTTTGAGAGGTGGGAGTGTGGGGGCATTGATTGGTGTTTCTTTGTTTCTATGGGTTATTGATTGGGGACGATCAGCCATGATCACAATGAATGGCAGCGCTGGCTCGAAGGGCCAAATGGCCTCCTCCTGCGCCTATTTTCTATGGTGGATAGAGGAGTCTGCTATGATCAAGAACTAACAGCTATTCGTAATGCCGCCGCCTGACTGTCATAACCCTGTCATTTCCAAGTCACAAGGAGAATTACATTTGAGCCGTCTCTAACCTGGCGAGTAAATTTCCCACAACAAAAACAATTAGCCTCCAAAGGACCTCAGTATATATAGCACCTGTCTAAAGAAAAAAGATGGGAAGGCGAGAAAAGAGTTGGGCTCAGTGCCAATTGGACTGGTATGTTTCCTAGTGTTCATGATACTTAGAGAATCAGTGTTAAAAGAGATCATTACATTGTTATATCCAGAGAGACAGATTACTATCTGGGAAGCTGGTGCAAACCCTGCCTTCTCCATTGCCACGCACTGTTGTATGACCTGCCATAAATCCCCACCATTTGCTGATAGTAATGAATCGCCCAGAGCTCGATGGAGAAAGACTAGTTTTGAGAGCTGTTTATGAGAGTTGGAGTGCAGCAGCTCTAGGCTGAAATGTAGAGCTCAGACTTGCTGACGCTCAGACTTGGCTGACACTGTGAGTGTGGACAATTGGTAGGGACTGGCAGTGGCAATTCCATGTGCTGACAGGCTGCTCAGATCATATTATCTTTGTCATTGGGGAATGTAGCAGTTTCATCATATCCAACAGGTCGTGATAAGTTCATAAGTTATAGCAGCAGAATTAGGCTATTCAGCCCATCAAGTTTCCTCCGCCATTCAATCATTGCTGATCTATCTTTTCCTCTCTTCCCCATTCTCCTGCCTTCTCCCCATAACCTCTGACACCCATACTAATCAAGAATCTATCAATCTCTGCCGTAAAAAATATCCATTGATTTGGCCTCCACAGCTGTCTGTGGCAATGAATTCCACAGATTCACCTTTGACTAAATAAATTCCTCCTCTTCTCCTTTCTCATGTGCATTGTTTTATTCTGAGACCATGGCCCCTGGTCCTAGGATCGCCCACTAGTGGAAACATCCTCTCCACATTCACTCTATCCAGACCTTTCTGTTAGTTTCAATTAGGTACCCCCTCATCCTTCTGAAGAAGGAAATTAAATTCAAAGAGCTGCAGATGCTGGAAATCTTAAATAAAAGCAGAAAATGCTGCAAACATTAAATAGAATATCTGCAGAGAGAGCAATATAATCAATGTTTCAGGTGGAAGAGCCTTAATCAGTACTGGGAAGGAGAGAAGGAAAATTATCATCAAAAGAAGGGTGGGGAAAGAGATGGGCGGAAGAGAGGAAATAACTTTGAAACAATGGGGCTTGGATTTGCCTGGGGTTCAGCTTTAAATGACCTTTGTACCAATCTCTTCAGATGCACTGGGGAAAGCATACTATCGCATCACAACTTGGTTTGGAGATTGCAAGAAATAGCAGAGGGTTGTGGTTGCAGCCCAGTCTATTATGCAAACCAGCCTCACCCCAATTGACTCCATCTGTATTTCACACTTCCTCAGGAAAGTAATTAACATAATCAAAGAACACTCACACCCTGGTCATTTCCTGTTCTCCCTTCTCCTGCAGAAGATGCTAAAGCTTGAAAGCACATACCACCAAATTGAGGAATAGCTTTTTACCGCTCTTATCAGACTATTGAATGGAGCTCTCGGGTGGCGGGGGAATTGTGAAGTGCTGATCTCCCAATCTACCTCATTGACACCTTGGTAGTTTTTTATCTATGTCTTTTTCTTGAGCTTTAATGTTTTTTTAGTTTAGAGATACAACGTGGAAACAGGCCCTTCGGCCCACTGTGTCCGTACTGACCAGCGATCCTTGCACATTAACACCATCCAACACACATTAGGGACAATTTACACTTATTCTAAGCCAATTAACCTACAAGCCTGTATGTCTTTGGAGTGTGGGAGGAAACCGTAGATGTTGGAGAAAACCCACAGGGAGAACATACAAACTCCATACAGACAGCACCCATAATCGGGATTGAACCCAAGTCTCCGGCGCTGCAAGCGCTGTAAGGCAGCAACTCTACCGCTGTGCCACTGTGTTGCCGTGTTAGAGCTGTAAAACTTTAAACTGGGCTATGTTTATTTTTCTCTTTGCACTACCCGTTATTATTACAGATGATCTGGTACACACAAAATGCAGGAGTAACTCAGCGAGACTGGCAGCATCTCGAGAGAAGGAATGGGTGACGTTTCAGGTCGAGACCCTTCTTCCGACCGATGTCAGGGGAGTGGGCAGGACAGAAATAGAATGTAGTCGGAGACAGTGAGACTGGTGGGAGAACTGGGAAGGGGAGGGGATGGAGAGAGTGGGAAAGCAAGGGCTATTTGAAGTTAGAGAAGTCTAAATGTTCATACCACTGGGGTGTAAGTTACCCAAGCGAAATATGAGGTGTTGCTCCTCCAATTTGCGCTGGGCCTCACTCTGACAATAGAGGAGGCCCAGGCCAGCAAGATCAGATTGGGAATGGGAGGAGGAGCTAGTGCTGAGCCACCGGGAACTGGTTCTGATCTGGTACTTTTGGCCCAGCGCTTTGTTACTAATGCATATCACCGTTATTGAAAATAATTGTGCTCTGCCTGACCATCAGGAAGCAGCTCCGATCAATCCCTACTGATTGATAATCCCACATGTAGCGGCAGATTTTTCAGATCTTTCAGGAAATTAACTCCCTAGCCACTAATTGGGCGAGAGGGGATAAGGGGAATATCTTCGGTACGCATGCAAGCTGCCTCAGAGACTTTCAGAGCTTCTACTTTCATAAAGCTTCAGCACACAGTCTTTCAATGAATATTTTCTTTATTGTAGATATAAAACAGTAAGATACATCCAAGGTTTTCCGACTTGTTCCAGCAATCTTCTTCGAACTCCAGCGCATTGCTTCAGATACTAGAAAACTCCTCGTGTCTTCTTCTTCACATGAGGCTTGACATGCTTGACCTGTGGCTCGACATGACATGGTCGAAGGATAAACCTTCTCCCTCTCCTGTCCAAAACGAATTCTCAACTAAACTAACACGCAAGCAGTTAAGCTGCATAAACACGCCCCAAGACACGTCATAAAATCCCACCCACATTATAACGGGCTTGCTAAAATTTAAAGGAACGTGCCATCCACAATGACATGCAAAATAGGCCAAATGGCCACTACACCACATCATCACAATTTAAACAGATTTTTATTACCTTTGTAATAATTCTTGCATTACAATTCTTGCTACTCATTCTAACCTGGCTGTAGTTACACATTTGTGAGAAGATTTCCTGAAGAAGCAACTGTTTAGCGATAAGAGAAATCTGGTTAATGTTCTCTGCAACTGTGGAACATAGATGTCCGGTAGTGTATCTTGCTTCTTTTATTAATTCATTTATATGTAGTTGTCAATAAGTTTGGAATGGCGGTGGGTGGGGACTTTTGTAGGTGACTGTTACTAGTAGCCCACCAGGGGTCAGAGCCTCCCTGGAGTGCTGTAACAAAAAATGAGAAAAGGGTCAGGATATAATCTATTTAAACTGAACTTTCATGGTTGAGAGTATTGTAGACCTGTTCTTTGCAGTTCTCCATTTGTTCCCAGTGAACAGGTTATTGGTCAACTTCAGTAAATAAGCATTGGTTGTAGTTCCCTGTGTTACTATGGAAACCACAGCAAAGAGGAATTAAAATAATCACCTCTCCCTATGTCACTTGATTCTGGATTTGTTTCTATATGTTTGTACATGTTCTACAGATGGGTTTTGACATGCCCATAGCCACAGCTTGAAGGTCTTCTGTTTTGCCCATTGTTTAGTTGAGTTCAGAGATACAGCATGGAAACAGACCCTTTGGCCCACCAAGTCCACGGCGATCACCCATTCTATCCAGTTCTATGTGATTTCTCATCTATTCTTGTATATTTTTACAATTTTTATAGGAATTTTCCATTTGTAATGGTTGAACTATTTATATTTGTACAACAAACATTTTTGAAGTAATACTTCAGTTATAGAATCGTGCAATACAAAAAATGATCCAAAGACATACAAGGTCAGGTCTAACTTGCTGAAGACCAGTGCAAGCACAAAGAGCTAATTCTGACTAAACCGGAGACACGGTGGATGCTACGTAGCCGAGGCAGGATTTTCACACCATCACGTCCTACAAGAGAAAACTGGGTCGTGTAAGCAGTAATGGTGCATCACTTCCGGACTAACTCAATGTCTTTGAAAAGGAGAACAAAGACACACTCACATGAGCCCCAGCCCCTGCAAACCTTATGATCTCAGTCTCTGAGGCCGACATCAGAGAAGCCTTCAAGAGGGTGAATCCACGCAAAGCGCCCAGACCAGATGACGTACCCAGCATTTAGAATCTGATGCCAGTATCTGCATTGTCCAATCTATGGATCTTATTCTACTTCACAATGATCTAAATCAGCCAGTCTACTGCTATGACAGAGATTGATTTCATTTGTTTAAATATTCAAAACGATCCAAGCATTTAGAGGTGCATTTATAACGTGTAATCTGGGATTTGGGATGATCAATTCAATTTAAATTGGTTGGGCAATGTTCTGTTGATTTGTTCTGATGATTTGGCAGATTCTAATAAGAGAAAAACTAAGTTAATGTTTCTTAATCGTTTTATATGGCATGTGAGACACTGAACAGACTAAAAATGAAATGCCCAGACAAGTACTTCACAAAGTGTTGTTTTCATCTTTGATTAACCCTGCACAAATATTGGAAAGACGAACACATAATTCTGGAGGAACTCAGTGGGTCAGGAAGTATCTGCTGGGTTGATTCAATTATCCCATGATAGATTTCTGACTTGCAGATTGCAGTGGGATTTTGATCAACTGGGCCAAAGGGCCGTGGAATAGAAGATGGAGTTTAATTTCGGATTTTCACATTAAATGGCAGCCCTGGGGAGTGGTAGAAAAGAGAGACCTAGGGGTGCAGGTACACAGTTCCAGAAAAACTGGCTTCCCAGATAGACAATGTGGTGAGGAAAGTACCTGGCATGCTTGTCTTCATCGGCCAAAGTATTAAATACAATAGTTGAGACATGTGGCAGTACAAGACATTGGTAATGCCACTTAGGAGTGCTGTGCACAGTTCTGGTCATCCTGCTATAGGAAGCATGTCATTAAACTGGAAAGGATGCATAAAAGATTTGAGAATATTCCTGGGTCTGGTAGGTTTGAGATAAGGTGTGGCAAGATAGGCATGGACATTTTTCCTGAAGCATAGGAGGCAAAGGGATAACATAATAGAGGCTTATAAAATAAAGAGTCAAGAGTGTTTTATTGTCATATGTCCCGGACGGGACAAAGAAATTCTTACTGAACAGAGAAGCAGACGTGGGCTATACCCCTGCTTCCATTTCTTATATCCTGCTTTCTTTAATGTTTACTTCCCAGCAAAGATGGAGAACAAATATGTGCGAGAACTTAATTATGTACTTTCTTTATGCACATTTGTAATAGTCATTTTAATTCAGTTTAATAGTGAAAACATTTGGACAGGTGCATGGCTTGACTCATCTATTTTAATAATAGTAGAATTATGGTACAATGATTGTGAACTGATTTGAATGCATTTATGACATCTGATTCCCACTTTTAATGATACAAAATTAACGTGGCTATTTGTTGCCATTCTTGTTCCAATTACCGGAGGCTTGTTTTATTTATACATAGAATAAACAAATCAAATGATTACATTTAAAAATCACAATGCATTTTATTTTAATCATAACAACATTTCTATTCAGTGGCTTGTTGAAAAACGTGAACATTTATTTTTGTGGAGATGAAATTTGGCACAAATTTTTGTATTAGCTGAACAGTTTTGTAGATACCCACCACACTGAGCATGTGTCCATTTTTAAAAGGGGTTCTTTCCTTATAACGCAGTAAATTATACCTCACAAGAGTTACACTGGAGAGAAAATTGTTATACAAAAAGGCCCTTTTGCCCAGCTTGACCTTGCCAAGCAAGATGTCTGTCTGAGTTAGTTTGATTCGCCTGCATTCAACCCATTTCTTTAAACATTTCCTATCCACGTACCTGTCCAAATATTTTCTAAATATTGTAATGTTATCCACCTCTACAACTTTGTAAGCCTGTTGTATATTCTTCACTGTCTGGTTCGCCACCAACTGCAAACTTACTAACAATGTAAGCAAAGTCATCTAAATCGTCAATATAGATGATGAACAACAGTGGACCCAGTACCGATCCCTGTGGCACAACACTGGTGATATAGTTCCAATCTGAATAACAACCCTCTGACCTTCCACCGCCAACTATGTAAGTTAAAAGAGGAGTGGAGCTGGCAGAATTTATGTTGTACTAGGCCAACTGGGACCTTTTGGGTCCCTGTAACACGGGAGGCCTGGTCGCCCAACGCAACCCGTTCCCCAATGCAATATTCCACCACTAACCCGTAGCCCCCACGGGAAGCGTGGTCCCCAAACTCAACCCGTTTCCCAACATAAGATTCCACCACTCCCCTGCCTCCCCCAGCATTGGACTTTAAAAAAATCCAATTGGACGTCCCCTACCTGCCGTAGCACTTCCAATTGTAATACCAATTCACTCTCCCTCTCCTATTGAAGCATTTGCTGCCAGGAGCTGGAGTGTTGTATGATGGCAACATTGTTGCAATTGTCAGGTGGAGGACTGTGACGGTGGAAGCACAGAGTGTTCCTGTATTGCAACTTTGTATCAAAGTTTCTTGGTAGCTGACAGGAAGGATTTTAACAGTAAAAATCTTGTTAAAGTTGGCTTTTTTAAACCTTGAAATATCAATAACATGAAATATAACATAAAATGTGAAGAAACCTGATATGAACGACCACGGGAAAAAGCTGAGTAAGATTCTGCAAAAAGAATTGCGCTATTGTGAACCGTTTTGGCGTAGCTCCTGAGATCACAGACAGACAGACAAACAAGTCGAGACTTTTAATAGTATATAGTTGTGACAAAAATATATAAACTTTTGAAAATATTAACCCGTTTAATTTGGTGGAAAATTGGTGTTCCATCAATTTGGCATCCCAGTTTACTCTCCATCCTAACCTTATTTCCCATAACCTTCAATTTGCTTATGATTTAACTGTTGGTTTTGGCATAGCAATACACTGAACATTCAAGCAACATTTCTCCATATTTATTAGAGCCAAGGGCATGATCTTGTTCATTCACTCACAAAACAAATGTGTTTCTTTTCATGGATAATGATGTTAATATGAACACCTTATCTTAATTAGCATTGTGTCTGCCAATTAACCTGAAGTGACTCTAAAATGTTGAGACCATGTACTGCATGCAGTTTAAAGGTGTTTAGGTACAGAAAACATAATAGTTAATATGCTTGTTGAAGAAAAAGCAAGTTTTGGCAACAAAAAAATATATTATTGTGTTTTGTTTCACATAGAAATATGCTATATTGGATAAAATGAACCATAAGCATTGATTGGAGAGAAAGAATAATATATGGGCAATTATTACATCTTGTCTGGCACAAAAAAATCAATCAAATAAGAAGGCTCAACCTTGGCTTGTAGAGTAAATTAATGATTTAAAAATTGCCAGAAAAAGCAGCAGGCCTGTGGATTAGGAGAAGTTTAGAATCCAAATGAAAGAGGACAAAAAGATTGACTTGGAAAGGACTAAATGGAACTGTAAGGAGATGACAAAGAGGCTCTGAAGTGATTTAGACAATGGGCAAATATATGGGAGGTAGAGCTAAAAGTTGAGGTTATCCACAAAAGCTGAAAGTAAGCTTATTATTTGAATGGTTGTAAATTAGGCGAAGGGAAAGTGCAGCAAGACCTGGCTATCCTCCTACATTACTTGTTGAATTAAAACTTTGAGTGGCAGCAATTGGGAAGGCAATTTTTACTTCAAGAATGGTTGCGTATGGGAGCAAGGATTTTTCACTGCAGCTGTATAGGGACTTGATGGGACCTTCTCTGGAATTTGTTTGCATGTTTTAGGCTCTTTATCTTGGGAAATATATTGTTGCCATAGAAGGAGTGCACCAAAGATTTGCAAGGATGATTTCAAAGCTAGGACTGATCCAAAAAGAGATTGGGCCTATATACATATTGATGATTGAGGAGGGATCTCGTGGAACCAGAAAAAAATTCAAGACCGTCCAGAACCACGAAATCACAGCTTCAGGCTATGAAGTATGCCAGTGAAGTGATCAGGAGACATTTCTTCATCCAGAATGTGGTGAATCTGTGGAATTCTCTTTCACTGACGACAACAGACGCGATGGCTTTAAACATATTGAAGAAGATATGTTTTTTAATATTAAAGCAATCAAGTGGCATGAGCAAAATACAGGATTGAGATAGATGATCAGCCATGTTCATGGTCTTCTCTGTTCTTATTTTCCATTTTCTACATTTCAAGATCTCATAACAGAGTAATTAATGCTACAATATCTCAACCCATGAGCAGAAAAACATTTCTGAATTTCTCTTTCTCTTCGTTATTTTCTATTCTCTACATTCTAGCTTCCATCTAAATTTAAATTTGCTTTCCCTTTTTTCTATTAAACTTTTCACACTACACCATCTTTCTTAATCGCCTTCACATATCTACTCTCAATCTCTGTTTCTCTAATTTCTGAAATTGTTTATTAATTCATCTTTCCTTGTTGTGTTCTATCTTGCCTTTGGTTCCCTTCTGTTTCCCAGTGATCTTAGTATTTATGATAGTCATATTCATATCAAACAATATTTTTTCCCAAAACAAATAATTCTGCTCTAAGGATGTAAGTAAATGTTTTAATTGTAGGATCAGGGTGCTGAGATTCAAAGAGTATGTGGGATTTGGACATGCTGCAGTACAATTATTGAGACAAAATTATAGAAAACTATATTGCATGGACCCATGCATCAGTCTCATAATATATTTGTACATTTCAGAATATTGTAATATAAATTAGTCATTTTAATTGGGGTCATTTATCAGGTAAGACAGTGAATTACAGGTAATCTTGAAGACAATGTTGGGATGATTTTCTGGCCTGATGCCAATAACTATACTGGGACTTCCCACTGTATCTCCATGGTTTCGGATGTTGACATCAGCCAGATCTAGCAGGTGCCAACTTCTCTTTTGCTGCCATAATAGCTGTGCATGTGCTGCTGCTTGAATTCTTCATGGAGCCTGTTGCAGCAACACGATCTTGCATCAGTTTTTCAGCTCTCAATCATAGCAGTCCCCATTAAAATAAAAGAGATAAATCAGCCAAGATAATTGTTTAGCCATGTTTGTTGGCATTTTGTGTGCCAGAAGTGTTAACAACTTACTTTTAATATGCTCTGAGTTCTACTGAATATTTGTGAATGTCACAACTAATCATATGGCCTGATCGCTCTGACGATTTTAGCAGCATACGAGTCTGGAGGGTGCAGGGACTTACTGACCAAGTCGAGTCGAGTTTATTATCATAAGCACAATATGACTCAGACAAACACACAAAACATATATTATACATGTTTAGGGCTTTTAAGAATCAACCACATTATGGTTTTGGAGGCACCGCATAAAAAGAGACATGTTTCCTGCTCTGAATGACTTTGGTAAACCAGATGTGCTTATGGGACAATACACCAGTGTTTCCATTATTAAAGGCAGCTATTTATTCTAGATTTGTTAATTAATTGAATTTAAAATCTCCTCCCTCCAGCTGCACTGCACTGGTCGAATTTAACCTGTGTCTCCAGACATTTAGCATAAACCTCAGGATATAATTGTCCAGTATCTTAACCACAATGTAAACTATTGGGCAGGAGGTATAGAAAATGTAACCATTAAACAAACTTAACGATTGGGCAGGAGGTACAGACGTCTGAAGTCGCACACCACCAAGTTCAGGAATGGCTACTTTCCTAAAACAATCAGGTTCTTGAACCGACCTGTACAATCTTAACGTGTAGGAAGGAACTGCAGATGCTGGTTTACACTGAAGTTATACACAAAATGGTGGAGTAACTCAACAAGACATTCAGCATCTCCAGAGAGAAGGAATGCGTAAGGTTTCGAGTCGAGACCCTTCTTCAGACAGGAGCAGTCTGAAGAAATATTATTTTCTTCAAATGCAAACCCACATTATCCCAACAGATTACTAAACTAGTGATGCAAAATGGAACATTTTTTAGAACAACATAATGTCACATTTAATTAAAATGGTTAAAATAGTTACACGTTGGCGCCCCTTTCATTCTGTATTCCAGTAAGCACAGTTGTTTTCTAAAAGCAGTTACTGCCTCTGCAATTGACACTCAAGCCTTTAAAGATTCATTATAATGTATGATTGAAGCTTTACAGTTGGAAAGGGGAAGTCACAACTAGAGTCTTTTTCATTCCAGGGAGCTCTTTTCATCTTTAAAAAGGCAACTTGTCCTGCTGTTTCAAACAAAAATGTTCACATATTGTCATTACAAATGTTGATTTTCTTTATGTGATACTGCAGTTAGTTCTCCTCAAGAAATGAGATTTACTCTTTATTCTTTTGAAAGGTTTACAGTTCATCTGAACATATCATGACAGAACATCTAATTTAAAACTCTTTTTCCAATGTTTGGTTGCGCACCAAATAATGTAATTGTCTTTTATTTTGCCTTAGTTGTTTTTAACTGAAACTTAAATATTATATTTTTAATAACAAATTTGGTGAAAAAGCACGTAAGAGTTGCATTGTTACAATAAAAGATTTGTACCTCACATTTCCTCCTGAATTGTCGACTTGAAAAATTGGGAGCAATTGAATGAGTAGGGGAATGTCACTGTCATTTTTCATATGGCCCCTTTGTAACTATCTTTAAATAGATAGCTACATCCTCAACCCCAAAAGCCTTTTTCCATTGCGACATAATGTTGTGGGATGCGTGTGAAGTGCATCTAACTTGATTTCAAGACCTGGAGTTCCATTTCTGGATTGTCCAGGTAGGATAGGGATGAGCTGATTTGAACCTTGGGCTATAATTGCTCAAGTTCCAGTCCGTAGTTACATGGAAAAGATCAAAAACGATACTTCCAATTTCTGGCCTTATATTTTTTCTACTATGTGATAAAGAATAAATTCTTAGTTTTTCCAGAACTGTTGTAACTCACCCATCACCAATTGCAGTAAAGAAAATGAATATTGCCAATGGTTGAATGTAATCTATAAAATTCCACTTGAATTTGTGGATCTGTTGATTTAATTTTAGATTACTTTCAGCCTGGTTGCAACTCATATAGAAATCTGGTAAATCCATTATATTTCATTTCATTTTTTCCTATCTCTTAATCCATAAAAGGAAAGATCATCTAATCATTACAGACTTAACTGAAATTTCTTTCCTTAGGGTGTGGTTTAAATCTTGTTCTCATTTAGAGTTTGGGTTCCTTGTATGGTAGTTAACTTTCCCATGATATAAATGCTTAATTACAGTTCAGCTGATCGTACAGGCTTTTCTGATGGAATGCAAAATATATTCAATTTATTTTTCTTGTTAAACATCCATGGTGTTCAATGATCTTTATTTATACATGGCTCAAGTTGTTATCCCAAATTATTTATGATTGCAGATTTTTACCTTAATCATAAATTATTTTTACCTCTTCAAGCTGTAAAGGTTAAAATTCAAGACCAATATTGAACATTTTGAAAAAGTGGCATCCTGGGAAAGCACATGAGAATAGAACAAGGTGAAAAACCTTTCAGAAATCTGGCATAATTGCAATTGGACAATTATACTTGCTGTTAAAATGCTTTTGTATTTCAAATTTCCATGGCACAACATTCATGATAAATAATTTGTGTCATAGCTGGTTCTTTTTCCCTTAGCTTATCATTTGTATACATAAGAATAATTATGCTCAGTCTCAGTAGAGATTTTTATCACTGCCACCTTCTCTCCTATTTAAGCAATACTTAAAAGTCAGTCTCTTCTGTCTAACGACGTCCCCCCCTAAGTTTCAAATGGTTTTTTTTCATCCATCTTTTGGAATGTTATTGATATAAAGCCAATTGGCATATTGAATTTGTTTTTATTGTGCCCAAAAAGTAGAAGATCGCTATAGGAAAATGATAGTACATAGAATTTTGTTTCTTTAACTAAACTACTCCTCAACTCTTTAACTAAACCTACTCATTGCACAGGAGTTAAATTAGTTTCTACGTTTAGAAAATAGAACACTATGAATACAAAACCTAAAAATGCCAAAGGCCAGAACTTCTTTTCAGCAGGAAGCAACCTGCACATTGCATATCTATGTTATAGTTTGCAACTGCCAGCATCACCTTGCTCGTTTGTGCAGTAATGTTTCAAACAGGCCAGAACTAGCGATGCCCACAAAACTATTTCACCAGTTAGAGCAAGTTCCATGGCCATCCTCTTGTCTTAGCAGAATGTCAAACTAAATAGATTTGGTGTTCATGGACCCGGTTTGACCAGGCATATGCTCAATCTAGTTTTGTTTAGTTTAGTTTAGAGATACAGTGCGTAAACAGGCCCTTTGGCCCACCGGGTCCTAGCTGACCAGCGATCCCCGCATATTAACACTTTCCTACACACACAAGGGACATTTTTTACATTTACCAAGCCAATTTACCTACATACCTGTACGTCTTTGGAGTGTGGGAGGAAACCGAAGAGTTTGGGGAGAACCCACACAGGTCACAGGGAGAACGTACAAACTCCATTCAGACAGCACCCGTAGTCGGGATTGAACCCAGATTTCCGGTACTGTAAGGCAGCAACTCTACCGCTGCGCCACCATGCCACCCGAGTTATTCCCTGGTGTGTAGGAAGGAACTGCAGATGCTGGTTTACACCAAAGATAGACACAAAATGCTGGAGTAACTCAGCGGAACAGGCAGTATCTCTGGATAGAAGGAATGGGTGACTATTCGGGTTGAGACCCTAGTGTGTTCATGCTTTATCGCGGGACACCATGCAAAATCTCCTATGAAGCATTATGGGCAAAATTTTAGAGTTAAACAACTAGTGAGTTCGGTACATTCATGGACACATATTGGCACTTCTCGAGTAGTCAAGTAGTTGGCAGTACTAGATAGTTCTGGTCTAAATGTGAATATTAAACATAGATTTCAAAGGTGCCAGTCTTGCATGTTAAGAATATTTCATGGACCCTTTTTGGCTCTCCAAATTCTCATTGAATATTAGGTGGCCAATATTATGAATGGTGGTGGTGGTGGGGGGGTGGGGGAGGGGGTGGGATAGATAGATGGGTTCTGGGAATTGGTCAACGCTTTGGAAGTATGTTTATAAAATGCATTCATTGTCTGGTATTTCAAGCTAATTCTGCAGCATTTCGGTTTTAAATGATTTATCAAAATGAAAGGAAATTCAGGCTGCTCCACCTTTTGACAAATACTTCAGAGGAAGTAAAAGCTAGCTCTTTATAAATGTGCTCTGACAGCAGTGAGCTTCACCTGCTGGTGCCTGCAGTTTTTTTGTTGAGAAAAATGTATGAGTGCAGGTTCATACAACACCTTTGTATTTCCCTGGCAGGCACAGCCTCCAGGCTAGTGTCCTTGCCAATAGAATAATTCAGAATTATTGCAGAGCTTAAATTATTGTGGATTCATTATTTGCTTGGACAGGAGTGTTTATTTTCTTTCTGTTATTCTGATACCAAGCTCTTGATCGAGACTTATTCAAAAGTGAACTTGTGGACGATATGTTGCTATCCCAGCCAACAGTATGTCATGTGAGAACTCTGAAGCATTCAAGGTTAACAGGTAATGGGGTTATGGCTTGAATTTTGTGGCCAACAGTAAACCATAGTGACCTTGAATGAAACATTTCTAATTAAAGTCTAGCAATCTGTATTGAGGCGGAGTACTGCTTCATTGATTTTGGTTGCGAGCAGATACCAATTTGAGCGAATCTCTGGTAAACCAGCATCAATAATATCACCAAGCAAACTAAGTAGCCAAACACAAATAAGAATTTACACAACTTGGAAACTTGCAAAAGCACATTTGTTTAGAAGACCTGATATAAAGTGAACACTCCGGCAAGTTTATAGAAGTTGGAACCATTTTAAAGTTTAAAAATACCAGCATCATCTTAAAATTCATTGAAATTTTAAATATTTATCTGGCGGAATGCTCATCCACAATTTATTTTGTGGGTAGTGGAGGTTGTTCAGTAAAAAAATATATTGGTCGGCCATGAAAAATTTTTGGACTTCATGTAGTTATGTGTGGCATTTTCCATTGAGAATAGTTTGTAAATATTTAAAATGTCAGGTTATGGATTTGTGTGCGTGGTGCATGAGAGTTCCAAAACAACATCCTTTCGAGGATTGGCGCAGCCTCTTTCTCCACTCACTGGCTTCTTATTTTGCTGGTGTTGACTCTCTGTCCCATTTAGGTATCAAACATAAGGAAGAGAAGCCTAAGTAGTTGATCCAGCCCTTTGACCCGGCTCCATTGTTCAGAACATTAATGTCTTGTCTAAACTTGGCTTCAACTCCACTTGCCTGACTCTTTCCCATAAACCTTGAATCCCCTGTAGACCAACAAATCTATCTATTTCAGCTTTCATTGCACCATTCCAGAGATCCAGATCCCTCTGAGGGAAGAAATGTTTCCTCATGTCAGGGAGGAGCAGGTTCGAGGAGCTAAGTGGCTTCCTCCTGCTCTTCTTTGTCACTTATTCTGTAGTGAATCAGTGAGACTGTATCCTAAAACTATGCCCATTATTCTAGATTCCCTCAAATAAAGAAAAATAAGAAAATAAACTTACTCTCAGCATTTACCTTAAACTCTTTCAGAATGTTATGTTTCCAATCTCAGAACTGATTTTCATCTCATATTTCTTTCATTTCAATCCGAGGCCATTCTTAACTTCCTAACTTTGAAATATATTGATTTTCTTAGTTGTCGAGTTTTTCCTCATTTGAATATATTTTTGTTCAGAATTATGAAATAAGCACAATATTGCAGATGGATGTTGTCTGGGATGGAATGTTTTACGAGAAAAGACTCTGTAGATGGGTTTGTTTTCCTTAAAATAGTGGAAGCTGTATGGAGACCTGAAAGGGGTATACTGAGTTATGAAAGGCATTGATAGGATAGATAGAGAAACATTTCCCCAGGCAGAAATGCCATGTCTAATCTGTATGAAGATTAAAGGAACCTGTAATTATTACAGGTAGACAAAAATGCTGGAGAAACTCAGCGGGCGAGGCAGCATCTATGGAGAAAAGGAATAGATTAACTTTTTGGATCGAGACCCTTCAAATTATTCCAGTAGCTTTTTTGTCAGAACCCCACTCTAAGTGACTGATACCCTATACCAATGTGGCTACTGCTATGGGATTTATAGAGTACTCCCATAAATTAATTATTTCCCTTGCTCTTTTTTTACCTCTGCACAAAAAGTCTGCTTTTCTGTTTTGATTTCAAATTTGCATGGTTTTGCTATTCATGAATAGTTTCTCAGGTCAGGACAGTTTTATCCAAATGTCACTTGAGACCTCGGCTCGTTTCATACATATTAATATCTGCATGGGGGATACATTTCCAAGTTCCGAGATTTAAAAAAACCTGGGAAAATAGTAAACAATGAAGAGAGCAGTAACAGATTTGTGTTGGCCCAGATAGATAAAGAGGGCAAATGGCACACAGATGTGGAGAAATTATGTCAAACATTTTTGCTGAAAGGATGAGGATTAAATGTTACCATTTAAAAGGATATATGAGCAGAGACACTTGGGGGTAGGTATACAGTGCATTCAGAAAGTATTCAGAACCCTTCACTTTTTCCACATTTTGTTACGTTACAGCCTTATTCTAAAATTGATTAAATTCTTTTTTTTATCATCAATCTACACACAATACCCCATAATAAAAAAACAAAAGCAAGAATGTCCTTCCTCAAATGAGGGGACCAAAACTGCACACTATACTCCAGGTGTGGTCTCACTAGATGGTGGCGACTAGTCCTTCCAAGATGGTGGCGGCAGCCAAAGTTAGGGGCAGAATTATGCTGGTGAGTGAGCTGCGGCTCACCTCCGTCACCTTAGGAGGCGCTCTGGGTATTCTGGGGTTGGCTGTGAGATGCACTCTGGGGCACAGAGGCTGAGTGTGGCTAGGGAAGGCGAGGGGATCATGCGATCGCGAGTCGACGTGTCCACATCGAAGCATTGTTGGAGTGGACCGCTGGAGGCCCTGTAATTGCAACCCAGTGCCACCATCAGGACAATGGACATTTATGGCCAAGTTATGACTTTACAGTTTCAACAACTTTGAATGTGAATGGTACAAGATGGTGCTGGAAATATGGTGACTCTTGTGTACTGCCTCAGTGTTATTTACTATTTTTACACTTTTGTACTTAAGTATGATTACTATACATCCCCAGGCCAATCTCCCAAACACAGAGGCCCAAAATATACTTTATTGGCTCTTATGTGCATGTCAACTTGTTCATATGCCTAACACAATTGTTGTGACACAGGCTTGTGACACATGCACCCTATTCCAAGCTCTGTCAATGTAAGAGATTACCAGCCTGATAGAAGAAAACATTCAAGGATATTCTCAAAGCTTTTTTGTAAAATAAATCTATCCCCTCTTATTAGTTTCGTTTAGTTTAGAGATACAGCGTGGAAACAGGCCCTTCGGCCCACTGAGTCCACACCGAATAGCAATCCCCGCACCATAACACAAGCCTAGGCACACTAGGGACAATTTACACGTACCAAGTATACAAACGCAAGCCAATTAACCTACAAACCTGTACGTCTTTGGAGTGTGGGAGGAAACCGAAGATCTTGGAGAAAACCCACGCTATCACGGGGAGAACGTACAAATTCCGTATAGACAACACCCGTAGTCAGGGTGGAACCCGGATTTTCGGCGCTGCAAGCGCTGTAAGGCAGCAAATCTACCACTGCGCCACCGTGCTGCCCTAAATTCCCTATTCTTGGGAATCTCTGGACCAAGACCATTTGGAGTCGAGACAAAGCATTTAGGATGGCATTGAGAATCTCAAACCCATGTTTCAAGAACCCACAGAAGCCAAGTATAAACGGCTGAGGGAGCACACCACTTCACCATCCACCTGTCCCATTCGGTATCTCCTGCCGTCCTATGGAAGAGGCTGTTATTCCATACTGGTCTCATCTCTCTGTACCCACGGACAAGATTAGAAACATCAATCCCGAGGGACAGTCTTTGTTGCAGAAAAACGGAACAATTATACATAATAATTTCATTCTTTGCTTTAATGCAAACAAATGTAAAAATTGTAAAAATCTAAAAGAATGCGGGGGAAATTGAGAGATTTTGGGAGTGATTATATTTAAGAGAAACTTGTGTTGAGTCAACAAAATTTGGTGTCAGTAAATGTAAAAATAGCCTAAAATGTACGAGTATTTCCCATGCAATTAATTTCATTAAGTAGAGCAGAGTCATAAAATCAGGAGGGAGAGAATGGTACAGAGAATTTTATGATAATTGCCTTTCAATAATACTAACTCACATTATTATAATACAGTGGGCTGTTCAATTAGTGAAGTGCTTAGTTCATTAATTTGCCAAAGGAGGAATTAAAAATGAAACTTACGCATTATTTTTCACTTATCTGTGAATTCAACTCTCAATCATTTAGTGCATTCTGGGAATCCCCAAGATGTTAACTATCTTTACAACACAAACGGGCAGAACATTAATAGTTTTCAAACATGTTATGTATTACACTGTCCATCTTTGAGGCTGCATTTCAGACCAAATGATATTTGAGACTATTGACATTCCTCTCTAATATATCGTGGAATTGTATGGGCCTTGAATTCCACTATCTGAAAGATTGGTGGAAGCAGAAGCACATCACATCCGCGGCACTTGATTGAGCACTTAATTACCACGCTATATCTGAGACCTGGGAAATAATCAATGTGAACACGATGGACTGAATGGCCTTGATTTATACTGTACCTTTGATTCCACCCTCTCCCTTGAGCCTCACATCCGCCATGTCATTAAAACCTCCTTCTTTCATCTCCGCAACATCACCAAACTCAGACCCTCTCTCACACCGCCCGCTGCTGAAAGACTCATCCATGCCTTCATCTCCTCCCGACTGGACTATTGCGGCTCACTTCTCCTTGGCATCAGCTCCACCTACATCAACCGACTTCAACTGGTCCAGAATGCAGCCGCCCGACTCATCACCCATACCAAGTCCTGGCATCACATCACTCCAGTCCTCGGGCAGCTTCACTGGCTTCCCATCTCCCACCGGATCACCTACAAAATCCTGATCCTCACCTACAAAGCCCTCCACCATCTGGCCCCCCCCATATCTCACTGACCTCCTCTCCCCCTACCAACCCTCATGGTCCCTCAGATCCACACCACCTCTCCATCCACAAGTCCAACCTCCGCAGTTTTGGGGACAGAGCCTTCTCCAGGGCAGCTCCCAGGCTCTGGAACTCCCTCCCCCAACTGATCCGCAATTCCTTGTCCCTCACCATCTTCCAGTCCCGCCTCAAGACCCATCTCTTCACCTCTGCCTATCCTTAGCCCCACGTGCCGTCCCTTTTCATCTGTGCATTAATTGCCTCATACTGTGTTTTGTATTGAATTCTGTATTTACTTTGTGTACTAGTCATGTCTCTACTATTTATTTCATTCCCCTTACATGTTTTTCCTCTACCTGCTAAATTTTTGTAAGGTGTCCTTGAGACTCTTGAAAGGCGCCCATAAATAAAATGTATTATTATTATTATTACCTTTCCATGAACCTGTGATTCTGGCTCTGTAGCTCAACTCAACTGAGAACCTTGTTGTCTTTTCTGACATCATCCAGCAGACTATTTGTCTTCTCGAGGATACTTTTGCTCTGTTCCATTCTAAAATTGTCTCGAGCTATCAATTATGACGGCCTGTTGGCTGCATGCCACACAAAGAGGCAACTATGTGATATTGCAACTTAAATAGAGGAGGAGAAAGGGATCAAACCAACATCAGGAACCTTTTAATATATGGCAGTACAAGCATATCTGCTCCAACTACATTTAGAGTGATTACAATTTTCATGGATGACTGCACATTTGTTCAGATTAAACTCCACCTGCCATTTCTTCCAATTGATATAAACCCTGTTAAATCCCTGGACAACCATCCTCTCCATCTACAACAGCACAAATGTTGGTGCCATCTGCAAACTTACTGCTTCAGTTGCCTATATTATCATTCAAATCAATCTATATTACAAAAAGAGATCTTAGCACTGACCCTTGCTAAATACCAATGTTCACAAACCTCCAGTCAAATGCCCCTCAATCACTACCCTCTGTCAGGTTTGGATCTAATTTACCAATTCACTGTGGATCTAGACCAGCCTACTGTGTGGTTGAAATTCAGCTTGAAACTTGCGCCTGGAGTATTCTGCAATTACTGCAGTTTGTCAGAAGTATTTTGAAATGCTTATATACCTGTGTACCAAAATATTTTAAAAGCAAAATAGAATTCACAGTATGTCATGCATGAGCTGTTTGGAAATTAGCCTTTAATTTAAAACAATATCAAACATTCATTTCATATCTGACTTAATGATAAGAACATTATTTGCCATGTTACATATTTGAGTACTTAAGAGATGTAAAATATATTTTGGTATTGTTCCAGTGAGTGTTTCACTCTGTGAAAACCTAAAAATAAGAAATTATTACAGGCCAGATTATAAAGAAAGGAAAATAAAAAACCTCAAAATCATATCATGGTCATCCTAAATCTAACTTAATACATTCCTTTGAAATTCCTTTGCCTGCTGTTTGGTGAAGGACTAAACGCAGTTACTTCAAACAAGCTATCCTTTATTCAATACTCACAAAAATTCAAACACAATTTCATTGCAGGCATGTTAAAATGATATGTCAGTTGTATATTTTATCATCTTTTCTGATTGTTTGATATCGATATTCTGACCAGTCAAAGTACTCTCAGTGTAAAGATGTAGTTGATTCTATCACTTGGTTTTTATGACATTCTGCATTTGGCTACTTGTAACAGGAATTCAATCATCTCCTGGATATTTTCAATTCACGAGTGATTCATTTTGCATATCAATTTCATGATTAATTGAATCTATGAAATGAGTACATGATGGACACAATACAAGTGATAATTTGCACACAGCAAAGACTTCAATTGCCATGCAATCTATGGTGAATAAACTTGCTAAACCTAGAGAACAACTGTTGCCATTGAATAAAAATAGGTCGGTTTTTATAATACCAGGTATGGCTGGCACTTGTCGGCTGACTACTGGAATTGTAATTAAGTAAGTAGCATCATGAACCACCATCTGGAAAGCAAGTTTATGCAGCAGATACAAACCCTGGACATGGTATTTAAATCACAGCCATGAGGCAATAAGAAAAAACAATGGATGCCTCGGTATATTGCCAAGACGATGAGGTAATAAAAAAGAAATAAACTTTCTCTTGGAAAGATCCCATCTGGAATATTGTATTTGCTTTATGTCTTTGAAGGAGTCTCTGTATCACTCTCCATCTGAGAGCAGAATCCAAGCAGATTCCATAATAACATGAAAAGATAAGCAACTGAAGGGGGAAATATGTCAGGGCACTGCACTGCACCCAGGGACAAAGGGCTATTTGAAGAACTCTTTCAGAGGCATGAAAACCACATCTCTTTATTGTGCAACTTTATGAAAATTAACCGAGCATGTTACAAAGCCATGAATTAGGAGCAATGGAAATCAGCACAGCAGAATATGTTGTATGGGTCAGATCAGCCATGCTCATCTTGAATGGCAGGAAGGTTGGAGCGGTCAAGTTGGCCTACTCTTTCTATTTTCTTTTGTTATGTGATCTTTAAACAAAAGTTACAAAATACACATAAGTAATAAATAACTGTTACTACTTTAAGCAATTTCATTCAATAGCCACAAGAGAAAACATTCTGTGAATTAATCTTGTGTTAAGCCATGGAAAAGTCAGTTATGATCTGAAAATATTTTCTCATACCTTATATTATGATAATATTTGCCTTCAAATGGCAACTAACTTTGTGTTTTGATAATGTATTGAATCCTGCACAATAGCCTTGGGGAACAAACCACATATTCTGACACAGTCTGTTGCTCATGCACAACATTTTTCTTCTTCACTGACAACTTTTAGCAATTGTGTTGTAACAAGTTTATATCCTCTGTCCATGTTTCAGGATAACCTTTTCTTAACACTCACCTTCCCACTACTCCATCCTGACCCAAAATGTTGCTTGTTCATTCCTGACACAGAAGCTGCGTGAACCACTGAGTTCTACCAGCATTTGTGTTTTGCTCAAGATTCCAGCATCTACAGTTCCTTGTGCCCCTCCACTTCCCCTTTTATTATGAAGATAATTGCATAAATAACATGTGACACTTGATTTAAAAAAATTGAAATTCGGTTATCTAATGCTGAGGTGTTCTTCCTGTTTGTGCATGCTTCGGCTTGAGCATGTTTTTAAATGATTTGTCTCAACTATGAGCCGATTCAGAGCAGTTTGACCAGCTGCACTGTACCGTGGCCAATTAGGATAATACAACTTAACATGGCTATGAAGACTGACATTTTGGAAATGGCCCTGCTTTAAATGGATTTATTGTGTTTGGCATAGATTTAAAGTCCAGTCTTTAATGTGGCTTGTCTGAGAGTTAAACAAGATTTCCTGCAAAATAAAAAAGGAATTCTGAATGTGCTGCATGCAACTTGTAGTTCTGGAAATGACATAGACATCTGTAGAGAAGAGTTTCTAAAATTGGAATCATATTTTCTTTTTTAAAAACTGGCGAATACTCTTAAATACCTGTATGATCAAAGGAGCATGGATCCAAAAATATCAAACCGAGCTTGTGATTTGATTTAATTATCTATTCATACAGGACTAATATCTTAATTTGTGAGAAAAATAACTTTATCTGATCCACAAGTCAGTTTTCTCCAAAGATAAATCAGAAAAATAAAGGATCAGCTACTTAACCGCGATAAGGTTGTGAAGTGCTGGATGAAGAGGCACTGAGCAGTTCTTGGCAATGTTTCCTCTTTCTTTAACTGAATAGTTTATAGAGTCAGCTAATATGTCAATTGAGCACAAAATGAGCTAAATCTAGAAGTTGTAATTGATCAACTGCAGCTTTTGAGCATTTTGATCTGAAAATCATGTGCTCTAGTTCACAAATCATATTCTTATTGATGACTAGACCAAGTGGGACCCGTCCCTCAACACACACACACACACACGCACACATGCACACACACACACACACTCTAATCACCCCCCACACACACACACTTGACTCCCCCTTGATATTATATTAATATTATTAATTCCCTCCTTTTCCCCCATCCCCCACCCTATCCACTCTCGCATAGCCCCTAACTGCACAGGCGCGGCTACAGAGGGGGAGTGGGTAGAGAGGGAGGGGGAGTGGGCAGATAGGGATGGATCTACCCCATCCCTCTCTGCCCCTCTCCATCTCCCCCTCCCTCTCTACCCCCCCCCTCTCCCCCTTCTCTACCCTCTCTCCCTCTATGCCCTCTTCTCCTATCTCTCTCTGCCCTCCTCTCTCACTTCCACAAGGTCTCTACCCCATCCCTCTACCCTCCCCTCTCCACCCTCCTCCGCTTCCCCCTCTAACCCCTCCCCCCTCCCCCATCCTCTCTAACCCCCTCTCTCTACCCCCCCGGGAGTGGGCAGAGAGGGATGGATCGTGGTGGGCCTCAGTTTGGGGACCCCTGTCCTGGACGAAGAGCTTCCCCCTGCCGTGACCCAGCAGCTCGTGAAGGCCGACCTGGACTTTGAAGGAGGGTCCTTTCCACTTGATGTACAGGTCCTTGTCATGATCCTCCAGGAAGGTGAGTTTCTCCTTCTGGCTGTAGTAGGCCACTGCCAGCACATTACCGAGCGAGACGTTTTTAAACCCCACCGTCTAACGAATGTCGTCGTAGTTGGGGATATTGATGCCGGCTGGGATGCCGTTGCCAGTGAAGGTGAGCACGTTGGGGGAGGTGATGTCGGCCTTGAGGAATCGGTCCTGCTCAAAGGGCTGGGGCCAGTGTAGCTGGGGCAGCAGCCGCTCAGCAGAGGCCACCAGCCGGATGAACTTGGCACTCATGTCCTTGTTCACCACCGCCACAAACCCTTCAAACTCCCCTCTGGAGCCACAGGGGTCATGGTAATGAAGCCGATGTTACTCTCCACGATGGGCCCCTCGTCCCGAATCCAGTGCTTGGAGCCCTCCTTGTGTGCGCGGAGCTGAGCGTGCGGGGCCGAACGGGCCCCAGCGGGTTGGAGTGCTGGAGGGAGAGGTGTGCGGGGTAGAGAGGGAGAGGGGCAGAGAGGGACAGGGTTAGAGAGAGGGGGGTTGAGTGAGGGTAGAGATGGAGAGGGCGAGGGATCCCAGCTGGGCCGAGCAGGTTGGAACGCCCAGTGAGTGTGTGAATGTATTGTGACGTCAGTCGGCATTTTTTTCTTCAAAATTAGAACGTTGAAAACTTTAATATTTTGAAGCTGTTTTCAAAAGGTTAATAACTTGAGAAATATAGGTTGAAATGCGACGGGAAGATATGTATACGGTCGGGGGAGAAAATGTGAGTAGCATATGTGAAAATCAGAAGGCTGTGGCTAAGCGTTTGGAAGAAGATACAAATTAAGGAGATTAAAAGAAAGCCAACACAACTCTGGCTTACACAGACATTTAGAATGTTGAGAACAGAGGGAAGAGTTTTAGTATAATAGAGATTTATTTTACAAGGTGCTGCACCACCAACCAATCCTCATAGAAGTCAATTTAGCTTGTTTAATCTAGTTGAGAAAAATAACCTACACATGAAGCTCGTGCATTAGATTTTCCTTCCTTATGTACCTGATTTTAAGATGGTACAAACTTTCAATAAGCTTTGTGCTGAATATTCCTCATGCAATGTGAATAAAAAAAATGCTCATAAATAATGCTACACACAAACATAGATTGAAAGTGTTCAGAAATTAGATGTTTTATGGTAACATATCAGTAATGAATTAAGTTCTGAAGTAACATGAAAATGACATTTATGTTTTTCCTCATCTCAGTCCTAAATGGCCTACTCCTTATTCTTAAGCTGTGATAGGGGGCGCTGTGCACGGCTGCCCTGCTAGCAGTTGTCTGTCTTTTCACCATTTTATTTTTATTTTTAGTTAGTTAAAGTGTTTTGTTTGGAGGTCTAGACTTTTTTATGTGGGGGGGGGGAAACTACCTTTCAGGGTCCCTACCTGGTCGGAGAGGCAGCTTTTCTCCAGGCTGCAGCTTCGACCCGTCCTCGCGGCCAACCAGCGGGCCTGGAGCGGCGTTTCCTGTCGGGGACCGCCCAGAACCTCGGCTTCGGCGGCGGCACAGCGCTGGAGCGCTATCGTGGAGCGGGCGATGCCTTGCCTGGGTCGCTGCGCTGGAGCACCGGTGAGCTGAGACCGCCGGGAACAACATCGCGGAGCTGCGGGTCTGAGGAGTGGCCAGCTGCGGGCGGCAGCGCCGAACTTTACACCGGGAGACTGGGATCTTGCGATGAGATCGCCAGTTGTGGAGCTCCAACCGGCGCGGTCTTGTCGGCTTCGGAAGCCATGGCCTCCAGTACGGAGGCGGCCGTTCCAGGGTTCCCATGCCGCTGTGAGGACTCTCCCGACGCCGGAGCACCACCACCTGGCGAGAACGGCCAGGAACATCGGGCCTCCGTAGAGGCAACTGTGGAGGCCTCAATAGGCCCGACTATGGGTGAACTGCGGTTGGGGACTGGACTTTGTGCCTTCCCTCATTGTGGGAGCCATTGTGGGAGGATGTTCTTTGTGTTTAAGACTCTCATTGGTGTTATGTCTGTATTCTTTTTTTTGTGTGCTGCAAAATGGCAAAAAGCATTTCACTTCACTACACCTCGGTGTATGTGAATGTGACTAATAAAATACCTTTGACCTTTGATACCTTTGATCCTTGGTTCTGGACTCCATAACGTCGGGACATTTTTTCCCGCATCTAGGAAAAAATGGCAGACAGGAAACAAAGAGTAGGAATTAACCACTATTAATGTCAAACCCTTTAAGAATTTTATATGTTTCTCTAAGATCCCCTCTCATCCTTCTAAATTCCAGTGAATACAAGCCCAGTCGACCCATTATTTCATCATATGTCAGTCCCGCCATCATGGGAATTAACCTGATGAACCTACGCTACACTCCCTCAATAGCAATAATGTCCTTCCTCAAATTAGGATACCAAAATTGCACACAATCCTCCAGGTGCAATCTCACCATGGCCCTGTACAACAGCAGAAGGACCTCCTTGATCCTAAACTCAAATCCTCTCGCAATGAAGGCCAACATGCCATTAGCTTTCTTCACTGCCTGGTATACCTGCATGCTTACTTTCAGTGACTGATGCACAAGCACACCCAGGTCCCATTGCACTTCCCCTTTTCCTAATATGACACAATTCAGATAATAACCTGCCTTCCTGTTCTTGCCACCAAAGTGGATAATCTTACATCTATCCACATTATACTGCACCTGCCATGCATCTGCCCACTCACCAACCCATACAATTCATCCTGCAGCCTCATAGTATCCTTAACCGCAGCTCACACTGCCACCCAGCTTTGTGTCATCCGCAAAGTTGGAGATGTCACATTTAATTCCATCGTCTAAATCGTTAATATATATTGTAAAGAATATATACTGGGAACCCAGCACCGAGCCTTGCGGCACCCCACTAGTCACTGCCTGCCATTCTGAAAGGGACCTGTTAATTCCTACTCTTTGCTTCCTGTCTGCCAACCAGTTCGCTATCCTTGTCAATACCCTAATCCCAATACCATGTGCTCTAATTTTGCACACTAATCTCTTGTGTGGGACCTTGTCAAAGGGTTTTTGAAAGTCCAGATACACCACATCCACTGACTCTCCCTTATCCATTCTACTTGTTACATTCTCAAAATATTCCAGAAGATTAGTCCAGTATGATTAGTCAAGCATGATTTCCCCATCATAAATCCATGCTGACTTTGACCGATCCTGTCACTGCATTCCAAATGCGCTGCTATAACATCACCCCACCTGTAAGGCTGTCTTTTATTCCCTGTTTTCTCTCCCCCTCCTATCTGAAAAAGTGGAGTTTCATTGGCTACTCTCCAGTCCACAGGAACTGATCCAGAGTCGAGATAACATTGGAAAATGATCACCAATGCATCCACGATTTCTAGGGCCACCTCTTTGAGTACTATGGATGCAGACCATCAGGCCCTGGGGATTTATCTACCTACAGTTCCAACAGTTTACCTAACATCATTTCCTGACTAATATGGATTCCCTTCAGTTCCTCCCTCCCACTAGATCCTCGGTCCCCTAGTATTTCTGGGAGTTTGTTTTTGTCTTTCTTAGTGAAGACAGAACCAAAGCACTCGTTTAACTTTTGCCATTTCCTGGTTTCCCATTATCAATTAATCTATCTCTATGACTGTAAGGGACCTACATTTGTCTTCACTAATCTTTTCCTTTTTACATCTAAACAAGCTTTTACAGTTATTATATTCCCCGCAAGCCTTCTTTCATGCTCTCCCCCCCCCCCCCCTCTTAATTAACCCCTTTGTCCTCTGTTGAGTTCTAAATTTATACGAGTCCTCTGGTTTGCTACTTTCTCTGATCAATTCATATGCTTCTTCCTTGGATTTAACACTATCCTTAATTTTCCTCGTTAGCCACGGTTCAGCCTCCTTCCTGTTTTATTCTTTCGCCAGACAGGGATGAACAATCTTTGGAGTTCATCCATGCAGTCCTTAAATCTTTGCCATTGCATCTCCACCGTCAACCCTTTAAGTGTAATTTGCCAGTCTATTCTAGCCAATTTCCATCTCATACTTTCAAAGTCTCCTTTATTTATGTTCAGGACCTTATTCTTTGAATTAACCATGTCACTCTCCATCCTAATGCAGAATTCCACCATATTATGGTCACTGTTGCCCAAGGGACTTTGCACAACAAGATTGTTAACTAATCCTTCCTCATCACACAATATGCAGTCTAGGATGGCCTGCCCTCTTGTCAGTTCTTCTACATATTGGTTTAAAAAACCATCCCGTATACATTCCAGGAAATCCTACTCTTCGGCGCTGCTACAAATTTAGTTGGCCCGATCTATATGTCACCCATGATAACTGCTGTACCTTTGGTACACGCATCCCTAATTTCCTGCTAGATGCTACCCCCAACCTCCCTACTGCTGTTTGGTGGTCTGTATACAACTCCCACAAGCGTTTTCTGCCCTTGGCTATTTTGCAGTTCTACCCATACTGATTCTACAGCATCCAAGCTAATGCCTCTCCTTACTATTGCATTAATCTCTTCTTTAACCAGCAATGCCACCCCCACCTCCTCTTCCTTTCTGTCTATCCTTCCTGAATATTGAATACTCCTGCATGTTTAGCTCCCAGCCTTGGTCACCCTGGAGCCATGTCTCCATAATTTCAACTATATCATATTCCTTAATTAATAACTGCACATTCAATTTATCCACCTTATTATGATTTAATAGCTTAACCGCACAATATTGCACACCGCGATTGCACATAATAAAAATCAACTTATGGTCCTAAAATGATATGATTCAAAGATAATTAATGAATGTATGAATGCCATTTACCACTTAACCTTACCAACGTCCCAATTTTCTAGTCTTGATATTAGAGGACAACAAACCCACGCAATGTTCTGAGTTTTCAAAACCATCTTCAAACTAGATTTTTTACTATATTGTATTTTTACTGTATTAATGTTATATATTGGCATGTTTAATTTTCAGAACATACTTTCATTTTAATTTGCTTGCAGTAATAGTTTTGCTTGGCTGCTCCAGTGAATTAATTAAACAATAGGACTTGTATTTATTAATCTACAAACACTGGAGCACAAGAAATAAAAGAATAAGTCGGGCAGTAAGATGTCCGGTGGTCCTTTATCGTATAAGCATTTTCTTGTACAAACCGACTAACCATAGACTTCTGCCTTAAATATATTCATTGACTGAACCTTTATAGCCTCATTGGGTAGAAAATTCCAAAGATTTATATCTGTCTGGCTTCAGAAGTCTTTCCTCAGCATATCCCTGAATTGTCAACCTTTTTTTATTAAGACTGTGACCCCCTCATTCTCAGTCCAAAGTCATGGGAAAGGACAATCCAGCATCTATGCATCAACTTTGTAAGAACGTTGTAGAGAATGGGGGGGGGGGGGGGGGGGGGGGGGGGGGGGGGGGATTGTGTGGGGAAGAAAGAGCAAATGCATCAAGGGTTCAGCTATTCTGAGGTCCAGAATCTGGCTTAGAAACTCAAATGGTGTATTGAATTGAAAGTAGGGAGTTTGGCAAAAACCACAGCAAAAGGACTGAAAGTCTTTCATTTTCCCCTCATCTTCCCCTTACTTCTTGCCTCCTCCTTTCTCTCCCACTATTTCCCCCTTTTTCCCCATCTCCATTCAGCTTTTTTGTCCCTCTTGCGCCTCTCTTCCCCACCTTCATCTCTCCCTATTTCCCTGCTTTCTTTTTTCTGCCCGTTTTTACTTGCCAGCAGTCTCGCCATGACCGTTTAAATACAAATTTATAATAATTAAAACTACAAAACATACATTGTTTTTTTTTAAATCACCTTTCCTTTACATCCAAATCCCCATTAAAAGTAATGGGGTCTTCAGTCATACGCCAGGCATAATCTGATGCAGGGTTGGTGAAGGGAGTTTTCTGTTCCAACTAGGTTCTACAACTGCACTTGTTTTGCACATAGCAGTTGAATGAGAATTTGATATTGCCTTATTGCCTATGGAATACTTGTCTGTTATCATCAAAGAGTTGAGAGCTGTAAATTGTTTCATAAATGGCTGCTCTTCTCTCAATTAAACATTTTCTTTTTGTGTGGTGATAGATACTTCATTTTTGATTTTCTTCAATGGCAAAATTAGTTTGTCTTTTTTTTTTACCTAGGTTTTGTTCACAAACTATAATTATGCATATTGATACAAGATAAACTCAAGTAGAAATTCATTGCTCACGTTACTACAATCACTTGCATGTTTCTCAAGTTATTTTAATTATACTGAATTCTATTTTCTCTGTTTGATCGAGTTGATTATTTATCTACTATTTCAAGCTAAATGAACATTTTAATTTTTACAATGTTCAAAAAATATAAACTTTTGTCTTCACACAAGATGCAGTGAACCCCAAGGCTTTTGTTGGATTCATACGTTGAGAAGCATTTTGTTGCTACTTATGATTTATAAGTACTTTGTAGAAATTTACAAACTAATTTAGATTTCTTTAGACTGTGTTAGTTTCCTCTCCCTACTCATTCTGAGAAGTTATGGTTCGCCACCTTATGGAATATCAATAATACTGTTGTTACGGTAATTGTGCTCTGTTGATCTTATCAGAGAGGACCAACATTTGACCAGCATTATGTGCATGCTTACCCAAATGTTTCACAATGCCACTGTGTTCTTGTTTGTGGGACGTTTTGACAGAGGTTACCAAATTGAGAAAGGTTGTCAATGTAAGCTTTGTGAATTGCTGCAGTGTTTGTCACAGACGGTAAATAATGTATCTACAGTGTACCAGTGATGGAGGGGAAATGTTGGTTCAATGGAATGAATCCCAATAATGTTCTATTTTGGATGGTACTGCACTTCTTGAATGCCTTTATTCAAATGAGTGTTGAATTTCTGAGTCTCAACCTGTGCCTTGCATATGTTGTAAAAATATTTTTAAAAGAGTAATAATATTATCCTATAAAATTGCTCGTGAGCGAGCTATTGTCATCACAGTGTTAAAGATTTCTATCCAATTTGGGCTGGACCTCGTTGGCACGGACCTGCTTTCTGCAATTGCAGCCTGCAGGAATCCAAACCTGACAGAACTGTATGCAGACGATGTGCCTTGTTGTCCTTCAGGGTCCTGAACTTCAACGGCATGACCCGAGTAGCAGCAAAGTTTCAAATAGTTAGAGACACTTAAAATCTAATTAAACCGAATTAAAGCTACTTGCACTTGTTTAAACACCACAATCAAATATAAGACCTTACCTTCCCTTTTGTTTTCTACATAACTCATAATCCTCACTGAAATCCATTGAGCAGCCAATGTAGCCCCTGTTCTCTCCTCACACAGGAGCCAATGGTTCATTTTCGCTTCACACACGATCCAATGGTTCATTTCCCAAATGTAAATGCTGTGGAATCTCAGCAAGATTAAGCTCTGCAGTGCACTGTTTCAACTTTAACGAAGGTCACTGACCTTAGACTAATATAGCCCAAATGTTGCCAAATGGGACTAACTTAAATAGGGCATCTTGGTCGGCAAGGACAAATTCGGCCAAAAAGCCTGTTTCTGTGCTGCATGACTTTGTGACCTGAAGCACTAACTTTTTCTCTCTCCATGGACACTGCCTGAAATGCCGAGTATCCTCCGGATTTTCAGTTTTTATTTATGTAATTTATTTTATTAGCTTGTCTATTTTTGACTGAGTCTAGCTAGCTCTGCGATGTGGACAGTAGGCTAATGAAGTTCCAAAAGAAAAGGGTTTGAACACATACTGTTGAGTTCCGAATGGGACCAAACAAAAAAAATGTGTTTTATCTTTTCAATAGTATTGATCATTGAAAGGTTTATAAGCATTATTCTGTAGGTTTAACAGATTTGGCATTTTTTGTTGTTAGTGCAAGAAATATCTTTCTGAAAGTTAGTTTGTCATAAAGGAATGGCTAAAGCTTTATTTCTTTCTATGAGAACATGCTCGGTATATTTGCTGGGGCGTGGAGAAAAAACCCTTTAGTTGAAAAGGAGTATGGAAATGGAAAGTGAACATGAGAACGTTAAATCATTAAAAATGAGCAACAATCATTCTTTCAGTAGAGTTAAGCTAGTTATACAAAAACAGTCAAACAACTGTTGAAATAATGACAAGGAACTTACCATGATATCTGTATGCTAATTTTGTTAACGTTAATAAAGGAAAAGTATTTTCTAAGCAATGTATTTGTTTTTGATTTTGTAATTTAACATTCATACTTTCCTCATTTTCCCATTTTAGTAAATCTTTCAGGAGGACAGCAAGAGGACAGGCATTTGATAACAATGCCCGTTATAGAATATATCCAGGACAACATTTTTTTCAAAATGGCAGGCATAGCCCATAATTTATGCCATATATTTTGCTGTGTGATGTCCCATTGCAAAATTATTCCCAAAAATACATTGCCAAATTAATTTGATTATGTCAAAGCAAGTATAACGATTTGTCAGACATTTGAGAACAAATGCAAACAATGACTTATTCAATCTGTATCGCTGCATTAATTGAGCAAATCAATAATGATTTGGCCTCAGTCATAGATTTTTAAATTTCAGATTATTTTTCACTCAGCGATCATTTGCAAAAAATTATTACAGGTACATTAAATGTTCATGAATAGTCAAACATTATTTTATTACTATTGATTTTGAGGATAATTGTAATCATTTAAGATTTATATAAAATCTCATGAGTAATGTTGGACATTGTTTTGTATATTTGCAGATGAGAGACTAGAGGAGATAGATCCAATTTAATCATTCTCGATCCTTGTTCAAGGACACCTGAAAGTCACGGAATGCCAAAGTAGCTCACACAAGGCTCAGACAGTCTTGGTGTGTGTAAAGAACGTCACATCTATTTATGTAAAGAGTGAGCCCTGTTACTGGCCTACACTTCCTTTGTTTCATTCCAG
Organism: Leucoraja erinaceus; assembly: GCF_028641065.1. Lineage (NCBI taxonomy): Eukaryota > Metazoa > Chordata > Chondrichthyes > Rajiformes > Rajidae > Leucoraja > Leucoraja erinaceus. The sequence continues at coordinate 4,665,603 of NC_073392.1, read as the reverse complement.
ATAACTTAAAGTGATTTAAAGGAAGCCAACAAGATCAGAAATAAGATAAGGAACATAATTTAATATGAGACCCTTTTTTTTCCTTCTCATGCATGGTGATGATTTTAGGCACAATTTTAAACTGAAATGAATCTTTCAATGGCTTACTCTGTCATTTTGGCACATACAGATTTTGTTGAGTTTGCTCCATGCACACAATATGTACAGTACGACATTAACACCCAATTACGAAGAATTTTAGTTAGTTTTCTCAAAAAATTACACTTATCAAAAACACTTTATTTTACTTCTAATTTAACCATTAATTTATATACCTGGCTGGTATTCTAATCTGACTGAGTGATTGTAGTATGAAACAGATGTAAATTCAGGAAATGATTTTATTGTGAAAATTAAGGAGGCACTTTTGCACAGTTCATTCAATTTTGCACAGTACAGCTGAGGTTAGCTGCAGACAAAAAAACAAGATATTTTAATATGCAAAAGAAATGTATAATCAACCAAAAGGTGTTTACTGAGACTTGTTCTGTTTATTAGGGCGACACAGTAACACAGTTCCAGTTACGTGGGATCATTCCTGACCTTACTTGATAGAAACATTGAAAAATAGGTGCAGGGGTAGGCCATTCGGTCCTTCGAACCAGCCAATATGATCATGGCTGATCATCTGAAATCAGTACCCCGTTCCTGCTTTTTCCCCATATCCCTTGATTCCTTTAGCCCTAAGAGCTAAATCTAACTAGATCTAACTATCAGAACAGCTACGTTTTTTAAAAGTTCAATTATTTGCACTGGAAAGTTCCTTAAATATTTTGATTATGAAGTAAACAACAGGAATTTGTTTGTAAATTTAAGGAACACATTTGTATCTGGTATCTAAATTAATTTTATATTTATAAAGCAAATTCTCGTGTCTTATCTCTACATTCTACTGTTGAAATGACATGTATATTTTTTACTTGGTTGAAGTGCGAAAGATAAAACTTGGTTTATTTTTCACAATTGTATAGATGCAAGTTACTTGCATGATCACAACCTTTGATGGTGTTGTCAATTGTTATGCTGCAATAATATTTATAATGCGGAAAGCAGGGAATCTTCTGTTGTTCTCATGGTCTACTCTTTGGGCCAGTCTGGATGGTGGTATGCAGTGTTTCGGGTGCTAACATTTGTACGTTTCTGAGCAGTTAGCTGTTAAAACAGATATTTTTTGGCTGCCACACCTCCACATCAGCTCAGGCAAATTGAAGTGCTCACTTGCATGCAAATGACTAGAACTACTGCAGGATGCACATAATATGGGGCTGCTTTGAAGTGAGCTGCAATAAGATTGCTTTACACAGAATGTGAAATGATATCCAAAATTGAAATTTTTTCCAATGGCAAAATCTATTGGACTTCAAATAGTACACTGTGGAGGAATAGCTGCCACATGAATAATAGCCATTCGAATTCCTTCAGAGCTTGAAATATGTGATTTTATTGGCAGAGCTGTTCGATTAGGCTAATGTTTGTGGCTGCCATCCATCTCAATTAGAATATTAATATCATACTTCTGGAAAGGGTTCCCATCCCTGTGTAAAAGGTCACATCATTTTCATGAAGATTAGGTATTTAAACAAGTAATGCAAGAAAAATGTTAAAATAACTGTCGAGAAAGTAGGTGAGAGTACTGTGATATCAAGTCCAGAGCATGAAACCTGTTCCGCAGTATGGATGGTGGGGAAATCTGTGAGGATCGGGTTTGAGCTTATTCTTCAGGGTACCTAATGGGTTACAGTGATGGGTTTCGACTCTGGGTCGGTTGGGGAGGAGGGGGTGGGGGAAACCAGTTGAAGAATCTTAGTCATTTGTCACTTTTGCTGCCTTATTGTATAGAATTAACATTTTAAGGAATTTTGTATGGTTGCGGAAATAATCTGTTTTAAGCAGGAAAGAACTGCAGATGCTGATTTAAATCGAAGGTAGACACAAAATGCTGGAGTAACTCAGCAGGACAGGCAGCATCTCTAGAGAGAAGTAATATAAACAGAGAAAATAGGTGCAAGAGGAGGCTATTTAGCCCTTCGAGCCAGCACCGCCATTCATAGTGATCATGGCTGATCATCCACAATCAGTAACCCGTGCCTTCTCCCCATATCCCCGATTCCGCTAGCCCCAAGAGCTCTATCTAACTCCCTTTTAAATTCATCCAATTGTATTTAATAATAAGATTAAAAGGGAAAAAAACGACCGACGCCGCTCTGCCTTCTGTGGCAGAGAATAACACAAATTCACAACTCTCTGGGTTCAGACTGTAGAAGGATCTCGGCCCGAAACGTCCCCCTTTCCTCTCCAGAGATGCTGCCTGTCCCGCTGAGTTACTTCAGCATTTTGTGTCTACCATCTGTTTTAAGTAGTTCAGTAATATACACATTGCTTATATGAATGCTGCAACATCATTTAATTAACTGTATGGACAGACACTCAAATAGAACAGTGTTTACCTTGGTCTAAGTAGACTCTGCTCCCTGGGGATATTTGCTCCATCAATCTGACTAACATTTTGCCAATACTAAGTACTGTTGAAATCTTCAGCAGTAAAATTAAAATGCACATGAAGGGAATAAGAGTCTGACCAGAATCTATGACCCATGAGGTGTTGCTGCATTTGTGCATTTGAATCCTGTCGATGTACAACACACACACACACAGTATCATCTCTAAAGAGTTTCCTCGATTGAAAGATGTCACATTGGACACACGATTGGCATCAGTACAACTAGGGTTTTGGATATTGATCTTTCATGTGGCTATTTCACCTTGTTTCATTGCTTGTTTGTGATCACAGATCATCACGGTATACTTGGTATTCAGTAAGTGCTTATTATATTGAACCTTTGTAATGCAAGGAAGTAATGTATTTACCTTTTCACAATAAGGAACATGCGGTAGAAGTGATAGGAACATAGGGCGGGATAAATATTTGAGAAAAAAAAATAAAACTGAGGAAAGAGCAGGAAAAGGGTCTGAAGAAGGGTCTCGACCCCAAACGTCGCCTATTTCCTTCGCTCCATAGATGCTGCCTCACCTGCTGAGTTTCTCCAACACTTTTGTCTACCATAGAGCAGAAAAATATCATTTAAAGTAACAGATCGACACAATCTAATTAAATGGCACAGCAGGCTCAGTGGACTAAATGACTTGGTAATATCATGAGACAAGGAAGTTGAAAGTAATGGGCCTGTCCCACTTAGGTGATTTTTCAGACAACTGCCGGCGACTGTCATGACGTAGCAGGTCGCTGAAAAAACGGCGACTGGAACAGCGACTGTCAGAGTGGGACACACACACATCGCTTCATTCACCAGCCCGTTGTGTCGGCAGGAACAGGTCAAGGGGGGGCGAGCTATCTGAGTGAAATTCACATGGTGCAAAGCTAATGTGATATGGACACACACCATAATGAACAGGAAGGTTGGCGCTGTCATTACGAATGTGAAAGCACAGTGTACAGGAAGGGTCACTTAAGTCCTTTAAAAGATGGAGGGAGAGGGGGGAAAGGGGGAGACGGGGTGACAATAGACAATAGGTGGAGGAGTAGTCCATTTGGCCCTTCGAGCCAGCACCGCCATTCAATGTGATCATGGCTGATCATCCACAATCAGTACCCCGTTCCTGCCTTCTCCCCATATCCCCTAACTCCGCTATCTTTAAGAGCCCTATCTAGCTCTCTCTTGAAAGTATCCAGAGAACCGGCCTCCACCACCCTCTGAGGCAGAGAATTCCACAAAGGAGTGAAGACAACATTCAAGAAGCCAGAGGTACCACGGCTGTGAAGCTCAGCGGACATTAACATTGCCGGTTGGTTATCCTTGGTTCTGAAAACTACTGTTTACGTTTTTTTCCCCAATAAGTCAATGAAATTCCCCGATCAGCACTGGCGACAACCTACGACAACCTACGACCTCCTGGTGACCCACTGCCACTGCACCTACGGCACGAGTATTCTCGCTAATCACCATGGCGTAAAAATTCTGGTCACCGCTAATTTTTTAATCAGAGATTTTTTCAACCATGCTTTCGACCAGAGAAGCCGCGACTAGTTCCGAGAATGCGGGGACTATTCATGACCATGAAGGCAACTCCCCGGCAACCACCCGCGAACATGTGGCAACCATGTGGCGACCGCATAATCTCCTGGAGTCGCCTAAGTGGGACAGGCCCATAACAGTGACCTTGACTCCAACTGTGAGAACAGTCCAAGCATGAACAGCACAGTGGCGCAGTTGGTAGACCTGCTGCCTCACAGCGCCAGACCCAAGTTCAATCATGACCTTGGATGCTGTCTGTGTGGAGTTTGTACGTTCTCTCTGTGACCATGTGGGCTCTCATCCATTTCCACCGGGTGAGAGCCTTGTAATTAACCTCTGCTGATAACATAGAACTAGTATGAACAGGTGATCGATAATCATCGTGGATGTGATGGACCAAAGGATCTGTTTCGATACTGTATCTCTAAACTAAACTAAACATGCTTCTGCTCCTTTTTCTTGAAACCTGCGTGATATTTGATCCCTCCCTTTCCAACAGATTTTTTGGAGAATTGGAAATTGTCTGGCAATTCCCCTTGGCCTCTTTACTCAAAGAACATGGCTCATGTGGATACTGTTCTTCACCAGCCTGCCCCAATCCCTCTAACTCACTGGTAACATTCTCAAAACACTCCCACTGCTGATGCATCTATTCTTTAAGAGCCAACACTTATCAGTCACTGGCTGTTGGCCTTAGGCTGGTATATCTCTTTTAAGGGCTAGCTGCTGAAATCACATCTGCATTACTGCAAGACTTTGCAATAGATCGATAGATGAGTGTGCACTGATATTGACACAGTGCAATGACATGAAAGGAAACCAGGCAATTCTTTTCTGTGAGATTCCCAATTGAAGGCCAAGGTGTTTAATATATTTTTAATAAGAATTTTGTCTTACACACAATGTTGTGTTAACATCATTAAAACGTAGTCAAGTAATTTAAAGGTCCAGGTAAGCTCTGCTATAACACGACAGTTGTGTTCCTGAGAAACCTCGTGTTATAGAAAATCATGTTCTAAAAACAATTGTGTCAATGGGGAAAATGGGCTTCGGGGCTGAAGACTTTCAGACTTACAATTTCAAAGTTATCTTCCCCTGAAGGATTTTCAAAAGTAAAGGTCTTTTTAATAAATATAGGTTTATTTTTGTAACTCCAAGCTAAAAATACTACACGCTATGTTTCATTGTTTCATAGAACATCATTGCATAAGCGGCAAAGGAAGCAATTGCACGCCAAGTTAGATCACTCCCCTCCATGAAAACTGCAGCTGTGTTCTTAAGCATCGGTATCTGATTACTGTAGGGAGGTTACATGGGGAAAAATCAAATTCCAATAAGGCTTTTTTAACATTAAAATGGTTCTCGTTCTTGATCAAAATTACATAATAACCATTTGTTATGCCCGCATAATACAAATTTTGTTCCCTAATTTGTCACTCACATTATATCCAATTAATGTGGAAACACGAGTTTCAGCTGAACGACCTGGCCTTGAGTATCAATACATTTGTTCGTCTATTTTGCAGCTCAATGGAGGGTTGATTCAATCTCACAGAAGTGCATCTAATATTGTGCTCCTAATAATGCGTCAATTCAAACTTCATTCATTCCACTACTTAGTAACGTAGTGAGTAAAGTATATTTTAAACAACGGTGTATAGTTAAAATTAAGATAGTTTAAAAGTGCAATCCAGCATGCTTGGGATTTGGGTGGTGTCACAGATTGTTTGGGTTTCCAGATTATTTGATGATATACCTACCCACCTACAACACTCACTTTTAATTCATTTATTTTTTAGATGTTACAGGGTACAGATGTATCTTTTTTTTTCAGAGGTCTGGGGACTCGGGTGAGTACAAGATGGTGCAGGCATTCACACCCCAGTGAGTTTATTCACATGGTCATATTAATAAGTGATAGGAGCAGAATTAGGCCATTCAGCTCATCAAGACTATTCCATCATTCAATCATGACGTAGTCAATGATCTACCTCTCCTTCTTAACCCCATTCTCCTGCCTTCTCCCCATAACCCTTGACACCTGTACCAAATATCAAACATCATGATTAAGGTTGTTAAGATAGGAAAGGGTGCTCTCATTGATGGCATTTAAATTGACCATCGCTCCAGCTGGCCCCTGAGTTAAATTAGTCCAAAACTTGGTCTGCTGTTCAGTGCTTTACAAAGACTCCTTTCGTCCATGTTATTTAAGAATTCCAAAGTTTGCATCTAACTGTCCAAAAACCCCCCAATGTTTTTTGAATAAATATGCTTTAACAAAATTAACAATTTGTTGTTGTTATAATAATATTTAACTCATCATGAAATGTGGAACAGAGCCAAATACATGAAATAATCAGCCATTTTGATGACATGATCAATGAGAAATTACTGGATTAAGTGAGTGGTCGTTTCTATAAACGTGAGTTAGAAACAAACATTGTAATTTTATTTGCACGATGTATACATTTAATTCAGCACAAGATGTTAGAATTAAGAAGTAAGGGCAAGCTTATCACACTTCATAAATTTGACAGTCGTTGAAGTGCATAATTAACAACCATGATAGGGGCAATACATTATTTAATTAACACTTCACATGATTAACACTTTATAAATGTGCAATCATCTGAAAGTTAAAGAACTTGCAAGAAAAATTGAGCAGCCATAATGCATTTTTTAATGACCACATTTAATCTCTTAAATTAGTAATTGTAAGTAACTACTTAAAATCCTATGTATTAAGAAATTATTTTACATAGATTTTTAAGCACCTTTTTAATTGATGTACTGTTCAACCATATCGCATTGGCCATCAATTATTTAGTTAAGCCTCTTCCCTTACCCTTCTGTCCAAACAATTTGCATGACACGTTTCTGAGTGTAAAAGATAATATGAGGACAAAGTAGTTACTAGTTGCAAGAATGTGATTTGAGGGCTTTAATTGCTTCCTGAGCCAGAGTGAATGCAGGCCTGGGAAAGGACATGAAAAGTCCTTGTGCTGTGGAGGTTAATGATTCCACAGAAACCTTCCTTTGCAGTTGAACATGGTTTGACAGCTTATCACTCCAAATATGTCTTCTTGAGAAGTACAAACATTATTTTTATTAACTGCTATTTGAGTTAGAACGCAACCATACAGAAAGTGTTTGATGTGTTTCATTATTCATGATTTTTGCTGCTTTTTAATTGAATCATTAATTATTGTAATTCGATAGTATTTTTTTTCTTAATTATAATTAATCACTGCACTATTTTAAAATAATTGTTATGGATTATATGTGCTGAGTGCTTAGGATATTCTTAAACTTGACTTCACTTTTGCACTAATTATATCCATTGTTGGATCCAGTAGTTCAGAATTGGTATGTATGTACTCTTCTGCATTTTGATTTTTTTTAAACATTGATATTAAGTACTTTATTAATTGATTTACTGTTCATCCATCATAACCATCAATAGTTTAGTTAAACTCGTTCCCTTACCATTCTGTCCAAAAATGTATGTTGAAATGTGCGAGGTTGATCAGTTTATTGTCAGATGCACGAGGGTACAATGAAATTCCTAGTTTACCTAAGTGGCAAAGTTAATTAAATCAACTGGTGTAGGAGGCAGCCCCGAAGCAGTCATTGATGTAGTGGAGAAAGAGTTGGGGTATAGTGCCAGAGTACGATTAGAACAAGGACTGTTTGCCGTAACCAATAAAAAGACAGGCATAGCTGGGCCTATGCGGGTGCCCGTTGCTACACCTTTAACTCGAAGAGGGTGAGAGGAGTCAAAGGAAAAGTTATTCAGGGTGTGGAAATGTTCCGGCAGGTGGAGGAGAGTGTTGGTAGCGGAAAATTGATTGGGTGTCTGGTCAGGGAAAAACTGGAGGGCCTTGAGAACCTCCTGATGGGAGATGCAGGTATAAAGGAACTAGATGTCCATGGTAAATATGAGGCAATTGGGGCAAACAAAATTGAAATCTACTGGATCTTCCGGTTGCTAACGATTTTATCTCCCCTTTCTATTCCCATTATGATCTTCCTTTCCTGGGCCTCCACCATTGCCAGAGTCAGGCCACACAAAAACTGAAGGAACAGCACCTCATATTCTACTTGGGTAGTTTACAACCTAATGTTATGAATATTGAATTCTCCAATTTTAGTCAATGCAAACTACAAACAATCCTACCCCATTTCCCCCTCCCTTTTTTCATCCCTCTCTTCCCTGCGGCCCACCTAGATTCCCCCCCGGTATCCTTCCACCTGTATTTCTTCCTCGAGCTTCACACTTTGCACTTTTTCTATCCTTATCTCACACTTTTTGTCTGACCACATCTGGCCTCTGTCCAACAATCCTTCAATCAAATACCCCTCACCTGTATCCATCTATCACTTCTCTGGCACTATACCCCAACTCTTTCTCCACTACATCAATGACTGTTTCGGGGCTGCCTCCTACACCAGTTGATTTAATTAACTTTGCCACTTAGGCAAACTAGGAATTTCATTGTACCCTCGTGCATCTGACAATAAACTGATCAACCTCGCACATTTCAACATACATTTTTGGACAGAATGGTAAGGGAACGAGTTTTGGCCCGAAATGTTGCCTATTTCCTTCACTCCATAGATGCTGCTGCACCCGCTGAGTTTCTCCAGCTTTTTTTGTGTACCTTCCATCTATCACTTGCTTTGTCCTGCCCTCAAAAGTCTCCCACTTTCCCCCTCCTCAACCACAATCAGTCTGAAGAAGGGACCTGATCCAAAACGTCACCTATTCATGTTCTCCAGAGATGCTGCCTCATCCACTGAGTTACGCCAACACTTTTTGCAAGCCAGCATCTGCAGTTCCTTCTCCAAAGGAATAGGTCATCTGGTTTTCCAAATTGTAGTTAGTTTTTCTCTACCCAAGCCATTTTCCTATTTTACTTAGCCTATATTATTTGTTTTAAATTGAATACTTTCAAACATGTTTAGAGAATTCACTGGAATTTTTTTTACATTTTACTCATCTCAGTGGGAGGATTTTTTCAAACACTGGTTCATTTCTTTCAATAATGATCATAAACTTACTCCATCTGTTATGACTTCACCAAAAAGCAGAAACAATCTATCAATGCTTTATTGATCATAGCAATGCTTTCTTTTTTGAAACTGTTTCTGCATTATACATTTTTCACACATCAACTGCAAAAGAAAAATACACAAGTATGTGCACCATTACTTTCAGCAACACAGCGTTTGAGACTTTATCCCATTGGATTTTCATGTCCAGCTGCAGTAGAATTGAAACTGGAACCACGCCCACCTCTATGGTGTGCCCAGAATCACATGTGGTGTTTCATATCACTATTCGAAGTTGGAGACCATGGGTTCTGTAGTTGAAAGTTGGCTAAAAATGACTAAATAAGAAAAACAATCATTTTTTATATCACGCCTTGAAATTAATTCTGAGTTTATGCATTAGGCTGAACTTTACCCTCCAAAAGCACACGTTTGGGGCAGGGATGGTAGCGGTGGGTACAGTTGAAACTGGGAAGTTGGCATTTATCTGGCATTTAACTCATGCACTATGTTTCGAGCAGGCAACCTTGTTGGGAGAAATGGGTTGCCAATTTCCATATGTTAATTGGTTACTTAGTGTGATATTAATACAGGCTTTAACATCAGATCCATGCTTTTCCTGATTGTTATAAAGCCATCAGTGAAGGTCATGCACGTGTGTCAGAGTAGATTGCAAGGAAGTATATCATAAATACTCAGTACTCATACCTGGTTGATTGGAGGGTTCCTTCATTGGTTTAGGATGAGCTGCCAATGCTGCCTTTGATTGGTCTGCAAGTGAGAAGAGAGTAGTGAAGAGGTGCATCAGCAGAGTGATGCTGCTCACAAGAATCAATAACTTTACAATTGGGCCACTGGGCAGAAGTTGAGCTTCATTAGTGTTTCCTTGAGTGAATCAAAGCACTCAAGAATTACATACCAGGTAGTCTCTGTTAGTTGCGACATCTTTGGATATGATATTGACATCTTAGCCTGGTAACAATGCGTGACCAGTGTTTCTCAAAGTCATCACAGCAGTTGACCCTATTACCTTTATAGTGTATCAACTGATGTTTAGAACAAAAGACTCTAAACCAAGGTTTAGTGCAACTTAATCTTTACTAGCACTTGTATTACTTAAGCATGCATGCAATCCACTATGTCCTAATAACTTCACAATTGTTTTCCAGCTTTTCATGTCTTATGTTAATAGGACTCACGGCTTGGACTCAAATACGACCTTTATGAACGATTTGCCCAGATTCACTCTGGTGGCAGGAGGGTAGTCTTCTAAGCTAAAAAACTCAGGGTCGTTTTGCCTATGTTGGTGGTTCCCAGTTTGTTGCTTCCTACGTATGTCACGAACCAGCCTTCTTTTTCTTGACTGATGATTTTCAATAGATGATTTTTTTCTTCAATCTTCTACATAAAGCTTTTGCTCTTACTCTAGGCTTCGGCACGCACTACTCTGAACTCAATCATTTTAAGTTGTCACTCATCCAAAGACTGAATAAATCAAACATACCTTTCCTTATCACGCGAGAGAATTCTTAGTTATAATGTTGCCTGTTTATAGTTTTAAGTTGATGATGGTGATCTTTTCACTGCTTCTTTGTTTTTGAATCCAGCATTTATTTTCTTCCCCCTCCCCCCCCCCTCCCCACTCCTCCCTCACCCCCCCCCCCCCCCCCCCCCCCCCTCCCCCCCCCCCACTCCCCCCTCCCCCCTCCCCCCTCCCCCCTCCCCCCCCCCCTCCACCCCCTCACTACCTCTCCCCCTCCACCCCCCTACCTCTCCCCCCCCCCCTCCCCCTCCTTCCTCTCCCTTTTCTCTCTTTTCTTTCTCTCTGATAAATAGAAGTAGATGATGAGCACAAGCCAAGAAAGACTAGCTGCAATATTGTGGCACTTAAGGTGCATTATTCTACACTGATATTAGTAAAAACCCTAATGCCCACCTGCATTCTACTTTCATTAAGCTAAAGCACTTCCAGTAAAACTGATTAGAGCACATACGGCAAGATCTCCACTCAATTTCTGCTGAATTTGTCTGAACAAAAAATGAGGGCCATGAGTGGAATACTGGTGGGACCTTCCAGCTGTTAAGACACATGTGGAGTATGAATCATTGTTTCCCCTTAATAACAGTAGACAAGAGAGAAAAAATGGAACTTCTTTCGCAACTTATAAGGCAAATAAGTAATAGAAATGATGTATTACCCTTTCATAACAACTTTTCTGTACTGTGCAAAACTTAAATGCAATTCTACAGTATGGATTTAGGATGGAACACCAGTCTCTGGTGATTGTTGTCAGCATTAAGCTTAATTTCCACAAGAATACTTTATTCTCCCCTCTAACATATAATGAGATGACACCAAAAGGAGCTCATAGGAAGATTTTAGAAGAGAGGAACAAGGACAAGACATTGGGTCTATTAGAGCAACTTTAGCAATTGGAAAATATAATTTGTAGACTAGAATAGGGAAATAGAATAGAGTATGAATTCAGAACTCTTTTCCTTTTCCATCTCTCCCCCACCCCAATCAGGTCCACACTCGCCATGCTTAGAATTACATACATACTAAAGAATTACATGTTTTTGGCAGCCAAATCAGAACTGAAATTGGAATATCCCAAAAATGTGGAAAGTACTACAGGTGTACAACCTTTTATCCGAAAGCCTTGGGACCAGACACTTCTCGGATTTCGTAATTTTTCGGATTTCGGAATGGAAGATTTTTAGCGTAGATTAGGTAGGTAGCGTGGGCGGCTTGAAAAGTCTGGAGCGGCTGCCTCCTCCCCGGAGACCGGGGAATCATTGTAAATCATTGCTTAAATGTTAGTCAGTTAGTTTGGAGGGATTTTATGTGAAGGGGGAAACTTTAATTCTTAGTCCCCTACCTGGTTGGAGAGGCAGGGAGCGGTCAATGCCTTACCGGGTCACCGTGCAGTAAGCTCCGGAGCGCTGTGGCCGCCGACTCCCAACATCGCGGAGCTGGGGCTGCGGGCGTCTGGCCGCGGGCGGCGCCGGTTGGAGCTCTGACCCCGGCAACTCTACCCCTGGCTGCGAGGCGCTCCAAATCCAGCGCTGCCCGCAGCTGGACGCCCGCAGCCCCAGCTCCGTGATGTTGGGAGTCGGCGGCCACAGCGCTGGGATACCAGCGGGGAGCGGGCAATGCCTTACCGGGTCGCCATGCGGTAAGCTCTGGAGCGCAGTTTCAAGATAAATGCACTCAGAACAAAAAATCTTTGTGAATCCACATTCTGTGTAATTCTTTCTTGTCTTAGATACTGAAGGAAATTGGAAGAAAAACAATCTACATATGAAGGAGTTTTATCAAAATAAGGCTTTATTTACAAAGTAACAAAAATATTGTATTTGAAATCTTTCTTCAATTTTGAAAGAATTTCATAATTCTTTTGAATTTTGGTCATAAAATAGCTTCACTTTTTCTTCAGTTGCTGGTCTCCATGGAATTCTTCCAGATGTAAAGTAAATTACTTTGTACATCTGGTCAAAAAAGAATGTATCTACAATTCTGCAAACTCTAATGGGCCTGTCCCACTTTGGCGACTTTCTAGGCGACTGCAGGAGACTATGCGGTCGCCACATGTTCACGGGTGGTTGCCGGGGAGTCGCCTTCATGGTCACGAGGAGTTCCCGCATTCTGGGAACTAGTCGCGGCCTCATTGTTGTTGCCACTAATTTTTCAACATTCATGTTGAAAAATTAGCGGCGGCCAGAATGAAGCCACCATGGAGAGTAGCGAGAATTCTCGTGCCGTAGGTGCAGTGGTAGTGGGTTGCCAGGAGGTCAAAGGTTGTCGTAGGTTGCAGCCGGTGCTGACCGGTGAATTTCAAAAAACCGTATAGCAATAGTTTTCATGACCAAGGATAACCGACCGGTAATGTTAATGTCTGCCGAACTTCACGACCGTGTATCTCTGGCTTCTTAAAAGTTGTCTCCACTCCTTCTCCCCCCCCTTTTCCACTATTCTCCCCCCTTCCCCCCCATTTTAAAGGACTTAAGTGACCCTTCCGGTACACCATGCTTTCACCGTCTTAATTACAGTGCCAACCTTCCTGTTCATCGCGGTGTGTGTCTGTATCACATTGGCTTTGCACCTTGTGAATTTCACTCAGACAGCGCTCCCCCGCTTGCCCTGTCCCCCGCCTGCATAACGGGCTGGTGAAGGAAGCGATGTGTGTGTTCGTGTTCGTGTGTGTTCGTGTTCGTGTTCGTTCCACTCTGACAGTCACCGGCAGTTGCCTGAAAAACCGCCTAAGTGGGACAGGCCCATAAGGCCTGAGTAGTCAAGCTTAAAAGTATATTACTCAAACTTTACTCTACAAAGATTGACAGTTGCAGTCTACATAAACAATTAACAGGTTCTCATTATATATTGTGTTTTTGTATGTATTCTGTAAATAAATCCACGGTTTGTTGCAAATTATGGTGTGCAAAGCACTGAATGTTCTGAGTAGTGCAGCAATGTAAAATTGTTAATAAATAAATAAATATTGCTACAATAGAGCAGTGCCAGAGTAGTTATTTATATTTTATTTGTTTAACACCAATGAATATCATCATAATATTGAATCTGTTTGAAAAGGTTGAATGAATACAAATAAAAACTGAGACTGCAATGCATTCTGTTTTTTGGTTTGCTACTATGACAGCTGTAGGAAATTCAACAGGCCTACTTTTATGCAAGGATGATCTCTGAGGTGAAGCATGAATCCAAATAATACATTGTCAGATGTACTAATTTTTAGTGCATCATTTGTCAGAAGAATTAATATATCTTTCAAACGATTAAAAGTTTTGTCATGATCATTTCGCCATCTAGGTGTAAAGAAATTTCCTAACCCAATACAGGATATAAAAGTTATACTCCATTTTACAACTGGATCCTTGACTTCCCCATCGGCAGACCTCAATCTTTGCGGATCGGTAACAACATCTCTTCTTCGCTAAACATTAACATAAGTGCCCCTCGAATCTGTGTGCTTGGCCCCCTGCAAACTCCATCCTAATGACACCATGGCTGGTGGCTGAATCACAGGTGGCGATGAGTCAGCGTACAAAGTGCTGGAGTAACCCAGTGGGTCAGACCTAGAGTATTCCTGGAGAACATGGATTGCTGATGTTTCGGGTCAGGATCCTTCTTCAGTCTGAAGAAGGATTATGACCCAAAACATCACCTATCTACATTCTCCAGGGATCCTGTCTGTCAAACAGAAAGTGCTGGAGTGACTCAGCGGATCAGGCAGCAATTCTGGAGAAAAAGGATGGGTAACATTTTGGGTCGTGACCCTTCTTCACACTTCCCACCATTGAAAGAATCTGAAAAGAAGGAGGTAGTTTTCTTTAAGTGCCTTGTCACGCTCTCTTGTCACTGCTACCATAGGGCAGGAAGTACAGAAACCGATGCCCAACACCACCATGTTCAGGTACAACTGCTTTCTTACATTTATCAGATACTTGAATTGGCCTGCACAGCCTAATCCTACTGGGGCAATGGAACACTATGGACCACCAAACTAAGTGTAGTTCAGGCCGAAACCTTTGCCTTGGATTCCATGTTGATTGCTATGCTGAAATCAGATAGAGTTCAAGTCAGATGACAGTGTATCTAATCTCTTCTTCTGCTGCAGAACTCTGCACTAAATTTAGGGACACAGCGCAAATTGTTCTGAATGTAGCTTCAAGATGCCCTTCACATCTGGCTCCTTGGCTTTATGCTAACCATGACTCGCATTAGTAGCGAAATACTTCATTTGATTGGGACTGACAAGTTTGCTTAAAAGGATGTGCGAGGAAGTGGGATGTTTATTTTTCTTTCTTTTTAAGTTCCAGTATCTTAAGATGTCTCTGTCAATTTATTTTCTTATCTGTGTTAATTTTCTTTGTTTTTAATTGATTCCTTTGACCTGAACTGTTTTTAAACGCCTCTTAAAAATCACCATTTTCATTTTATCCCTAAGTTGTTCAAGGGACGGCTGTACATCTGGAAACCTGTGTGATTCCTTCAATACAGGGCATGCCCTTGACCCTTCTAAATGTGTATGCTCCTCTGTGAACTTTTAGATCAATAACATTGAGCTGTTAGGGAACAATGGTACTAGAGTTTGAGGTTTGTTGTGCATATAATTTAGATTATATGGATTTGTTTTAAATTTCAGACTACATGTATTGTAATTGCTTCAGCTTAATCTTATGATGATACAGATCACAGAGTTGCGGAGAGGGTTAAAAGCAGTAGGTTTGGTAATGCAATTTTGTTCAATCTCGTTGCTGATGCTTTTAGCAAGTAAGAGTTTGCTGTCTCTCACACATAATTGTGCTGTGGGCAGATCTAACTTGCAAATCAAATTATTTCAGAGAGTGTTTTGTCAGAGACTTAGAAAGTGTGCAAATGTAGATATCCTCACTGAAGCCCAAGAGATATTCTGTGCAACAAAATTGACTTTTGCCTGGTCGATCAGAGAGGAAAAAGCTCACACAATTTCATTTGGTTTGACGGCTTGTATGTTGAATTTGGCGATAGAATGTTTCCAATATGCCGGTAGACACAAAATGCTGGAGTAACTCAGCGGGTGAGGCAGCATCTCTGGAGAGAATGAATTGCCGATGTTTCCGGTCCAATCTGCAGTTATACCAAAATCCATTTGGCATACAAGAATTACTGGAACACTTTAAACTGATAAAAAATACTGATCAAGTGATGTAATTTCATTTTAAAAAAACTGAAAATGCAACAAAAGTAATTTGTTTCAAAAGTATTTTTTGTCTTTCTGATTTCTTAACATCTTTGTGAATTAGCTCAATAACAGAATTCCTTGTTGGTCATCTTGTTTTACAAACTGTTAGAAACAAAGTATTGATGTGTCCTTTTATTTACATTCATAAGTATAAAACTTACAGAATGGAATTTTACACTAGGTCTTTGGGATATTATAGTATTTAAGGAGTTTTGTTATTTAGAATTAGCGATTTAGATCACGTTATGACTGCAGTAAATATTTTAATGCAGTAGGTGACTATATCAGTTTCTCAGATTAAAAATGATTGTGATAACATTTAAATTATTTTAGTAGCCTGTTTATCTTGAGATTTATAGTTAAACCAGGATGCAGGCAGACAGCTATTCTTTGCTGATTTTTTGTTTATGTGTATGATTGTCATTTCAGCCTTTTCATCAGCATCAGGTGTCAACTTCAGAATTTAATTTCCTGTTTATTGTTATCTTGAATTATTACCTGGAACAACAGCTGAAAAAAAATCAGAATTTCCTGTGAAATATTAACATTTGATGTACTATATTAAGAGAATAACTGCACAAGTTTTGTATAACATTTGGGGTTTAGAGAACAAAACAGTAATCGGTATCGTATATCTATCCTATGTTGTACCGCACAACATACATCCTGTAGAATTTGTCCAGTCTGCATGGAGAGCATGAGCACAAATAGTAACTCAATGAGCTTAAATTAAAATGCACCAGCAGATTTACAAAGGAGGAGTGTGTTTTCTTAGCAGTGTTCAATGTTAACAGGCATGCTCTCTGTTAGAAGGTAAAACCACTTGCACCTTGGTGTTTTTTTGTGTTCCTTGTGTGCTTTATTACAAGAGATGTCAAAGCAATTGAATACAGAATTCATTTTTCTCCTCAATAGGGAAGTTAATGTTATGGAAATCATTTATTTTCAGTTTGTTGAAACTGAAAATAGTTCCCCAGCTAATGGTTAATTCAATTAAAAACATTTAGAGAAATGCAAACATGTCTTGGCAAGACAATTACAATTTATGGAATTTGGAGCAGCAATTGCCACTTCTAATTTGGATGACACCTCCAAGACCGTTAGCGCTCCAATAGGTAGTGACTAGTCTGAAACTTTGATTTTAATTAGAATTGGGAAGATTCTGGGCCAGATACAGTACATCAAATGGACTATGGGGAAGCTAAAGTACCTCACAATAACTGTAAAAAACAGCACATACAGAAGTTTACCTGGTATTGGATCAAAGGGGCTGTGAATCTAATTCAATTTGAAGCACAATGAATGGTATGTTCTCACATTTGTGGTGGTAGGATTTGCACTTATGACCTATGTAATTAAACTGATACTAAACCCACAAAGCTGCCGTTTATGAGGCCAGCCTTTGGACAGTCAGCTAAACCTGTAATTGTATATATGGCTCTTAATTCCGGTGGAATTTCATTTATTGAAATAAGACAGAAAATATTGGAAATACTTGGTAAATCAGCAGCATCTGTTGAGGAAAAGATAGTTAATTTTTTGGGTCGATGATCTTCCGTCAGAACTTTCATTGGTGGTTGATATGTTCCGAGCCACATCACGTTCTGCCTTCATGTTCCACATCACCAATTTCTTGGTTTTTAAATCAAAAAGGCTTTCTGCTGTGCTTCAGAACGGTGCTTCATGTAGAAGGGATCAGTTAAACCAGCAGTTGAGTTACAGCAAATATATGCCCTATTAATATGTGTTGGCATCACATTTTTACACATTATAGCATGGATATTAGTTTTCATTTCTCATGAAAAAATAATTGAAACTGAAATGTGATTGTGAAATACTGATTGTGATCCGTAAGCCTGTATAATAAATCAGCATGTTTTGCTCAAAAGCTGTTTGGAGTTGATGAGTATTTCATTGTTATGGTATGTGAAGAATAGGAAGTCAGTGTGGTGCATCAGGAAAGTAAAGTTTGAAGGTGCCGTAAAAGATGAATTGAAGCAACAATTTTGTTAGCCAAGGCTGTTAAAGTGTGCAGAAACAACATAGTTGGAATTGAGATACAAGTGAACTATGATATGATTAAGAACAAATACAAACTGCAGGAAAAACTCAGTGAGTGAACAGCATCTGTGTGGGGGGGCGGCGGGGGGGGAGGAGGATTTGGTGATGATTCGAGTTGAGATCCTGCGTCAGGGTTTCCATCTGAAACATTGATAATTCCTTTCCCCGCACAGATGCTACTCGACAATGCTGAGTTCCTCTTGTAGTTTCTCCTTTGTTCTAATTCCAGCAGATGCAGTCTCTTGTGTTTCTGTGATATAATTGAAAGGTATAAGAGGCTCAGGGGAGTTGATGATCTATTCTTATTACTTTGTTTCAGAGATGGAAAAAGGACATTTTTGTTGAGAGGTGTCTGAAATTCCTTTTGGATTAGACTGAGTAGATATGGTTGAGGAATCTTGATCTGGGTTTGCAATTACACAGCACAGTGAAATTCATAGCAAGGTTATTTATCTTGTTCCAGGAGCCAAATGATGGCTGTATGATGGTATTGTATGAACATACAAAATATGTATCAGAAACAGGTGTAAATCACTTAGCCTCTCAAGCCTGCTTAGCCATCTAATAAGATCATAGCTGATCCAATTATAACGATAACATTGTGTAAATGCGTACACTGTCTTTTGAGCAAGAAAGTTCCTCCAACTCATAATCCTCAACTCTATCTCAGCCCTGTCTTAAATGGGTGACTTCTTATTTGGCTAGATTCTCATGGAAGAAGAAATATCTTCCATTTCGCCACTCTCGCAAGATTCCTGAACTGATGTCTCAGTCAAGTCGCCTATCATTCTTATAGATTCGACAGATTCAAGTCTACACTGACCAATCTTTCCTGATATGACAATGTATATTCTAGCTTTTAGTCGAGTAAACTTTCTCTGACCTGTTGTTATTGCATTACCATCATTCCTTGAATTGGGAAACCAATACTGAAAATAATAGTTCATATGCAATCTAATGCATCCCAATGTAACTGAAGCATAAATTCTCTATCCGTACCTTAATTTCCCCATGCAATAAATGATTATACTCTGTTAGCTTTCCTAAGTACTTGCACACCAATCTTTTACAAATCATGCTCAAAGACACACAGATATCTCTGCTTTTTTGAACTTATTACTTTATTCTGCTTTTTACTGGCTTAACCTATCTTATCCTTTTCTTATATCCTCTTCTCAACATAATTTCCCACAAATTTGTTCATCAAGATTTAATAGGAGTTCATAACCTGAGGAGATTCTTTAAGATATCGCCTTGTGTTGGGAACAGCGACAGCAGATCTGGAGTCTGTGCCCCATGATCATCAGCAAATTTAGCCGTGTTTACTCTCAGCCTGCCAGGCAAAATGTGGGTAAAGGGACTGTCCTGTGCAATACTATTCTGTATGCTATCAATCGTCTTCTGGAAATTAAAAAAATCCTCACTGGTTTCCTTTGTCCACAGCACATTGTTGTTTCATCAGGCTCTATTTGGGGATTAAAATAAAACACCAGTAATATATTCTGGCATTTTCATCTTGATGAACACGACTCGTCAGTTTCTGACTGAAGCAATTGGAAGCGATTTTGATTATTATTCTAATGCTCCCCTCAGAACCTTGTTCACCATTGGTAGCTAGTTTTTGGTTGCATTGCTACCAATGGACTTTACAATTCTATAAGGTTTTGATCCTCTTTCTAGGCACTAAGATTTAGGTTGAGAGAGACATTGAGCTCATTTCAGGATTTAAATCATGTTTTATTTTTTCTAAATACACCCCAATAAATCAGTGGTCTTTGAAAATTGAGATGTGCGATACATGGAATCAATTCATTCAGCTTCAATGAATCGTTGACAAAATAATGAGATGGATCCTTTCTTGAATTTACTTAGAAAACACCACATTTACGACTTTATTTCTCGTCCTTATAAATGATATTAACAACGGCTTATCTTTTGTTATTGGAATTTCCAATAGGAAAGATAACAAGATATAATAATGTGTAGAACTTGGTTGAATTATGCACAATTTCAGATGGGAATTGGCTCGCTGGACATTACAAACTGTCCCACATAATATTCTTTCTGTATGGACTCTCTCCACATCACCATAAAAACATGAGGTAGGCAAATAATCTACTGAATCAGAAACTTCTCCCAGACTGCTATCTTGATGATAGAAACTACTGTAAGTTTATTTCTGGCCTGATAATTCTTTGAAGTGTCTGTTATTTTGGAATAGATCTCTGCCTCGGCTCCATAAAATAGGTGCAGATTTCACTCATTCAGCTAATAGAGAGCCTATTTTCCTTTACAATTTGCCACTGGCCCTCAGTAATATATTAAATCAAACACAATCTATTGTCCTCATCATTTTCTAAAGCTAACGCAGATCACTCACATTGTAATGAATGTCCATCGATGCTTCAAACCCTTTCTAGCTTTCGAACATGTAACTTCCCAATATTGTTAGATAATCATGGCAGAAAACTCTAATTATGAAACGTAAGTTATGGAACAAATTTATTTTCATTAAAGATAACAGAAAAAGCAATGATTATTGAAATTGAAACGAAAGCACATACGGATATAAGAAAGCACTATATCAAAGAATGTGGACTTGTAGACTGATGAACAGATTTTGTGAACGCAGGCTAATTAACTAGAGTTGCAAAGTTCACTGATAGTCAGTTGGGCCTGTGGAAGAAGGGCTTTCTAAATTAAAAGATTGTTCGAAAATTTGAGGGACGCAATAATAAGATGTCAAAAATAGCAGATATTTGCAGATGGAGAGATAAACATGAATTTTGCACAGTAGTTGAAAGAGGCATCACAGATAGATGGGGTGTGGTCAAGAAGGCTTTTTGGCACATTGCCCTTCATCAGTCACAGTATAGATGTTGGGGGGTCATGTTACAGTTGTACAAAGCATTATTGAGGCCACATTTAGTATTGTTTTCAATTTTGTTGTTAAGACGGAAAGGATGCAGAGATTTATGTTGCAGGACTTGAGGGGCTGAACCTTCGGGAGAGATTGAGTAGGCGAGGACTTTATTCTTTGAAGCACAGGAGGATGAGGGGTGATCTTACAGAGATTAATAAGATCATGGGAGGAAAAAGTAAGGCAAATGCAGAGTTTTTTACGCAGACCAGGGGAATCAAGAACCAGAGGATGTAGGTTTTGGTGAGGGGTGGAAATTTAATAGGAATTTGAGGGGCAACCTGTTTACACAAAGGGTGGTAGGTACATAGAACAAGCTGCCAGAGGAGGTAGTTGAGGCTGGTACTATCACAAAAAACATTTGGACAGGTACATGCATAGGATAGCTTTAGAAGGATATAGGCCAAACGTGAGCAAGTGGGACAAGTGTCGAAGTGCCATGTTGGTCGGCATGGACAGGTTGGGCCAAAGGGTCTGGTTCCACGCTGCTGGACTCTATGACGCTAAGAGTAGTTGAGTAGTATGTTAATTTTCTCCTACAAATGTTGTTGAGACAGCATCTATGTCCTTTTTGCATGAGAATTAGAACACAAAGTGTCAGGAATAGTATTCAAGAGTATTGGTCTAGACATTGTGGCTGAGGAGCAAAAGCCCAGAACAGACTTAGTGGGTCTATTGATTCCAAAACAGATGCACAGGGAATTTTCTTGTGAAATTAACCACTAATATTGACGGAAGGTCTGTAAAAATTGCATGCAAGCACAATCAGAATTTCCACCAAAGCTGTGCCAATTGGTTGGCAGTATCTATTTAAATAAACATGAAACTTTACAAAAATAATGAAATTATTTTTCCCAATTATAAGGTGTTTGAAAGCTAGTTGCTACAATTCGGTTCATTAGATACCCTGGGACTAAATATTGAAATCTGCAATGAGGGCTATATCGTCATTTTTATCTTTATCAGGTGTATAAAAATTGATTATTTTATGGAAAATTGATTTTATCAGTGATTTCTGAATGTCATAATCTCATCAGATTGCTAAATTTGGATCAAAAACGGAGCACTAGCTCTCCCTTTTAGAAATGCCACCTGTGCTATTTGTTTTGGCCGGGAGCACTAATTAATCACATAATAATTAAACAATAGGAAGCACATTAAATGACACGGAAATGCTGTTAACACAGTTATCAAGCCATAACTGAAGCTGCGAAGCACTACAAGAGCTCAGCATCTGTTGGGTGAATCTATGCACAATTTTTTTTAAATCATAGATCGCCTCTTTCTGTAATTTCTTTGCTCTTTACAAGAATGGTGAACTTATAGACGTCTGCCTATTTTTTTGTTTCATTACTTTCCTACTTCAGACTTTTCCTGACATTTTATTCTGGTTTGTGTTTAAACTGCATGTTCATAAAGCAGAAGGAATGGAACAGATGCTGCACTTTAAGTATTTTGTATCTCCAATGGGTTGCTCTCTGACAATTGCAATTTTCTCAATCTGTTGTTTTGATGTTTGTTTTTGTTGCTTAAAAGTGTTCTGACATGATCTTTCTGTCTCTCTCTGTCTCTCTCTGTCTCTCGCTCTCTCTCTCTGTCGCTCTCTGTCGCTCTCTGTCGCTCTCTGTCGCTCTCTGTCGCTCTCTGTCGCTCTCTGTCTCTCTCTCTCTCTCTCTCTCTCTCTGCTCTCTCTCTCTCTCCGCCTCTCTCTCCCTCCGCCTCTCTCCCTCCGCCTCTCTCCCTCCGCCTCTCTCCCTCCGCCTCTCTCCCTCCGCGTGTCTCCCTCCGCGTGTCTCCCTCCACGTGTCTCCCTCCACGTGTCTCTCTCCGACTCCCTGTCTTTGGTTTCTCTCTCTCTTTCTCTATCTTTTTTTCTCTGTCTGTCCTTCTCTTCTCATTCTTTCTCTCTCTCTCTCTCTCTGCCTCCCTCTCTCTCTCTCTCGCTCTCTCTTTGCTTCCCCTCTGCATCTCTTTCTCTCTGCCTCTGCTCTGCCTCTCTGTTTTGGTACTGGTCACTCCAAGATGGACCTTACTTGCTTTACCAACATTAATGCTGCTGTCCAATGGAAAGTTTCAACAAAAGCCAAACATTTTAGATTGATATTTTCATTCTTGTTTTATCTTTAAATTTTAGGTCTATTTTAGATATGATAATATTTAAGTTTTCTGTATTTATTTCTCTTTTTATTAATTGCACTGACAAAAACAGATGAGAAACAATTTTTTGTTTCTTCTGTGTATGAAAGTACTCGGTGAAATGACAATAAAGTTAATACTGATTCTTCAGATGGCCATTGATTTCTTCAGCCTTGCATGCATCAGTAAACTATCTTATGTACATGGCCATCTGGTCAGTCTTCTCAAATCAAGAGTTGATTTCTGATGTGCCTGCCAATCAGTAATACCCTCTCTCTCTTGATCCGAGCTAATTATTTGGGCCCATCTGTCGATGGACTCCCAATGTCTCTGAGCAGTGACCACGTCCGTTCCTGGGCCTTACTCCCTATTTAGCTAAACATTTTAAATGTTGTTTAGACTGGTCAAGAACAAACTTTTAAAGTGATCAAAACAAATTTGAATGGAAACTGTTGTTCATAATAGATAACACAGGAAAATCAGAGTGGACAGTAAACGGGCATTGTTCTGCAAAGGCATCATGCACTCAAAAATGATCACGGCACACAATTTGAATCAGTAATTATCTTGTTCGATTGAATCTATTTAAATTAATTCCTCCTTTTTAGAATCTTAAGTAAAGGGTAAATATTTTATAGTCTTACAATGAAATTGCACAGACTTGCAAGTGGCATGGTAAATCTTTAAATGTAATGTTTCCGACATCACCCAAAGCAATTGCCTTCAGTTAAGGAATATTATGTTGAACGGTCCTAGCCCAATAAGTCATATTACTTTAGGAAAAACAAAATACTCTTGCTTGAAATAAGAAGCCCCTCCCCCCCTCACAAAAAAAATGAACACAACGTTACATAATATGGAAGCACAGTTAATATTTCAGATCAGTATGCTTTTTGTCAGAACTGGTAAATGCCAAAAACAATATGAACTGAGATATGTGAAGTGGATAGTGAAGTGTGAGTGAGAATGGTGAGGTTTCAATATTCACACAGACATCTGTAGATATATGGAACTAGCTGTCAGCGGAGGCAAGTACTATAACAACAATTAAAAGGCACTTGGTACATGCATAAGAAAGGTTTAGAGGGATATGATCCAAACACAGCTAGATGGGACAGCTAGATGGGACGAGTGTAGTTGGTGCATTTTGGTCGCATGGGCAAGTATTAGTTACAAAGAGAGGCTGGACAGACTTGGATTGTTTTCTCTGGAATGCTGGAGGTTGAGGGAAGAATATCAAATTATGAGAGGCAAAGATAGGGTAGACATTCAGAACCTTTTTCTCAGGATGGAAATATCAAATACTAGAAGGCATAGCTTTAAGTTGATAGGGGCAAAATGTAAAGGAGGTTTTTACACAGAAGGTGATGAGTGCCTGGAAAGTGCTGCCGGATGCGGTGGCGGAGGCAGAATTAATAATGGCATGTAAGTTCATTCATTCATCATCTTTGAAAACATTAGCGACGCAGCGGTGCTGGTTTCTGACGGGCACGGTTACGGATGCACCACACATCTCTGTCCTCCGTGCAGCTGGCAAGCTCCTCCTTTGCCTCTACACATGCGTTTTTCATCAACATCTTCAGCATCATCTTGATCGATCGTCCCGGGTCACATCTTCCATGGGTGGGTTCCCACAGCACAACCTTGTTTGCTGGCATTTCTTGGTGGTGATGGCAGTGACCAATAAGCCTCATCCTTTTCCATTTGATCTTCTCGGTCATTTGGAAAGGCACATAAATATGCAGAGAATAGAGGAATATGAAATATATGCAGGCAAAGAAGAGTTGGTCTTGGAATCATGTTTGGCACTGACATTGTTAGCTGAAGAGCCTGGTCTTTTGATGTACTGTTCTATGTTCTAACCACCATAAACTACAATTGCAATACTTATGCTTGGGATATCAAATTCTTCCCATCAATAGCCAGACTTCCAAACTAAATATGGAAGGAACTTAAACACAGAGGGAAACGAAAAATAAGACATGGGAGGTCATGTCTCACAAATCTGATTGAGTTTTTTGAAGACATGACCAAAAAGGTCGATGAGGGCCGAGCTATAAATGTTGTATACATGGATTTCAGTAAGGCATTTGACAAGGTTCCACATGGCAGGCTGCTCTGAAAGGTTAGATCGCATGGGATTGAAGGAGAGATAGCTGAATGGATACTCCATGGAATACAGCACAGACACAGAATTCCTTTGGTTCAACTCATTCAGGCCGACCAAGATGCCCCATCTCAGCTCGTCTTATTTGACCTTTTGCCCAATGTCACTCTAAATATTTCCTATCCATGTACCTGTCCAAGTGTCTTTTAAATGCCGTTATAGTATCTGTCTCCTCTATCTCCGTTACCACCCTCTGAATGAAAAAAGTTGCCCCTCAGGTTTGTATAAAAAAAATCTTGCCCTTATCACTATAAACATATGTCCTCTTGTTTTTGATACCCTTACCCTGGGTAAAAGATTCTGTGAATGCCTATCTATTCCCCTCATGATTATTTTCCACTTGTATAAGACCATTTCTCAGCCATTTGCCCTACAAGGAATAAAATCCTAGCGTGCCCAACCTGTCCCTGTAGCTCAGCTCCTCAGGTTCTGGCAATGTCCTCGTAAATCTTCTCTGCACGCTTTCCAGCTTAATGATATTGTTCCTGCAAAAGTACAATGAGCTTTGGATCCGGGTGAGAAAATTGAAATGAAATTGATTATAATGATCAATTGATGAATTTTCTGTCCTTCATATTCCTAATTTGACTAGCAAGTGCTTTTCTCATTCTACATTCACTTCCTGACAGACTTGGATTGGCAGGAAAAGGTAGAGGCTAAAATTACAGTCAACTAATTATGTTAACAGATGATTTGAACACTTAAACAAACATTTCTAAACACATGTTTTTGCTTCAATCTTCAGGGGTACTGTGTGTAGATTGATGATTTAAAAAAAAAAATAATTTAATTTAATCCATTTAAAAATAAGGCTGTTACGTAACAATGTGAAAAAAGTGAAGGGGTCTGAATACTTTCTCGATGCACTGTACACAAATCTAATTGACCAAAACTTAGTCTATGCCCCACCATGCCTTGACAATGGAAGTGCTTGTCCAAATGCTTTGCAAATATTATGAGAGTACCAGCCTCCACCACATTCTCAGAAGTACATTCCAGATTGCATTACCAAACGGGTGAAAATATCTTCCTCAGATTCACACTAAACCTTCCATTCCTCTCCTAAACCAATGTCATCTGGTTGTAAGATGTCTCTGCCATGAAGAAATGTTTCTTCCTAACTAACCTATCTATGTTTCTCCTAATTTTGTAATGTCCATGCTGGAAAGTCATGCATTTACCAACATCAACATCGTTTATTTTTTTGAGTTTTATGTGCAAAATGGTGAATGCAAAATTTAATAAAGCACTCTAAGTGTTGTTCTTTTAGCAAGATATACATGATTATCTAAACAATCTAAACAAACTGAATTTAAAAGCATACTTTCAGTCCTACAGAAGAATTAAAAACTGCTACAATATATGATGATCTGATCCTTTTTGCACACAATAACCACCAATCACCTAGAGATTGCATAATTGGTACTAAATGGCAAATAGCATTGAGCAATATAGGATTCGTAACATAGTGTTTGCATTGGAGCCAAATAAATGGATGGCATCAAATTAATCTTTGTTAGAACCTTTTATGCGTTCTTGCTTTTTATAAAAAATAGCTCTCTGAGGGCTAATTATCTGACTTACCATTACATAGTATTTCACAATCAGACTAGCCTCAAACAAAGTAACCATCTTTTTTATTGGATTAGGGACCAGTGCGCTTTTTAATACATTACAGGTGAAATGCCTATTTTATAATCACCCCATCTCATTTAATGTGTACTGAGTTATCACAGCTTTCAATTCTTGAAACCGTGCACTTTTGACTTTGTGCATGAATATTCTTTCTTTGTATTCTTTTGATAGAAAAATATTTTGTATTCAATTTACTCAGTGATTTGTCAGTCACATAGTAAGACATTTAAACTAGCTGCAGCACAACTCATTTAAAAGCAATGTTGGGGTGAGATGTTTAATACTTATATCCATAAAAGATATTTGGCCATTTGATCAGTTGTGTCTGCTTTGTCATTCAGTAAGATTGTGACTGAATCTTTTACCTCAGCACCCCTCCCTTGCTCCACATCTACACTGAAATACCCCAAAATGTCTACATCACTGTCTTGAATATCTTTAGTGACTGAAACTTCACAGATTTCTTTGGGAGATAATTCCAAAGATGCAATATGCTCTAAGTGAAGATGTTTCTTCATATATTTTTCCTCAATGGCCTGCCCTTTATTTTTGACCTTTGATTCTTAATGCTACTGTCATTATAAATATAATTTTGTGCCTACTCCATTAATCTCTGTAATAACACAATTCAATGAGATCAAACCTAGTTCTTCTCAACTTGGCAGAGTATGGGCCCAGACTGTTTCATCAGTTTTTCTTTCTGATTCTGGATCAGCCCTGCCCTTGTCCATACCAGGTATTAGAGTGGTGGACTTTCTGATGGATGATTGAAATTAGCATTGCAACATTTCATTTACCACAGCCTGAGGTCTTCTGGTAAAACTAAAGTCAGCAGACCTGAGAGGAAATATTTCATCAGTTGGAATCTTATCTTGAATGAATAAATAAATGAATGAATGAATGAATGAATGAATGAATAAGTTTATTGGCCAAATATTCCAATACAAGGAATTTGCCTTGGTGCTCCGCACGCAAGTGACAACATGACATACAGTGACAGTTCTGAATGATACATAAAACATTAAACATTAATAATAAAACATTATTGATTAAACATGTGAATGAAATAAAATACCAGAGCAAAAGGAGGCTACAGATTTTTGGTTATTGAGCTACTACTCATGGGGAAAAAAGCTGTTTTTGTCTGGCTGTGGCAGCTTTGACAGTCCGGAGTCACCTTCCAGAGGGAAGTGATTCAAAGAGTTTGTAGCCAGGGTGAGAGGGGTCAGAGATGATCTTACCCACTCGCTTCCTGGCCCTTGCAGTGTACAGTTCATCAATGGAGGGAAGGTTGCAGCCAACAACCTTCTCAGCTGATCGGACGATTCACTGCAGCCTCTGGATGTCGTGCTTGGTGGCTGAGCCAAACCAGACCATGATGGAGAAGGTGAGGACAGACTCTACGATGGCCATATAGAATTGGACCATCATTGCCTGTGGCAGATTGTGCTTCCTCAGCAACCGCAGGAAGTACATCCCCAGTTGTGCCTTTTTGACTGTGGAGTCGATGGTAGCACCTCACTTAAGTTCCTTTGAGATTAAATTTCCCAGGAACTTAAAAGACTCCACGGATGTGACACAGATCTTGCACTGGAAATTGGTTACTGGAGGTTTATAAGGCATACGTTGATATTTTAGGTCGTTGCAATGGATTCATTTCCTAGTGCCCCAAAATTACCTGGAAGACATAGGTGGAATGGATCAATGCAGCTCTAGTATTCAAAAAGTTTGAATAGTTTGTTTGACAAAGGATATTTGATTTGTTTCCAATCCACTACCCAAAGCATTTACTCATCTTGGCTACAGTTCATACCATTAACAAAAAATAAAATGCAAATGAATTGCTTAATTTACTCTTGTAATAGCTCCCAAATCCAAAATCTCTACCAACTGAAACAAAACAAGTGTTATGGGCACATAAGGACCCAACAATTGGCAAGCTCCCTCTCCAAACCACACACCACCTTCACTTTGATAAATAGCACTGTCCGTTAGTTGTTGCTAGATCTGGATCTGGATCTTGGAACATCTTGTTCAAAAACGCTGTTTGATGACTTCATCAGAATAAATACAGTGAAATAAAACGCCCACCATGTAGTCAAAGACATTTACAAGTAGTCTAAAAATGCTCACCTTGCCAGAATTTATAACATTCTATCAGTTAATACATTTAGGAAAAATATTTCACACAATGCGAGTCCCTGTCATTTTCCTGCAAACTGAACATTTTAATGTTTAGATGGAATGATACATCCAGAGGGTTCAAAAATCTCCTCAGTGTTTTGAGGACTAACATCCTCCTTTAAAAAATATTGGGTGAACAGTCTCCCATTATGGTAATGAATTCTCTTTAAGACATTTTTGTTGCTTCCCAGGTGACCATTCCATTCACATGTTTAAACTGTAACGTTTTATTATTCATGTTTTAAGTGTCATTCTTAATTGTTACTGTATGTCGTGTTGTTACTTGCGAGCGGAGCACCAAGGCAAATTTGTTGTATGTGTACATACTTGGCCAATAAACTTATTCGTTCATTCATTCATAACAGGACTGGCGCGTGTTTCTTTTTGGTGAGGAGGACATGTTTCTGAAGTGACTTTGAAAAAGTGCAGTTAGTGTCTGAATGGCAGTTTATATTTCTGATTTGTTGTGTTGTTAAATATACAATTTTCGTAAGCTTTTTGAGAGCATGGGACAGATGTTGAGGGATATTTATTACTTTATTAAGTCAATTCAGTTGACATAAAACTCTTGTTTTAAATCAGTGCGATTTTTATCCTAAAGCAGTAATCAAACAACTTGTTGTAGTACACTATATTTTCTCTAAGCCCCAGGTGACTTTGCAATTTTGTGTGCATATACTAAATTCATACTGGAGTAATGCTTCCATTAAAGTCATGAAGCAGATGGCGTGAGTAATTGTTATGAAATGGTCCCAGATCAATAAGAATTTTTTTACGAATCACCAAAGAAACATATTAATCACCATGGTTACAAAACATCATTAAGATGTGCTCCGCTAGTAATGTATTCCTAAAACAGCTGTTCATAGTGTTTGGACAGAAAAGGTGTTTTGTTTTGAAGGATATTTATGGTGCAAAATTGAGTCTTCATAACAAAATGTTTTAACAAAGATTTTCCTCATTGTAGACTCTGAACTTATAGTTTTTGTATTATTGTACCTTTTTCATATAAATTGCTCAGATAATTATTGGTGTTGTGATTAACATTTTTATTTTAATCGAGCAGATCACGTTAGGATTCCATTGCAATAAGGAATCAAATCATGATTTCTAAAGCATTTATGGCATGTTGTTTTTCCTTTTAAATTTGAATTCCTCAATTCAGCAAAGCCTAAGGCCTAGAAATTGTAATTCATCTTAATGCTAGAAAGGGACTCCCATCAGTTTTGTGCAAAGCTCTGGTGCAGTGATATTCAGTTGTGCACAAGGCCCAATCTGTTGTACCCTGCATAAGTATACCAATGTGAAAGATTCATTGCAATCTGGGATTGTGCAGAACCAGGAGTGAAAGTGTTTGGAGAGAGGGGAAGGTACTTAACCATGAAGGGAAGGTAAGGAGGGAGAGCAGTACTGGGGGCTGGGTGTTGAAGGTGAGGAGAAAGGTGTTGGAAAAGAGATTTGTGCACATTAATTTTTAAATCATTTTTATGCAAACCAACTAAGTAAGAAAACTTAAAACTTAAAATCCACTTGTTCTGTTTCCTGGCATTTGCTTTAAGCAAAGCAGATATGTGATGCAGGCAGATGCAACATTGAAAGACCATTTTGAACCTAGCAGTTGACAGTTCTGCATTTGTGCATCTTCCATTACTTTGTCTTTGTAATGCCTTAATACAGTGTTTCCTCAACTATTTAATAAAAACAAGTATTGGGCTGACAGGATCTGCACCCCAACTTCCTTTGATCTGTCTGTTTGCTGCCTTTAACTGTGAGATGAAGCAAAGTCTTTAAATTCATGCCTGGCAGTAATCAAGTTATTATCAATTCTCTTTTATCATCTATCTTTGTGTTCTGACTTGCAATGTAAAGAAATGTTCTTGTAAACAAAACTTGATGAGACTAACTGAAACAAATCTTACTGATCCCACTTACCATCTCCATTTATGACCTGTTAACTTGTGTTTTGATATCATATGTTATATTTGATGCAACTTATGTTCTCTTCCATTTACCTCCACCATTTAAGGTTGATTTATAATAATTATAATAAGCCTTTATTGTCATTCTACTTAGAAATACAACAAAATTAGGAGGACTACTCCTGATCAGTGCAACCAAAACAAGTTAAAACAAGATAAAAACACATCCAATTACATCCAATACGTTATTTAACTGCTTGAAATAGTAGATCAATTATATTTATCACACCTAAGTAGAACATTGCACTGGGAGAATATTGCACTTTAAAATGTAATAAATACTTTAAAAGAATAAAAAAAGAAGAAATATTAGCTGAGTGGTCTGTTTTATAGTGGTATGGATGACCCATCCCTTCATGTCGTGAGGATATTTGAAGAATTTAGAGTTCTGATGGCCCAGGGAAAGAAACTGTTCTTGAGACTGTTTGTCTGGCTTTTGATGCACCTGTACCACCTACCAGAGGGCAGGAGGTTGAACAGGAACTGTCCAGGATGGGAGGGGTCTTTGATTATTTTCCTGGCTCTGCAGAGGCACAGAGAGCTAGAGATGTCTTCCATGGAAGGCAGAGGGCAGCCGATGATTTTCTGGGCAGTTTTGATCACTCTCTGCTGGACTCTCCTGTCTGCAGCTGAGCAGCCGGCATACCACACCATGATACAGTAGGCCAGCACACTCTTGATGGTGGAGCAGTAGAAGGCCACCAGCAGCTTCTCCTCTACACTGTTCTTTCTTAGCACTCTCAGGAAATGCAATCGCTGCTGGGTTTTTTTTACCGCCACTGAAGTGTTGGCAGACCAGGAGAGGTCTGCCAACACTTCATTTATTGACCTTTTTTGTTTCTCCTACATATATAATTGCTTTAAAGCAGGATGAAAAACCTTTTAGATGTTCCTATCTGTTATAAAAGCTAGTGCCAGAGCTTGTGCTTTCTCGGATTGAAATGTAATTTAATGAGCCCTTTGTGGATTAAAAGCCAGAAGCTTCATGTTTTTGTATTTTTCAAAAGTAGTCGACCAGATTTTTCACATTCCTTTATTTATCATTTTAACTCTCTTTTATGTCCGAAATAAATGTTCTTACCATTTTGAAGGAGGGCACTTAGCTGATGGAGTTGCTGCCATGTCTCATTTACCCATTTATTCATTTTTAATTTCTATCATGTGCCTATCAGCTCCCCACCCCGTATTCCCACCAATACCTCCCACCTACATTTAGAGGTGATTTGCAAAGATAAGAACCTACCAACTCACATTTTATGTGGGAGAGAACTGGAGCACCTGGAAGGAACCCAAACCACGTCAAGGAGTACATGCAAACTCCATGCAGACAGCACAGGTCAGGATTAAGCCTAGGTTGCTGTGCAGGCAACTTCACCCTTTCTTTGTGCTGTCTCTATTTTTTGTCACCTTCTGCACAGCTGCAATGCAGAATTCTACAGGTGACCCCCACATTATTGGGGATAAGGGATATCGTTCCAAGAAAAAGGTCCATATCGTAATTTTTTGAAACGAGAATCCATGTCATCTGCACCTGCATTAAGAAATGCAAATTTAAATAAAATAATTTTGTGTGTTTTCACATAAATTCAATACAGTATGTCAAATTTTTGAGTGGTGATTTGTAAATTCCAGAAGGACAGATTTATGTTACCCCAAACAGCCAGGGTTATCTCTCTGCACATCCTATTTGCTGGCTCTTGGATCTAACCCTATATGAGGGTGCATATTGAATGTTTAACTAGAATGATGTGAATGAATCCACATTAGTAGAAGCCAAAATCGCTTTAAAATGGATACAGACACTTCCAGTTGAAATTTTTACCCTTTCTGGTTTGTGGCAATTAACTCGAGTATGAAAGGTTGCTGCAGATGCAATGTTACTGTTTTTGTTCCAAAAGTAAGGTAGCAAAAATGAGATTAAAATGATTTTACATTCCCATCCAGTTTGAAGGCGTGGAAGTAGCACTTCTTTTGATCATTTTTGATGACACATGTAATTTGACGGCTGTTTAATATTACTGCGTACACTTTGGGACTTGCTCTGGTACAGATATCAAAAATTGCAAATATTGAATTAAGCTGTATTAAAGATCAAATTGGGCAGCAAGGGAAGGGTCAGAGAAACAAATCCTGACATCTGATACGATGAAGTGCACCTTCTAATAATAAAGTTAATGAATATATTTAATGTTATACCTCTTGGGAACTTTTGAGTTGCTTCAGATTTTCTGTTCGTTAATATTTAAATGTTACTTATTAGCTACAATCCTGCTCACTAACAAGAACATACAGTTGGAGCATATTATTTATTGAGCCTTTGATGTTAGGGATTCGGTATGAACTCCCCATCCTAGATGAACCTCAGCATAATATTGGCAGACTGATTTGCCTATGGCCTTTTCCATTCTACAGCCATTCCAGATATAGACATAGTTGGACATTTGTCCATCAGCCTCACAGGAATTTTTTCATGCAACCCACAGTCAAGTGCAAAGACCAATGCAATGTAAATGTTGTGACACCTTGTTGAATGCAAATATTAAAATATTCTCCATCTTTATCGAGCCGACCCAAGATATTCAATGTTGCAGGCATGTAAATCGCTGTCAAAATATGGGGGGGGGGGGGGGAGGGGGTCCCCCTGGGGGGGGGGGAATTCCGCCCCCATGCAATGTTGGGTTACCAGTTGGACATTATTTGAACAGGACTGCATAATAAATGAACCTCCTTCATATGTAGGCAATTTCCCATTTTGTGACTTTTCTTTAAAGTGCTGGGCATTAATTTCTGAGCTGAAGTTTGCTGGAGAAGGACATCCTGTGGCATACCCAACTAGTTGCACTGTTTCCTGCATTCTTAAGTTCAAATTTATTTTGCATTGTAAGTTGCAGGAAGTGTTTAGAAATAAACAGGATTGAAGAAAGAGGGTGTTAAATTGGATTATAATAGGGAAGAAATAGATAGAAAGGATAAGTAACTACTGTTTTCACAATTGATATTTTTAAAACCCCAAACAATTCACCATCTAAAGAAATCAAGAATTATTATTGGAAATTTTAAGCGTTAAGCAATTTTAAATTGTTTATTTTATTACATTATTAAAAGGATACTTTAGTGTGCAAAATATCAATTTCATAGAACCAAAGTTAATTATCAATGTATCTATTAAGAGATTGCACTGTTTGCACTTTTTCTAGATGATTATTGTTTAATAATGAAATGTGTCACAAAGGATTAGGCATGCAAAGAAGTAATAGACCTTGATGTTGAAGACCATTTCACTGACTATGATTTAGTAATGCTATTTTTCCTTTCAATTGGTGATTTTGGAAATAAACAGATTTTCGTGATTTTATTTACACAAGAGAGATCAGTGATGAAAGTTAGTTATCTTTGAGCCACATCTTCCATGCATTCCGTTTGTGCATACCATGTGGTTCATATAGTTTCTGAAGTAGTGTAACATTTTGAAATAATTTTCTAGTAGTTATATCTGGACAAATTTGACATAGTGAACGGATGAATTCGACGTGTTACTTTATTAGTAGCTTTATAGTTGCAGAATCCATCATTTATGGATTTAGAGGGATATGGGCCAAATAGGACTAAGAGGGACTAGTTTGGATGGGGCATCTTGACCAACATGGGCGAATTTGGCCAACATTTTCGTGCAGTATGACACTATGACAATCCATCAAACAATATTTATTGAATTGGTTTTCACTTTTGATAAAGAATGAAGGCAGATGGATAAACTGGGGCATTTTGTTTTCCCACTGAATCTGTGTGCATGCTGATGACACAATGATACTCTTTCTATAGCTTCAGCAGTGCTAAATTTGATCTCTGGTTCATCCCTCTGTATTAGTTCAGTGTGGTATCATGGAATCATGCAATCATGGAAATATTTGGCACCACAAGAGCCTGCTCAGACCATAATGTCCATGTTAGCCAACAAATCAATCCCACTTTCCAGTTCATGGAACTTTGCTTTGTACTTGACAACATTTAAAATGATCTTTTAAATACATTTTAAAAGCCATGAAAGTATCTACCTCCACTACATTTAACATGATGAGTTCTTGACCTCACCAATATTTTGTGTAAGTCCTCCCTATTCACTCCACTTGATCTTTCATAATTCTATGCTCCCCTCATCTAACTCTGCTTCAAAAAAACCCAAATACACAGTAACTTCCGTTTTCCCTTCTGGTTAAAGTCCTACATGCAGTTGCAGCTAATGATTGGGGGTGGGGAGGGTGGTGTGTGTTAATCTTCATCATGAAAGTGATTAATCATGGGAGTAAGGAAGAGATATCTTAATTGTATTGGTTAGCTAAAAAATAAAGTGATAAAGAGATTATAATCCTCACAGATAATAAATGGTTGAAATAATTGTAAAACCTTAGTAACTCTATCTTAATCTATTCTCCTACATAATTAAAATGAATCCTCATAGAAAATGTTTGGTGTAGGCCTGGTAACCCATTGTGAAATAGTTGTACACATTGCAAGAATATGCACTATATATTTGTGCTGAGATTTCAGAAGGAATAATATAAAAGCAGAACAATTTTTGATCAATGAGAATATAGTATTTGTTAACTTTCAGAGGGATTTACAAGTGTTCTTTCTTGAGACCAAAAGTTGTCATTAAGGTTGTTTAAAAATAGTGTAAAGGTAATGGTTTTATATGCAAGATCTTTGGAGTACAAGAATAGGAAATCTTACTGAGATCATGTGGGAACATGTCATTTGGAGTGCTGTGATCAGTTTGGATTTATGTGCCTCCACTGGAATGTATTGGCAGAAGATTCAGCACATTATAGATCTATATAATTTCCTGGAAGTAAGTTGCTCTGTGATGAGAATTTGGAAAAATATATAATTTGCATACATTGTTAGGTGAACAGGAATATTTTAATTTGTACTTTACACAAACTTGAAAATAGTTGTTAGCAAACACACAGCTTGGTGCAATCTGATCATAGCACAGCAGTTTTGCCTTTCATCTGTTTCAAGTTCAAGGGTTTACGCGATTATTTATGCTTAAATATTTCTCCTGCCAGCTTTATTTATCTTTTCTGGTGAAATATCTTTGAGAGTTTCAGTTCATTTCTGCCCAATGACTGTGTGCGTCCATGCACTGTAGAATCCTGAGTCTTGAAGTTGCATAAAGCATAATTTGAAGTTGAAGAGCAAACAAATAGAATGACTTGCAGACACAAGGAACCACAGCTGCTGGATGGTGGATGGGCGGCATTTCTGGTCGGGACCCTTCTTTTGATTGAGAAGGAAGACGGGATTGTTATTTTTTTGCATTTGCATGGAGAAATAAAATGAAATAGAATCGTTTTTTTGTACAATTTTAAAGAAATATAAAGATTTTTAGCATCCCCAGGTATCAAGCTGGAAATATATCACCAAGTGACCTGGCTGTACTGATCGCAAATGGTGGCACTGATTAAAATGTCAAATAGTGAAGTCATAATTCAGCACCTGTCATGATTCATTTCCCAGCATTAATTACAAACATTTGCAAAAGTATTGCTTTATCAATCAGCTTAACATCATCTTATAATGGATTGAATGTTACAGTCATACTGCTAATAATAAATTAATGGGACTTGCCCAAAAAATATTTCACACTTCTTCTTGCATAATGATTGACTTGACTGTGCATTTTTGTTAAAAGATCATGAAAATATTCAAGCTGTTCACAAAATTGCAATAAAAATTGACTTTTGTACTGTTTCAACTGTTTAAAATCTCATTTAAGTTACAGAGCTGAAATATGAGCTCATTTATATGCAAATTATATTTAATGTATTCATGAATTTTGCACACTAATCCATAAAGGTTCTTACAGGGGATGACCTTTTTGGACTTGGTACTTCTGGGAAAATTGCCAAATCACTTACATGACCTCAAACCCACCTGTACGAAAACACATTCCTGTTTAATATTTTTCTTTTTTGTTAATAAGTCAATAAAGGTATTGAAGGTGCAGATGGGAAGAGAAGAATGGGAGAGAGATTATGTGAAAGTGAGTGAAAGATGGATATTGCAAGCGCTGTGACTTTTGAAATGAGTCACTTGGAGACACTGAAAGCCTTTGTTCATCAGGAAAGCAGACATTCTGTTGGAAACCCTCCAAATTCAAAGTACATTACATTTTAATATATTTTAAGACACAAATAGTAAACTATTAATGACAGTTTCTTGGGCAAAAATCACCTATTTAACTTTAACATTCTGAGTGCAGACAAGTAACTGCAGAATTACGTATTTATTAAAATTGCACACGATAACTGCTAAAACACCTCTGACAAGTCAAATATCTATGCCGGGACAAAATAATTCACATGGATTGTCAAAAAGCTTCCGAGGACAGAGAAACCAGACACTCAAGATAACCTGTAAGAAAGAACTGCTGATGCTGGTTTAAATCGAAGGTAGACACAAAATGTTGGAGTAACTTAGCGGGTGAGGCAGAATCTCTGGAGAGAAGGAATGGGCGACATTTCGGGTAGAGACGAGTCTGAAGAAGAGTCTCGACACGAAACGTCGCCCATTCCTTCTCTCAAGAGATGCTGCCTCACCCGCTGAGTTACTCCAGCATTTTGTGTCTACTCAAGATAACCTCTTGGCTCCCTGGTTCCACAAACAGCACAATACTAAGTGAGGGTGCATTGAATGGCAGGGATGTGCCCTTAACATATTTCAACAGAGGAGGTAGGCACTTAATATCTTCTCTGATGAGGGCCAATTAACATGAACATCATCTATGGTTCTCAATGGTACAGCATCTGAACGTTTCATACTCAAGGAATGGTTTGGGTAGTTTTGAAAGTATTCTCACATTTTTGTTCCTATTTGGAAGATAGGTTCTCATTTTAATAAATATCTCCTATCCATATAATTCTATACCAGTCGTATAACATTCGTATAAATGTTTGTGGACAGAGCAGGAAATCAGACTGACACAGTAATGAAAACAGAGAAGAAAGAGGAAAAGTGGGAACGGGGAAAAATAACTATTTATTTAAGAAGGAACTGCAGATGCTGGAAAATCGAAGGTAGACAAAAGTGCTGGAGAAACTCAGCGGGTGCAGCAGCACCTATGGAGCAAAGGAAATAGGCAACGATTCTGGCCGAAACCCTTCAGACTGAAAAATAATTAGCTATATAATCTATGAAATGTAAGACCCTGGCCCTGCTGGGGCCTTTACCTTCACTATGATATCCTGATAGATGTAAAAATGCTGCCGACAGCAGTTTTTTGCTAAATACTTACAGCCCACTTACTCATCCCACAAATCTCTTCTGCCAACTCCAAATGATAAATTTGAATCTTGTCTAAAAAATTATTTTTATTTCTTATGTGAAATAGGGACAATTTACAATTATAGCAAGCCAAATTACTTACAAACCTCTACGTCTTTGGAGTGTGGGAGGAAACCAGAGAAAACCCACCCAGGTCACGGGGAGAACGTACAAAATCTGAACAGACAAACACTTGGCGTCAGGATCGATTCCAGGTCTCTGGCACGCTGTAAGGCAGCAACTCTACAGCTACGCCACAGTGTCGTCTGGGAAAAACTTGAGAAACATTTTCTTGAAGCTGTGAAATAAATCCTTTTTTCATCATAATGTACGTAAATTAATTATAATTCAGGTGCCCACTTTTCAATCTGTTCCTCTTCAGTTCGAGGGCTGTACATTAACACAAAATTGCAGCTGCATCTGATATATTAGCAGATTAACAAGCCAAAGCAAGATGAGTTCCTTGAGTCATTAGCTCATCCAAAGCAGGAATAATTGAAAGTGTAATAAGAGGGCAGTGATGACATGTAATTCGAACAAAACGGCATCAGCACAATGTGTTCCTTGAATAAACTCAACCTTGCAAATGTGATATATAATCATCTCAGCAATTCTCCCATCAAAATGAACTTGCTTATATTGTATTTAAGAAGGAACTGCAGATGCTGGAGCATCAAAGGTACACAAAAAAGCTGGAGAAACTCAGCGGGTGCAGCAGCATCTATGGAGCTGCAAGTCTGAAGTCTATGAATCTATGGAGTCTGAAGAAGGGTTTCGGCCCGAAACGTTGCCTACTTCCTTCGCTCCATAGATAGATGCTGCTGCACCCGCTGAGTTTCTCCAGCTTTTTTGTGTACCTTTGCTTATATTGTAACTTTGTTCCTCACAAGTGAATTTACTTTATGGCCTTCTTCAATTGCATATTTTTCAAAATACAATCCAATAATTTTTCATCCACTTGATCATATGACCACGGACTGGTAAACCCACGCAGAAATTTCATTGGCAACAGAAAGGATTTAATCACAAGAATCAGTCTTGAGAAATTTTGAATTCCTTGCAAATAATCTGAATTGCAATTTCTCAGCATACTATTTGGCAGCGGGAGTAACTGTATACTGCAGGGGTAACATAGTTACAGCCTCCACAGCCTGCGCTGAAAATCCCAAACTGCCACATTTCATCATGTTTGCGCAATATTACATACAGGGCTCATTTCAATTTTGAGGTTGGATGAATAATGGATAATGATGAGTCGGAGTAATAATATGATTGAATGGTGCCAGAACAATAACCTTGCTTCAACATTAGCAAGACCTATGAGTTGATTGTTGAATTGAGAAAGGGAAAACCGAGGACCTATGTACCTGTCTTCATCGATGGGAATGCAATGGAGTCAACTTCAATTACTTGAGCATGCATACGAGTCAAGTACCTGAGCAGGCATATCTCAGAGAAGCTGTACTATGCCCAGCACATTGATGCAATCAGAAAGAAAGCTCATCAATGCCTCTTCTTCCTCAGAAATATGAGGAAGTTCGGCATGTAATTGAATACTCGTTATCAAACTGCTCAAGATGTTCGGTGGAGAGTATACTGATTGGTCGCATCATGGCCTTACCTCTGGAATTAAAAGTTTTGCTCATGTTTAAGCCAGCAGGGTTGAGGCTGAGTAGTTCTGGTTAAATACAAAATGAGCATCAGTGAATAGGTTATTTGTCAATGCTGTTTGACATCACAGTCAACAGCACCTTCCATCAATTTGCTGATGATTGAAATAGACGCATAGATTGGTAATTAGTCAGAGTAGAAATATCCTGCTTTGACTGAGATCCATTTAATATTGACTTGGAATTAGAAAGAAAGAGATAGTGACTGACAGAAAGGATTATCTGAAGG
Organism: Leucoraja erinaceus; assembly: GCF_028641065.1. Classification (NCBI taxonomy): domain Eukaryota; kingdom Metazoa; phylum Chordata; class Chondrichthyes; order Rajiformes; family Rajidae; genus Leucoraja; species Leucoraja erinaceus. Next base: position 4,625,425 of record NC_073392.1, on the reverse strand, counting down.
ATAGTAATTAGTATAAATATGTAAAATACTATTCTGAGATCTTTTTATTAATGAGCCCTTTTGAGAGAGCCTTCCCTTGTTTGCTGATGACTGCACTCTTCATGGTCAAATGATTAGGGTTAGAGATTAATTGCTGACAAAATGACGTAGCTAAGTTGTCAATGCACGGAGGACATGCAGATGAATTTCAATGTCAGTTAATGTAAGATAATACACGCAAACGTATAAAACATAAATGAGAAAACGCTTTTACGAGAATCAGAAAAAGGATTTTGTGTGATGGTTATTCGTGCATTGAAATTATTTGGTCTCTGAGCTTGTCATTTATAACATTCATCAAATGTCAATAAACGCCAAAGTTATTTGATTGGCAGCCACAATATAGGAGTATAAAAATATAATCTATATATTTGTTTTTTAATTGC